>NW_006439718.1:2043310-2103340 GCF_000325575.1 Pteropus alecto
TTTCATTAAATTTATTCCTAGGTATTTTTTGTTGTTGTTGTTGTTGCAATTGCGAAAGGAATTATTTTTTCCACTTCTTTTCCTGACACTTCATTATTAGAGTACAGGAATGCTATGGATTTTTGAACATTGATTTTGAAAATCTAGAAAATTTACTGTATTTGCTTATTGTTTCTAGTAGTGTTCTCGTGGAGTCTTTAGGGTTTTCTATATAGAGAATCATGACATCTGCAAATAGTGACAGTTTGACTTCTTCATTTCCATTTGGATGCCTTTTATATCTTTCTCTTACTGCTGATTGGCCTATTTAGATTTTCCAATTCTTGATTCAGTCTAGGAAGGTTGTATTTTTCTAAGTACTGGTCCATTTCTTCTAGGTTATTAAATTTGGTGTTATACACTTTTTCATAGTATTCTTGTATGATCCTTTGTATCTCTGTGATGTCTATTGTAATTTCCCCTCTTTCATCTCTGATTTTGTTTATTTGTGTCCTTTTTCTTTTTTCTTTAGTGAGTCTAGCCAGGGGTTTGTCAATTTTATTAACCTTCTCAAAGAACCAGGTCTTTGTTGCATTTATTTTTTCTATTGTTTTTTTTGTTTGTTTGTTTGTTTCAATTTCATTAATTTCTGCTCTAATTTGATTATTTCTTTCCTTCTGTTGACTTTAGGCTTCATTTGCTCTTCTTTTTCTAGTTTTTTAAGATGAAGTATTAGGTTGTTTTTTGGGTTCATTCTTGTTTTTGGAGATAGGCCTGGAATGATATGAGCTTTCCTCTTATGATGGCTTTTGCCGTGTCCCAAATGTTTTGATATGTTATATTATCATTATCATTAGTTCCTACGTATCTCTTGATTTCTCCTTTTATTTCTTCTCTGAGCCTGTCATTCTTCAGTAGCATGTTGTTTAATCTCCATGTATTTCTGGTTCTTTTTACAGTGGATCTCTAGTTTCAAAGCATTATGATCAGAGAATATGGTTGGTATGATTTCAACCCTCTTATATTTGTTGAGGCTATCTCTGTGTCCCAGTATGTGATCAATCCTTGAGAATGTTTCATATGCACTAGAAAAGAATGTATAAGCAGCCGTTTTGGGATGGAAGGCTCTGTAAATGTCAATTATGTCTAGTTGGTCTAATGTATCATTTAAGGATGTTATTTCCTTATTGATTTTCTTTTTGGATGATCTGTCCATATCCAACAGTGGGGTATTTAGGTCCCCTACTATAATAGTGTTTTGGTCTGTTTCTCCCTTTAGTTCTGTTAATAATTGCTTTATATATTTCGGGGCTCCCAAAAAATAGATATTAATAAGTGTTATGACTTCTTGGTGCATGATTCTCTTTATCATTATGAAGTGTCCCTCAGTATTTTTCTTTACCTTTTTGATTTTGAAATCTATTTCGTCCGATAATAGTACTTCTACTCCTGCTTTTCTCTGAATGCCATTTGCTTGAAATATCGTTTCCCACCCTTTCACTGTGAGTCTATATTTGTCTTTGGAACTGAGATGTGTTTCCTGAAGGCAGCATATGGTTGGGTTTTGTTTTTTGATCCAATCTGCAACTCTGCCTTTTTATTGGTGAGTTCGGTCCATTTACATTTATGGTGATTATTGAAATATGAGCTCTTCTTATAGCCATTTTAACTTTTGCTTTCTGGTAGTTCAGTGTTTCCATTGCTTCTTTGTTCTTGTGTTTCTGTTTTCTTTATTTTGGTTGGGTTTTGTGGGTTTTCTCTCTGGTCCTTCTTGTTTTATGTTGTATACTTCAGTTCTAAATCTTTGGCCTGTGGTTACCATTACGAATATGGAAAGGATAGTTGTATATATACAGCCACCCCTTTTCTTCTGTGCATCTTATTTCCATTCCCCTTTGCGAATTTAGATCTTTGACTCCTCCTCTTTTCAGTCATTGTCTCAATTTGTCCCTATGTATGCTGAATGTTCATTACTATCTTGCTATAGCAAATCTCTTCTTATTTTAAGCTTATAATGCCCTGTTCGTAGTAAGGGTTGCACTCCTCTGCTTTTATCAGCCTACTAGTCACCTTACTCCTAATCATGCATTTTTTTTTTTTTTTGTCATTTTGTTTTACGTGAACTGACCTCTTTCAGAATTTTCATGTTGTAGTGGAGAATTCCCTCAATTTTTGTATGTCTGGAAAGGTCTTAATTTCACCTTCATATCTAAAGGAGAGCTTATCTGGATACAGTATTCTTGGCCCGTAGTTCCTTTCATTTAATAGTTTGAATATTTGATTCCACTCCTTTCTGGTTTGTAAGGTTTGTGCTGAGAAGTGCGACGATAATCTACTGGGTTTTCCTGTACAGGTTACTGTTCTTTTCCCTGGCTGCCTTGAGAATTCTGTCTTTGTTATTGATTTTTGATAATTTTAATATGATAATTA
This sequence comes from Pteropus alecto, assembly GCF_000325575.1. NCBI lineage: Eukaryota > Metazoa > Chordata > Mammalia > Chiroptera > Pteropodidae > Pteropus > Pteropus alecto. The sequence goes on from NW_006439718.1 coordinate 2,045,720, forward strand.
AATGGGTTTTCCTTTATGGGTTACTGTCTTCTTTTCTTTGGCTTCCCTGAGAATTCTTTGTGTTTGATTTTTGATAATTTTAATACAATGTGTCTTGATGAAAGCCTTTTTAGGTTCAGATAATTAGGTGTTCTGTTGACCTCTTGAATTCCAAGCTCCAGCTCATTCCTTAAATTTGGGAAATTTTTCGTCAACTATTTGTCTGAAGATGCTTTCTAGTCCTTGCTCCTTTTCCTCACCTTCCATAATGCCCATTACGCTTCTGTTTCCTCTCCTGATGGGTCGATATCACTGATCCTTTCCTCTATTTGGTTTCCTCTATTTCCCAAGCTTGTTATTTCATTTTTCAACTCTTGCAGTGTGCTCTTTATCTCCAGAAGTTCTATTTGGTTCTTTTTGAGGATTTCGATCTCCTTGCTAAAGAACTCATTCTACTCATTTAGTTGTTTTTTCAATTCCTGAAATTGTTGATGTGATTCATTTTGGATCTCACTGAGTTTTTTTCAGAAGTACCATCTTGAATTCTCTGTCATTTAAGCCACGTATATTTCTATGTGTAAGCTTATTTTCTGGAGATTTTTTCTTTCTTTCTGAGCTGCCTCGTCACCTTGGCTGTTCATGGTGTTTAATGGACCATTTCTCCGCCTGGGCATTAATGGATGTGTGTTCCGCATTTTTTTTTTTTTTTCAGAAAGAAGATTCATTATATAAAGTTCTGTGTAGCCTTGCAAAGAAGGTGTTTTTCTTTTGGTTTCTAGTTGGGTGGTTTTTGTTGAGTTTTAGATGTTCAGTTTATTATTGTTTCAAGGGCAAAGATCTGGAGACATCTCTTACTCTGCCATGTTTCTGATGACACTCCTCATTTCTTTATAGTGCTGAATAATATTCCATTGTCTAGATATACCAGAGTATATTTATCTATTCACTTACTGTAGGACACCTTGGTTGCTTGCAAGTTTTGGCATTTATGAATAAAGCTGCTATAAACATCCATGTGAAGGTTTTGTGTAAATATAATTTTTCAACTCCTTTGGGTAAAACCAAGGAGGGTGATTGCTGGATCGCATGGCAAGAGTATGATTAGTTTTTAAGAAATTGCCAAACTATTTTCCAAAGTGGACGCATCATTTTTCATTCCATCAGCCATGAATGAGATTTCTTGTTGCTCCACATTCTCACCAGTATTTGGTATTGTCAGTTTTAGATTTTTACCATTCTAATAGGTGTGTAGTGTTTCTTCTTTTTAATTAGATTGTTTTCCTATTGAGTTTTAAGAGTTCTTTGTACATTTTGAATACAAGTCTTTTATCAGATATGCATTTTGCAAATATTTTCTCCTAGTCTGTGGCTTGTCTTTCGTTTTTTAAAGTGTTTTCTGGAGAGAAGTTGTTCATTTTAATGAGGTCTAACCTATCTATTTTTTCTCTCATGGATGCTGTTTTGGTGTTGTATCTAGCTCATCACTAGATCAAAGTCATCTAAATTTTTGTCTGTGTTATAGTCAAGAAATTTTATAACGTTGTATTTTATATTTCGTTTGATATATTTTTAGTTAAATTGTAAAAGGTACAAGGTCAGTGTCTAAATTTTTTTTTGCATGTAGATGTCCAGCTTGAACATTTGTTGACAAAACTTTCTTTCTCCACTGAATTGCTTTTGCTCCTTCATCAAAGATCATTTGTCTGTATTTATGTGGTTCTATCTCTGCACTCTCTGTTCCACTGATCTAGTAATCTACTATTTTGCTAATACTACATTGTCTTGATTACTGTACTTTATAGTAAGACTTCAAGTCAAATCATGTTAGTCTGCTGATGTTGCTCTTTTTGTTAAGTATTGTGTTGGCTGTTCTGGGTCTTTTGTCTTTCCATATAAACTTTAGAATCAGTTTGTCTAATCCAAAAATAACTTACTTGATTTTTTAAAATTGAGATTGTATTAACTCTATAGATCAAGTTGTGTCATCTTAATATTGAGTCTTCCTATCTGTGAACACAGAATATCTCTCCATTCATTGAGATTGTCTTTGATTTGTTTCATCAGAGTTTTGTAGCTTTCTTCAAACAGATCTTGTACATATATTGTGAGATTCATACCTAAGTATTTTATTTTAGAGGTGCTAATGTAAATGGTACTGTTTTTAATTTCATATTCCAATTGTTTGTTGCTGGTATAAAGTGATGCAATTGATTTTTTAACATTAAACTTGTATCCTGCAACCTTAATATGAAAACTTATTATTACCAGGAAGATTTTGGGGTTTTTTTGGTTTTTGTTTTTTTTTGTTTTGTTTTGTTTTGTAATTTCTTTGGGATTTCTACATGGATAATCCTGTAATTGGGAACAAAATCAGTTTTATTTATTTTTTCCCCAACCTATATAACTTTTACTGTCACATTGCATTAGCTAGAACTTCCTAATTCCTTGATGCAGCATAGGAGTGGTGAGAGGGAAGATCCTTGATTTGATCCTGATCTTAGCAAGGACGCGTCTAGTTTCTCAACATTAAGTATGTTCGCCGTAGACTTTTTGTAGGTTTTTAAAATGAAATTGAGAAAGTTCTCCTATATTCCTAGTTTGCTGAGTTTATCATTAATCTCTTGGATTTCGTCAAATGCTTTTTTCGCATCTATTGATATAATCAAAAGACTTCCTCTTTAGTATGTTGTGATAGATTATATTAACTGAACCAGCCTTGCAAGCTGAGTTGAATCCCACTTGGTCATAGTGTATAATTCTTTACTATATTACTGAATTTTATTTGTGAATAACTTGTTAAAGATTTTGCATCTATATTCATGAGGGATATTGGTCTGTAGTTATGTCTGGTTTTGGTATCGAGGCAATAAAACAAATTGGGAAGTTTTCCCTCTTCTTCTTCCAGAAAGTGAGTGTATAAATGTGTTATTAATTCTTTAAACATTTGGTAGAATTCTCCAGTAAAACCATCTAGGCCTGATTATTGCTCTGTGATAGTTAGAAAATTAAAATTCAATTTCCTTAATAGTTACATGATTATTCAAATTACAAATTTTATATTGGGTGAGTTGTAGTAGTTTGTTCTTTCTGAGGAATTTGGTTCATTTGATCTAAGTTGTCAATTATATGTGTAGAGTTGTTTGCCATGTTCCATTATTATCCTTTAATGTCTGCAGGGTCTACAATGATATTCCTTATTTCATTCTTGATATTAGTAATTTGAGTCTTCTCTATTTTTTTCTTTCAGTCCTATGAAAGATTTGTCAGTTTTATTGGTATTTTCAAAGAACCAGCCTTTTGTTTCATTTGAGTTTTTCTATTGATTTTTGTTTTTCTATTTCATTCTTTTCTGCTCTTTACTAATTTTTGCATTCTGCTTGGGTCTATTTCGATTTTTCTCCCTAGTTTCTGGAAGTAGGAGCTTAGATTGATTTGAGATCTTCCCTCTTTTCTTATGTATGTATTTAGTTTCATAAATTTCCCTTTCAGCATGGCTTTAGTTTTGTCCCACAAATTTTGATATATTTTCATTCAGTTCAACATATTTTTTAAAAGTTTCCCTTGAGACTTTAACCCATGGCTTCTTTAGAAGTGTGTTGTTTAGTTTCTAAGAGTTGAGTATTTTCTTTTTATCTTCTGTTATTGATTTCTAGTTAATTCCATTGTGGCCAGAGAACACATTTTTAAATTTCTGTTCTCTTAAATTTTGGGAGGGTTATGGCCTAGCAGTGGTCTGTCTTGGCTTATATTCCATGGGAACTTGAAAAGATTATTCATTCTACTGTTGTTGACTAGAGTGGTCAGTATTTAGATCCTGTTGATTGATGGGATAGTGTTGTTGAGTTGTATATTCTTGATGATTTTCTATTTAATTGTTCTATCAATTGCTGAAAGAGGGGTGTTGAAGTCATTAATTATAATTATAAATTTATGTATATCATTTTTATGTTTTTTGCTTTGCATATTTTGCAGCCCTATTGTTTGTTCAAACATTTAGAATTGCTGTCTTCTTGGTGGATATTTATCATTATGCAATATCCCTCCTTGTCCCAATTTTCTTTGCTCTTAAGTCTTATTTTATATTATTACTATAGACTCTGCAGCTTTCTTTTGATTAATGTTTGCAAGGGGTATATTTTATTCCATCCTTTTGCTTTCAACCTACCTATATTATTATATTTGAAGTGAGTTTCTTACAGACAGTATATAGTTCACATTGTTGGGTCATGTATTGTTTCTTTCTTTTTTTTTTTTTTTAAATACACTCTGCCAATCTCCATCTTTTCTATATAGTTAATGTAACTATGATGCATGAGTGTTTAAGTCTGCCATTACCTTTTTTCTGGTTTTTCTCCATGTTTAAGATTTTTCTGTTTTCTTCTGACTACCTGTGGGTTAATTAAACATTTTTTAAAATTTCATTTTGATTTATCTATTGTTTTTTAGTTTATCTCTTTCTGTACTCTATTTAGAGTTGTTGCTCCAGGTATTACGTTATAAATACATAATTTATTACAGTCTGGTGTCAACAGTTTACCAGTTTGAGTGAAGTACAGAACTCTTCACTTTCTTTACCTCTTTTACCCTCCCATTTATAATTGTCTCATTTTCTTTACATACATTGAAAACCAGACAGTTATAATTTTTGCCTCAGTAAACATAATTTAGAAAACTTGAAAGAAGTGTATTGTATTTATCCACATTTTTACTCTTTCTAGTCTTCCTTCCTGATGTTCCAAGAATCTTTCTTTAATCATTTCCTTTCTGTTTCAAGAACTTCCTATAGTTATTCTTTTAGGTCAGGTCTGCTGTAAACAAATTCTCTTAGTTTTTCTTCATCAGATAGTGTCTTGATATTCCTTTCATTCCTGAAGCATATGTTTGCTGGATATGCAGAATTGTGCATTGACAGTTCTTTTATTTTCCAGCATTTGAAAAGTGCTGTGCCACTTCCTTCTGACATTTATTGTTCCTAATGATAAATCCATTGTCATTCGAATTGTATTTATCTTGTAGGTAATGTGTCATTTTTTCACTGCTTTAAAGACTTTTTGTTTCATCTTGTTTTGAGAAGTTTGACTATGATGGATTTTGGTGTGGATTTGGAGGGATTTGGAGTTCGCTCAGCTTCTTGAATCTATAGGTTAATGTCCTTTGCCAAATTTGGGAAACATTTAGAAATTATTTCTTCAACTACCCTTTTCAGTCTCCACCTTCTCTCTCCTTTCTGGAACTCTGGTGACATGAATGTTAGATCATTCCTTACAGTGGCAAATGTCCTTGAAGTTCTACTTATTATTATTCTTCAGTCTATTTTCTCTCTGTTGTCTTAGATTGGCTAATTTCTACTGTTGTATCTTAAAGTTCACTGATTCTTTCACCTATCCTCTCTATTCTGCTGCTGAGTTCATCTATGAAGGGTTTTTTTCCCCCTAGTTCTAAAATTTCCATTGGGTTTTCTTGTATCTTCTATTTCTTTGTTGAAATTTTCTATGTCCTCGTTGAGACTTATTCTAAAAGTGTTCAAAATTGCTTGTTGAAGCATTTTTCTGATGGCTGCTTTAAAATCTTTGTTGAATAGTTCTAATATGTATGTCATCTCAGTGTTGTTATCTGTTGTCTTTTGTCATTCAAGTTGAAATTCTCCAGGTTCTTGGCATAAGTGATTTTTCATTGCAAATCAAACATTTTGGATATTATGTTATGAGACTCTGGAGCAAGACACTGCTTCTTTACAGCCAGGTGGAGATGGAAGTTCACGTTCTCCTCTATGCCTCAGTTGGCATATAGAATGGCTCTTTGTCACTGCTGGGTAGTTCAGGCTCCACCTTAGGCTATGCTAATATAATACTGGCTAGGAAAAGGAGCACCCTGTTACTCACTGACAATTCAAGATGAAAGTGTGTAAGTGGCCTTAGTTTGCTGAGTGATATGAAAAGTTCTGAATCTGTTAGGCTACCCCTGATATCACCTAATGGGAAGGGGGAAGATATCTACTATGAAAAGGGAGTGGAGCCTCATTAATCTCAGGCGGAGGTAGAAGTTCAGTGTTCCCATGTATTCTCCACGCACATTGGAGAAGAGAACCTCTTTACCACATGGCTGATTGGGGCACCTGGAGAGGGTGGAAAGCTAGGCCCTACAAATTGTCTTTGCTGGCGAGGGCTATTTTTTTCTGTGGTATTTGGCTAAATTAGAGCAGTTATTACATAAAAACTTTTTTGTCTTGTTAGGTTGCCCCTTTCCTGGTTCATTGGCTAGAGAGAGCAGGTTTTCTTGGGCCTTTATCCGTACTTGGAATTTCTGGGTTGTCATCTTCTCTAGTAATCAGTACAGGATATATGAAGCAATAAGGAAATCCAGGGAACTCACACTGTATTGTTCTTTGGTTCTCCAAATCCTCCTAGCCAGTCTGCTTCTTTCTCTTCCACCATCGTCTTATGTTTGTTTTATATATCATGTTCAGGAGTTTTAGTTGTACTTACCAGGTATAGGGAAAAGTCTGTCTACTTCATCATTTGGAATCAAGTCATTTCTCTATTTTAATGTGTGTGTGCATGTGGGTGTGCGTGCACGCACGTGCGTGCACGCGTGTGATGATATTGTGGTAATGTCTTTTTCAGACTTTTATTTACAGGTGGAATAAGCTTCAAAATAATTTGGGATGGGTAATGGGTAGGAATATAGAGCAAGTGAGATTAGCTATGAATTGATCATTGTTGAATATTGGTGATCTTCAATTGGTGATACTTATATGGGGGTTCATAACCCCATTTTATCTTTGTATACATCTGAAATTCTCCTTTAAAAGAAAACCATTTGCTGACTACCCACTCTAAGTCATACCACAGGCTCTTGTCTGTGCTCTTTGTTATAAACTTGATAACAAGAACTCAGTCTATTTTTGTCATAATTACAGCTCCAAAGCTTAAAAATGACTGGCATATAGTTACTTGGCATTTAAATTGCCATGTCTCTCCAAATACAAGATGTATTTTATGTAGTTTTAAAAAAACTACTGTAGATTAGATTATGATGGACCATCAATTTTTAGAAGTATCTGGACTTCAGATGCCAATGTGAAAAAAAAATGTTGATTTTGGAATTAATGAAATATAGTATCTGTGGAATAAATGAATACTCTAAAATACTGTGCTTCACACACGTTCAAGAATAGATTAGTGTACATATTTTAAGCTATTAGCAATTCTACAGTTAGTATATTTTTTCCCAAATACTTAAGTTTTATGTCTAAATTTCAAGGTTACTTAATAGAAAATGCAACATTCTAACATAATAGTCTCCACCTCCTTAACACCAAGGACCCCTTTGTTTTATCCCTAAATATATTTTGAAATACTTTGATACCAAGTAAAATTCATTTGGTAAGCTAATTTTCTTCATTTTTCATTGATTAAACATGTAGTGTTCAGACTAAGCCGATATAATGCTAGCTAAAATAAAAGAAACTTGACCTTTTTCACCTGCAGGTAAAAGTAACATTTCCATTAGTAAATTTACTTTTTTGCTTCCAGTGCTACTTTCTCAGAATTCAAGAACCAGTGGAATCAAGATGGCGGGAACTCAAGGCAGGCATCAGGATGGCAGGAGCTGAATATCAGCTACTGTATTGACCCGTTTCCCATTTGCCCCGAGAATACTCTCTGGCAGAACTTGCAGATGCAGCGTTTACCAAGATAACTCATGGATTACAGTCCTAACCTTACCCCCCCAGGATGCCATAAAATATCTCACTTTTATTATTATTTTCATATCACTCTAGCATATCAATAGTATTTGGAAACAAATGGCATTATTCTATTTGTAGCATTCTGTTTTGAGCAGTGGTATTTCCATATACAAAACATAGTAATTCTCAATCACTGAAAATGTCAAATCCTAGAAAGTGTAGTGTTCCCGCACATGATGTTAAATTAATGCCGGCAGCAAGATGCTTTTTTTTTTTCCTAAACGGGAAAATGGTTAAGTCAAGAAAGGGCATTTAGGTAGCCCATCTTAACATTATAAGTTAGGCCATTTGTTTACACTCTACAACAGAGGATGTTGTGTAAGGGAGTTCAATGCTATGGTGAACTGACATAGTGCAAGGATCTTTTAAGGTTTCTAAATTGATAGCATACAAATTCATCTGGTTTTCGTAGGTTGAACTGGAACAGTACAGTGGGGAAAAAATGCTATTTGTAGGGTTTTAGATCTCTGTATAGATCTTGGTTTAGGTCTGACTGCAGAGGACAAGTCATTCATCTTTGTTTTCCTTGGCAGAGTTCAGTGATTACCCAGAGAAGCATTCATAAGTGTCTATGAATATGTGAATAGAAACAAGGACAGTGTCCTCAGAACCTTCAAGACATCTTCCCTGTCCCTGATTCGCACTCTCTTGAAGGAAGATGGAAATTAGGAAAAGGAATGAACGTCAGGGAACATGACATCAGGAACCTGGCCAGAAAGAAATACTAATGCAGTCAGAATTCTCTTTACCTTTGGAATGTTCCTCATGCTGATGACCATCTCTACACACCTAATACCTAATATGGAATAACAAATCTTCATTTAAAAATTTTCACCAAATGCTAAAGTCAAACTCTGAATTTTTTTAATTAGAACATGCACATGAAATCTCAAAAGTGGCATAATTATTTTGAGAAAAAAAGAGGTGGTGACAGGGGATCACAATTTCTTTATTCTCTTCCTATAAAAACCATGTAAATATTAGCATAGAATTCTCCTTATCCCCAAGTTCAAAGTCATCTTGACATGCCAACTCTACATTTAAAATAAACAATCAGGAAAAATAAAACCAGTTTATCAGATGAACACACAGTTTTGCTTGTCTTGTTTGGGCAATCTTCTACTCTAAAGGCTCAGTAGATATGTGTGTGATCTGGTGAGAGGGGGACTAAGGATACAAAGAACAGCAGTGGGTCAGTGGATTTTAGTAGTTTGTTCTAATAATTATCACATTGTTCTAAAAAGTATCCAGCCCAGCCCCCAAAGAAGGATGGGATTAAATATTCTGAGCTCAAATTCCTGCAATTCCCTCTAGATAAAGGATTGAGGTTGATCCACAGGGTTGAGAGAAGACAGTACAGGACCTCTAAATCTTTATTTTTAAAGTGAACACACTAGGATTCAAGTCTTCCTTACATCAGAAAAAAAGCCAAGAACATGCAGCCACACAGATTGGATAAGATGGAAGACAACAGGTGAGAATCTGTACAACTGCTTCTCTTCAATCAATGAAGTCTTTGCTCCATTATTCTTGGAGTGGAGTAGCTTAATATTTGGTTTCTAAAACAATATATATTGGTTGAGTACCTGCACAGCAATCATGCAGCTTGGTTATCTCCTTTCCAATCTCTTTGAAATACTGATTTGGGTCTGTCTGCCCTTAATGTCACTTCTACCAGCAAAAAAAGAGATCATTCTCTAAGAGATAATTTAATGCACCTTACTGATAACTAGTCATACATGATGAAGAATAAACTATACTGAGAATTTGGTAGAGAATAGGGGTATCAGACCGTTTGCTCTGTTAGATCCCCTACAGAGCAAGTCTTTCATAATGAGCTCCTGGAGATTGAAATGGTATTCCCTAACCTCTGGGTGTCTATTAGCTCATTGGAAAAATGTACTAAAATATGTAAAGCAACTTAGAACAGTAATTAATATATACTAGGTGCTTCATAAGTGTTTCCTGATCAACTATAATAGTTGACATTTATTGGGCACCAACTATGTACCAGACCCTATAATTGTTGCTTTATATACGGTATTTCCTGATGGGTGTTAATAGCTTATTTTCTAGATGACTTAAGTAAGGCTCAGAAATTTAGTTGATTTAGAGAAAGTTAAAATGTTAGCTAGGGATGTGGCCAGCATTTGAACCCAGCTTGTCTGTTTTAAAATCTCATTCCCTTTCCATTACTCCACATTGCTTCCTTAAACTGTTATTGTACGTTTGAGTAAGCTAGAAAGTGAAAAGCAAGTAAGCTATATTAAAAACTTAAGAATTCTAAACTAAAAATCTATTCATGCCTCAATAGATTAGATTAAAGAAGGGAGGGGGAAACAACACGAAATAAAGCAATAAACCCCAAATGAAAGAGAATAAAAGGCACTGTTAAATGTCTTAGATACAAATGTTAATTAGATATTTAATTTTTTTCCCCCACAGAACAAGGTAAACATGTTCTCTCCACCTCCCTCCCGCCTCAAAAAAATGGACATTAGTTCTCATTATGTTCCACCTGATTAAACTGTCCCAATCCCAGAATGTACTGGGACAGAGAACTAGGTAGGTTTTATTCTTGGAAAGTCTTCAACCGCAAGAGAAGTCAGTCAGTTAGATGGCCCAGTCACTAAGCCTATTCAGCATTAAGAGTTGAATCTTAGATTCTATGTTCTGGAATATTAGGCTGGGTGGTTTTCATACCTGGACCTAATGACTTGTCTACCATATGAACCATCCCTATACTTTTCGTGCAATGTTTTAAAGAACTGTTCACTTAGACTTGGGGCTGGGTAACTGGGAAAGAATGTGGAGATAAAAGAAATAAATGTAACCACAAATGTTTAACAAAGCATAGAATGGGTTAGGAAGGATAGAAAAGACTTTAGTACCAGCAGAAATAAACCCAGACATGGTTAATAAAATTATACAGGTTTCAAGTACATAATTCAATAATTCATTGTATGTATATTGCATTGGATGTTCACCACCCAGTTAAATTTCCTTCCATCACCATATATTTACCACCTTTACCCTTATCTACTTCTTCCTTTCCCCTCTTTTCTTCTAGTAACCACTAAACTGTTCTCTGTGTCTATAAGTTTTTGTCTGTTTTGTTCATTTGTTGCTTTCAGTTTTATATCTCATGAGTGAAATCATATGGTTCTCAACCTTTTCCGTCTGACTTACTTCATTCAGCATAATCTCAAGATCCATCCATTTTGTTGCAAATGGCAGTATTTTATCTCTTCTTATGGCTGAGTAATATTCCACTGTATATATGTACCAAATCTTTTTTTTTTTTTTTTAAGATGAGGCAATCCTTGGTTGACCTCACAGATTGCAAGGACCTTGTTGGCTTATAATCCCTTATTTTTTTATTTTTTACGCCTACAGCACCTGGTCTTCCTAAGTGATCTCCCATCCAAGTACTAACCAGAACCGACCCTGCTTAGCTTCCAAAATCAGACGGGATCAGGCTTGTTCAGCATGGCTGTAGCTATGTACCACATCTTATTAACCAATGTCACCCCAATAAATTAAAGAAAAATATGCTCAGTTGTAGGAAGCCAATGACAAAAGGCCACATACTGTATGATTCCATTTATATAAAATGTGCAGAACAGACAAATCCATAGAGACACCAAAACAGATTAGCAGTTATAGGACTGAATGTAATGTAACTGCTAATGGGCATTTTTGGAGAGTTTAAATGTTCGAAATTAGATAGTGGTGATGGTTGCACAACTCTGAATACACACACAAAAAACAATGAATACTTTAAAAGTGTGAATTTTATGCAATGTAAATTATATTTCAATAAAGCTATTATAAAAAGTCAAAAAAAAAAAAAAAAAAAAGCCAGACACCTCAGACTTTGATGATTAAAAATCTTAGTTACTATGGTAAAGAACTTCATTAATAATTGGCTGCCTTCAGGTGCCAATTTCCATTAACTTCTCAATCTCTATACAAACAAAAAGAGTTATAGATGTTGGCCAAGCTGCCCATTTTTTTCCTGTCAATACTAATACCAGGAGTTTGGACCATCTACCAAAACTCTTTATTAATAGGATTTGACTTCCAGTAGCTTTTCCTGTTAGTCGACTATAAACTAGAACTTAAACAATATGGTTTAGGATTATTTTAGAAATATAAATAAGCTTTTATGATTAAACTCTACTCTCCATTAACAAGAATTGGTATTGGCTTTCACTTTAACCTTCAAAAGACATTATTATTTATGTTTTTTGCCAGGTTTTAAATAGACACAATTGTAAATAAAGGATTTTAAACAGAGCTCCCGACAAAGCCTAAACCTAATCATTTTCCACAACTCCAGTTTTATTCAAGTTTTATGTGCTTGCACATAGACACACTTAAAGAACATATATTTACATATGTAAAATATAGATATGGGAATTTCTGAAAATGATTATTAATGAAAATTTATTAACTATATAACCTTTGAATACCAGATAAACTTCAACATGTACAAATCAGCACTAAGTTCCCAGTTCTTAAACTCTGGTTATATGAATATGCCTCAAGCACCAAGGAAGAAATAATGATCCTAATTTAAAAAGAAAAAAAAAAAATTCCAAGAAACCAAAACCTTATAAGTCTTTTGAATCTTTTTTTTTTTTTTTTTTTTAACACTCTTTGGGGGAAAGTCTCTTTTATTCCACATTTCCTTCCATCTTGTCCGTTTCTAAAAACATTCTCAATGAAAAAAGGCAGACAACCCATAACAGATAAAGGTGATGTCTCAAAAGAACTATTTCTGGAAATTATTCTGTTAAAATACAAAACTGTTCTAACCTAGGAGATTTGTATTATGCAACATGTTTGAGAAAAAAAACCAACTCAATTTTCAAAATTCAAAAACTCAAACGATGCAATCATAACAGAGTTGGCGCTGAAAGGCTCACAGGGAGATCATTAGCAAACCTAGTTGAAGAGATTCTTGGATTTCAACTTCTTCCCTGGCATCAACGGCATCTGCTTGCTGCAGAGGCAATTTATATAACTTTATGGCATCAAAAAAGAGACCTGACAGGCTGAGCACAACCTTTTTCATGGAGTTTCATAAGAAAGCTGATGTTCAACCAAAGAAAGAACCAAAGAATAAAGATGGAAATAGAAAAAGAAAAAAAAAAACACAGGAAAAAATATATCTAAGCCTATGTAAGTCAGGATGGAGGGGGCTTAGATGTACAAACTGACAAATGCATATGTGTCGAAGGGACTGTATCCTTGCATACAAGTGTGGATTAAATACACATTTATATTAAGTTAAGTCAGTTCATATATCACATCTAACAATTTAAACAGGATGTTTCTGCTAAGAGGTGAAAGGAGTTCTATTCATTCTGCTCCTCAGGCCCCAGTCCTTTGTCCTGGCTGGTTGGTAGTCTCCTCACAGGACTCAACAGCATGGTATATGAATGGGTAAAGCTTGATGTCTGGTCCAGGAGTGGAACAGTTTCTGCATTCTTCATTGTAATATCGTAGCAACAGCTTATATACTTCTCCTGGAGAGTAAAAGGCCAGACCAATTTGCACATTTAGGAATACAGATGGATAAAACTTTACACTAAGGAGTACTCAGTTTAATCTCCTAAATAACATATGCTTAAATTTGACTTCTGAAAATAGAGCAGGAATTTCACATGCCTGGAAGGCTTTCCCCAAAAAGGTAAATTTTAAAAAATACCTTGAAAAAACTACTCATTAACTCATGATTAAAACAAGCTATACACAGTACATCATCCATGCATCTTTTTGGGAGTTTGTGGCACCTCTAATTCTACATTCAGCTCCCACAGTAGCAAGGCTTTTCATGTCCAACCAAAATACACTAGATAAGCATGCTGGCATGTCTGAGAAATATGACTCAGAGTGATATCTCTAAAGTTTGAATTTACCCTCCTTACGCCTTCCCTCTTTCAGATTTCTATACACAAACATAAAAAGTTCGGTTTATTGGCCCTACTTTAATAAGCCAACATACTCTTTCAAAGACTGTGGATGACACTTTTCCAGAAAAAGTGATTCTACAAATGTTGCCTCTCTAAGACTTTGTCCCCTATCCTCAAAAATCATACTTTCATTTTTTCTTATTCACTGTGCTCCATCCAGATTTAGCAGGTGTTCCTTCTGCTAAATCCATCAAGACTATCTTCTACTTACCAATAGTCAGTTTCCTTTCAGTAAGGAAAGTGTGCATGCTGTAAATATCTCTCATCAGTTCCGAGTCCCCAAAGGTGAAATAAACCACATCTCGTTCAGCTTCAGCAGCTGCCAGTATCTGTATTAAGGCTGTAGCAAAGAGAGAAAAAAACACAGCTATATTATGACACTTTTCATCAAAACACCTTTAGTTCCTTCAGCCAGCTAAATTATAGCTGGTACACCACAGCTTTAATCCTACATTAAAGATTTATAAAACCTAATATATACATTATTACAAATGGCAAATACAGGATGAGTATAAATTATCTAGTTATATGACTTTTCAGATATACTGCTGAGACTATCATTAACCCACAGAATTCCCACTCAAGCACCTTTGTAGGAAAACAAACAAAGGAAGGTGCTTTAGTGGTAGTATAGTCAAGGCACTAAGGTGGTATTTTCTTGCTTATATTAATCTGGAACTAAAATTTGTGTTTGCTTGCTTGATTTAATCATTTTATCTTATTATATAGTCACTGGTCTTTTGTATCACAGGAGTCTCTGTGACTTTCCCTGACCAAGGTACTTATGGGGTTCTAATGGTCTCATTAAAACCTATGGCAATGAGAAAGCTCAAAGTGGGTTAGACAGCACACCCTCATCCCTCCTGCACTCCCTTCTCTACCCAATCACTGCAGCATGGAATGAATGCTACTGAAAACACTGGACAGTAACTCTGGTGTGCTAGAATGGGAAAATCATTTAGAATCACTGTCCCCAGGAATCTAAGTTACAAATCACTGAGCCTCAAGTTACGTTTCCAAAAATTAAGTTCCTTTATAATCTTCATCTCAATAGACAAAATTTATTTAACAAAACTGAACATAGGTACAATAAATGCCCTTTTGCTAGATATATCTTTTTCCTTGATAAAAACAGGGGTAGTAGTCTAAATCAGGATAAGTTTTGTATAGTTTTGATTTTTGAGAGGATGTTAATATTCTACATATTCAAAAATAAAATTAAAACAATAAAAATGGAAATGGGAAGGAACCTACAATTGAAAGTAAACTAAAACAAATGAGCCCCGTTTTATTTTAAAATAGTAACATAAAAACACTGAAGGGGAAGGAAAAAAGAAAGGATGAAAGAAAGTAACTTATGAACACAACATTTGACTAATACACCCTAAGTCTTTGGCAAGAAAAAAAGAATTACAAACAAATCCCTGACCCTTTTTGCTAGGTTTGCTTACCAAAGCAATTCTGAAAGTATTTTTAGATATCTTTCAGGATTGAGCAAATGAGGCAATGTATTGATATTGTTGGGAGCTGGGGTTCGCTCTATGGGAGGACACACAAATATGGAACAGGGAAAGACAAAAAAATAACTCGAGGGGACATACTGAAATGGAAGACACTGATGTATACTCATGACATCTAAAATCTGTGTGTGTGTGTGTGTGTGTGTGTGTGTGACAGAGAGAGAGAGAAGAGAGAGAATGAGAGCGAGCGAGCTCTAAAGAACAGATTTTGTAGTTCTGTGTGCTGAAAAAAAACAAAAAAGAAGAGACATCCCAGTAGCAATGAACACACCTTGTGCCCAGATCTTGGTATCTAATACTACTTCCCTTAAAAGGAACTGGAATTCAGGGAGATGCCTGATTCCATGGTTTGGACAGGACAGGTACAAGACAAGTCCAAAATATTCTGCAATACCAGAGGGTAAAAAAATGCTAAAAGAAAAAAAAAGATGGGGGTAAAATTGATGGGAGCTTGTCACAAGGCTACAGAAGCCAATTTGCAGAAGATTCTACTAGCCAAAACTGGACAAGCTAAGTACCAAAATATTAAGTAAAATAATAAATTATGAACCATTGAAAAAATATGAATTTCTGAATCTACACCAATAATACATAGTAAATAAATAGAGGAGAGGAAAGAGGGCTCTTTGCTCACAGAAAAAAGCCAAAAACTAACCAGGAATTGTGGAGGAAGTGTGAGAACGACATAATTCTCTTTTTGTAACCATCATGGTAAAGATTGAATCAGGCAAAAATCATTAAAGCATGCTAAATCTAGGTGACATTTTGCAAGTGTCTTCCCATAGACTACTTATTAGCTACAAGAAAGGAAAAAACTCACTGTCTATACAGTGGAGAGATCAGACAACGCCTTGACTGGGTGATCAAAATTAACATCACCAACGGGGTCAGATGGTCATCAAGTGCCTTTAAACACTATCACCCAAATAGTGCTCTAACCAACAATGCATAATCTCAACCTAATTATGAAGAAACAGCAGACAAACTCAAAGAACATTGTATTCTTCAAACATGTTGATGTTATAAAAGACAAAGAATGGCTGTGGAAATACTCTAGATTCAAAAGGAGGCTAAAAGATATGACAATTAAATGCAAAACCTGATTCTAGACCTGGTACTGGAGGACAAAAGGGCTATAAATGGTTTTATTAAGGCACCTGACAAAATTGGAACATAGATTATAAGAGTAGATAAAAATATTCTATTGATGTATAATTATGAACATAATAACTATAATGCGTTTGTTGTATAAGAAAATATTTTGTTTTTAAGAAACATTGAAGTATGTAGGAAAAAGGGCATAATGTTATAACTTAAGCTCAAATGGTTCAGAAAAAAATTGTGTGTATATAGATACAGTCTATGTACATACACAGAGGTGTTAATTTTACTTTTTGTAACTTTTATAAATTTGAAATTATTTGCAAATAAAAAGTTTTTAAAATTATGTAGAAAGGAAAAATATTTTTAAATTTAACTAGTAAATTTGACATGGTTGAGCATCCCCAGGTTTGAGAAAGAATCTAAGACATTATACTACATGTGAGATCCTAAAATACCAAAGTATGTCCTAATTTCCAAACTAATATTTATTGAGTACCCACAACATGTGAAGTGCCATGACTAGGCCTCATTAATCTCAGAGTATTGAAAGTAATTAATCTCAAAATAGAGATATTTTAATTAAAACTGCTCAACCAACTTATGTATATATTAAAGTTTCAGTACACTAAATTTCAAAAGGTTCCTAATTAACCTAAACTACACATAAAAATGAAAACTAATGAATCGTCGCTTACCTCTACCAATCTTTTAGTGTGAATGAAAATTTGACTTTGAGTCAAATTTCCTATTTATAAAAGGGGAGGGGACCCAAGAAATGTCCTTATAGTCCTACTTCCTCCTCATATATAGAAATACTAGATAACTGGTCATTTGCAATTTATGAAAATGAAATATTAATAAAAACATTTAAAATTTATCTCCCAATTTATTTTTTAAATGCTTCCCAGGCCATTTTGTCCTTGTGGATAGGCTCTTAGAGCTAAGCTTGACAGAGCTAGCAAAAAGAGGCTAGATCCTAATAAGAGAAACCAATTTACATTACATTCTTGATTTCATATCTATTTCTGTTTGGATACACACTGTAACATAAGCATATTGGAACTGGAGACAGGAGTCCTAGTTCAGTGCTCACCCTTCTGCTAGCTATCTAGCTCTATGACTAGCCAAGTCACTTATCTCTCTTTCCGAATTTCCCCCAGCTATGCAATGAAGTTCAATTGGATCCCTAAAGACTCTTTCAGAGTATAGAATTCCATAATCTCTGCTATAATTTTTCCCCTTGCATTGGCTATTAGACTATAAATACACAAATGAAATTTTCAGAAATATATATTAATCTTAAACCTAGATACATCAGTAATCACTTACACAAGATCATTTTAAACAGAACTGAATTCAGACCTCACTATCTACATCTCCAAGACCTTTGTAAATCTAGAGAATTGTGTCTCACGACTTAAGTGAACTCTCTTGTATCATAAATCTAATAGGTAGTGTGGACTGACTCCAAGTATAATATAAAAGTATCAAATTCTAACATCAAACACAACTAGGTGCCAAAATAATCACTTAAATTAACCTGCAGGGAGCTTGGTTTTAATTTTCTTTCTGGCATCAATGTTAAGCTATGAAAAAAATTCAAATAAATATGAATAACATCAAAAAACAATTCATAGTGTCTTCCTGCAACAGATGAATAAAAAAAATTAGTAAAATGATGGATACACCACAGGTGTGGTTTAAGACCATTAGCATATAAAATTAATAACAAATGCTAATATGGCATGCTTAACAGTTCTAGTAACTTTATAAGCACAAACTCAAGATTTATGATTAACTCACTTAATCCTTAGAGAAATTGAATATTAGTATTATCTCAATTTTGAAAATAAGGAAATATAGGCACCAAAGGAGTAATGTGTCTATAGCACAGAGCCAGAAAACTGTGGAGCTGAGATTCAAACCCTGGCAGTCTGAATGAAGGACTTGCACTCTCACTCACTATGCTGTAAAGCTGACATGCTAAGTCAACCTGTTCTATTCCAAGCAAATTTACCATATGCCAGTCAGATGAACTGCCTCAAATTTTTTATTTACATTATTTAAATGCATGCTGGCAAGCAGGCTAAAATAGTATAGATTTGAAAGTACTACTGAAGTCTTTCTAATGACATCCAACATGTTTTCGGAGCTCTCATGCCCCCATTATCCTGAAAGCACAAGCACTACTACCAGCCCCAAAAGCTTTTAGTTCACTCTTCAGGGCCAATTCTTATTCCCTAATTGTCTTGTCCTCTGGCTTCTGTTTTTAATATTGACACCACTTGCCCACCCCAGTACCCCCCAACCTCCCAGCAGATATTACCAAAGGCTCAATCTTTGGTCCTTTCATCTGCTTTAATTGTTTCCTCCCTATAAGAATTCAACCACAATCTCTAGAATGTCAATTCTCAAATCTTCATCCAGATACAGTTTGTGGTCAATAAAGATTAAATAGCAAGAGCACATAAACTGGGCTCTTGGGGATTAATCCTGGTTTGAATCCTAGCAGTGCCACTTGATATTCCCGTAATCCCAGGCTAGTTACTTATCTCTGTATGTCTCAGTTATCCCATCTATAAAGGTAAAAATAACACCTACCTAACAGGCTGTTATAAGCTAATACATGTAAGGAAAAACATTTCGTATAATCCCTACAACACAGACTGCAATTGAACATGTTTAACAACATATATTGGTTTGTGAGGAAGATAGGCCAAGTTTAAATGTTGGTTCTGACACTTAGTAAGTGGTTCTCTTTGGGCAGGTTTATTAGCCTCTCTACAAACCTTGGTCTCTTCATCTTAAAAATGAGGCTATAAACTGCAGAGTAATTATGCAAACTAAAGAAGAGAATGTGGCATTTCTTACACATGGCTGAACACCAGCAACTCCCAGAGTTAAAAAAAATTCCCAAAGCCCTTTCCCAGATCCACTAATTCAGTGGCATCTCCAAGGTGCTGATAACCATTCCACTTACTCCAGACACTTTGAATGCACTAACATACAAGACTCCATTCTAGGCACTGGGCCCTACTGACGAGAACAAAGCAGAAATGTTAAGGAAGGGATATTTTACTTAAGTGTGTAGGAGCAAGGCTGAGAAAAATAGAGACTGTTCTGACAGAAGGAAGCAAAGGGAAGAGGAACCTGTGGCAGACAAACTGGGGTAACCTTGCCCAATAATTCTATTCCTCTACCTTCTATTTTTTTGAGTCACCCTTTTCCTACTTCCACAACCAGACTTTCCACAAACCCCAAAACCAAAGTGATAGGCTAAGACAACCATGGCAAGGTAGAAAATGATTTATTAGCATTGTCCGGGCTCATATCTTTTCTAGAACAATGGTTTTTCTGGAGTTTAGCTATCTTGACTCCAAAATAGCAAAATAACTAGTGAAGACATCATTTAGGTTTGATATAAATGGGCCATAAGGTATAAAAGAAAGCTAATTTATAAATAAATTTCTATGATCTCAGAAAACTTTTTGTTGAATGTGAATATGTAATAAAAACCAACTGGAAATCCTCTTGATCTCATTAGGAGATGTATCCAGTCTTTACTGACTCCTGGGCTATAACAATTTGGTCCAAGTGATGGGAAAGTGATCTAAGTTAGTCAAATTAGAGTATTTCCATAGAAGTTTTAAACAAAGGAGTCTTGGTGTACACTTAGGGCAGAAGCCCACACCATTGTCTCTACGGAGATGAGATGAATAAAGTTGCAAAAAACAAACCCAAACCAAAACAAAACAAAAAACTCAAAACCAAAAAAACACTGCTTCTACCTTAACAATGAGAAAAGGCAAAGTGATCTACGGAATCATAACTTTTCTTGAGTCTACCAGGGAACTGAGTTTGCAAGGCAACTTTGGCATGACAAGCCCCTCCAAGAGATGAAACACAGGTACTATTATCTTCGAAAGAGCACAGGAGAAAGAGGTGGCCACCATACAAATGGGTGAGAATAAATTAACTAAAACTAACAACATTTTAAAAGCCAAGTGTGGACTAGGGGGTCACTTTGGAATAGCTAGGACCCCAGAAATAAGGAGAGTTCACAATCACTCAAAAGTTTTTCCATGGGCCTCCACAGAGTGCTCAGAAAGATGAAAGGTCAGGCAGGAGGACAGAGAGAGACCCTTTGTTAATCCTGGTGTGCAGGAGGTAACTGGCTGCTGCTAGTGGACAGGCACCAAGCTCTTCCCTCTTCCTCATGTCTCTTCTATCCTACCTTTTGGCTCCTAGGCCCATTGGTTGCCTGGGGAAGAAAGTTGTTAATAATATCTGTTGTACGAATGAATGTATGGAAAATATTCTGTGAATAGCTATAAGTATAATACACAATGAAAGCAATTCAAAATTAAATTGTTATAAATTTTACAACTCATGCACAATTAGGCAACAAGCATATTAAAAATATTTAGCCTTATTTCTAAAGAAATACAAGTTTATGGATTTACACATTCCCATAATTTCTCCCTTCATAATTTTTTTAAAACTATCCTCCCTTCCTTCTTTCTCTTATAAGGTAAGGATAGCAGCTGATAGCATCAGAAGAATCTTTAAGAAAAAGTTGGCCAGTAGAGAAAAAGTTAATATTGGCCTTGTGTTTATCTTCTCTCAGAGGGTTTTAGTTGTCCAACATTTTATCATCTATCAATACTCTGACTTGGACCATAGCCTCTGATTCTTCTTTATGCAACTGCTCTATCTCCTTAATAGTGGTTCATTAGCAAACATCTTTCTTGGTGCTTTCTTCTCTTCGAAATTAATCTAGGATTTAAGTGCCCCCTTGCACACGTCTGCAATGTGACTAACAAGAAGGTAGTCTTATAAAAGAGGGGCTTATACCAGTCAGATGGCTGACATTTTTAACTCATTTTTTTAAAAAATTCAATTTATTGAGGTGACATTGGTTAATAAAATTATATAGGTTTCAAGTGTACAATTCGATAATGTGTCATATGTATACTGCATTGTATGTTCACCACCTAAAGTTAAATTTCCTTTTGTCACTGTATATTTAACCCCTTTACTCTTTTCTACCACCTCCCTTCCCCCTTTTCCCTCTGAACCACTAAACTGTTGTCCGTGTCCATGAGTTTGTTCATCTGGTCCATTTGTTACTTTTCGTTTTACATCCCATATATGAGTGAAATCATATGGTTCTCAACTGTTTCTGCCTGACTTATTTTGCTTAGTATGATAATCTCAAGATCCATCCATGTTGTGGCAAATGGTAGTATTTCATTTTGTCTTATGGCTGAATAATATTTCATTGTATATACATATCACATCTTCTTTATTCAATTATCTATCAAAGGGTTGTTTTATGTCTTGGCCACTGTGAATAATGCTGCAAGGAACATTTGGGTATATATACTTTTATGGATAAGTGTTCTCAAGTTTTTTGTGTAGACACCCAGAAAAAAGATTGCTGGGTCATAAGATAATTCTATATTTAATTTTTTGAGGAAGCTCCATACTGTTTTCCATAGTGGCTGTACCAATTTACATTCTCACCAGCAGTGTTTGAGGGTTCCTTTTTCTCCACCGCTCCAACACTTTTTATTATTTGTCCTGTTGATGCCAGCTATTCTAATAGGTGTGACATGGTATCTCATTGTGGTTTTGATTTGCATTTCCCTAATAGCTAGTGAAATTGAGCATCGTTTCATATGTCCATTTATGTCTTCTTGTGAGAAGTGTCTGTTCAGGTGCTCTGACCGCTTTTTAATTAAATAGTTTGGTTTTTTAATTGTTGAGTTATATGAGTTCTTTGTATAATTTGGATATTGGCTCCTTATCGGAAGCTGCAAATATCTTCTCCTATTCAGCTGGTTGCCTCTTTTGTTTGCTGATGGTTTCTTTTGCTGTGCAGAAGCTTTTTAATTTGATATAGTCCTATTCGTTTATTTTTGTTTTTATTTCCCTTGCCTTTGAGGTCAAATTCACAAAAGCCTCTCTAAACCCAAGGACATGTAAAAAATTGAGATATGACATATTAATGTTATATTAGTTTTTGGTGTAAAACATAATGATTTGATATTTGAATACACTGAGAAATGACGACCACAATAAGTCTAGTTAGCATCCATCACCATGCATAGTTACAAAATTTTTTTTTCTTGTAATGAGAACTTTTAATGTCTACTCTTATCAACTTTCAAATATACAATATGGTATTATTAACTATAGTTGCCATGCTGTATATTACATCCCCATGATTCATTCATTTTATAACTGGAAATGAATGACTCCCTTCACCAGTTTCACCCCAACCTCCAACCCCTGGCAACCACCAATCTGTTCTTTGTATCTACATGTTTGGTGTTTTATTTATTTTTTTTAGCTTCCAAATGTAAGTAAGACTATATGGTATTTGTCTTTCTATGTCTTACTCATTTTACTTAGCACAATGCTCTCAATGTCTATGTTGTCAGAAAATTTTTTGATTTTAACAAAAACAATGTATACTCACAACAGAAAAATACAGATTAAAAAGAAAATAAAGAACATCTATATCCCTCGCCTCAAGACAACCACAATTGACCTTTGCACATAAACAGATAAACATAGAAAATCTTAAATATGTGTATAATATTTTATACTCATAATTTAATTTTTAAAAGGCTTATATTACATATATTGTGTATTTCCCCCCAATTTGGCAGATTCCAAAAACATCCTTCCATATCAGCAGTTATATTTCTGTAATAGTTAATAATAATGCCTGCATAATATTTCATTACATAGATATACCATAACTTCTTTCTTTTTAAAATCACTTTTAGTAAACAATCCCCACCCAAGGACATTATGACTGCTCACAATTTTTATGATTAGTCAAGCAAATAAAGAGGACAAAATGGTCAAAAGTCATTCCAAAGTTTAAATCTCGATAATTAAGAAAATGAATTATACAATGAAAATTTTTGTACCATGCTTGTTAGTCACCAGAGGAAGCAAAGCTGCAGTCTAAATTCTGTACCATAAAGAAAAGAAATGAAATAAACACATTTATAAAGCTTCTCAAATTGTCCATCATAAATGACCAAGGCTTATGGCAGACCTGGTTTCTAGACTGATGACATGAATGTACTCTTACTTAAGAGAAAACAGAAAAAAGTGTCTGTCACAAGATCAGTAAGACCAGAGTGAAAAACAGGTTTCTTCAAACAAATTCAGGATGACAAAGAATTTCATAAAATGAAAACCAGAAATCCCTTTTCTATAGACTTTCAAAACACTGAAAATAGATGCAGTTTTTGTTTTTGAATATGAAGAAAATGTGGATGAAAGTCTTTAGAATGAAGAAAACAGGAAAGATTTTTGAAGCATACCACAAAAATGTGAACACATAAAAATTAATACCATATGACAACAATCCAACAGGCTGAAATAAATGAAAAAACTGAGAAAAATATCTGCAACATGTGACAGTTAAATAATTAATATTCCTTAATATACAAAGAATTATTACCAGCCAATGAAAAATCGAAACAACTCCCTAAGAGCTAAATGGGCAGAAGATGTGAAAAAACAATTCACAAAACAAATAAAAATGGCGAATAAACATATAAAAATTATTGAACCTCAGAGAAATTAAAAAGAACGACAATCCCTTCTTTGTGAGGTTGCCTGTGCAAGGAAGACAACAGAATTCGAGACAGTCTTTCAGAAGGACAATTTGCAACAAGTATCAAAATATAAAGTATATATATCCTTTGAATCATTAATCTTACTTCTAGTAATTAATCCTAAGGAAACGATTATATATAACATAATTATATACTCTAGTATTGCTTAAAATATAAAGAAAATAAATCAATTATCTATGAATAGAGAATCAGTAAAATAAATTATGGTATATAGGTACATAAAACAGAAAGGCATGTAGCTATTTAAACATGTCAACAGTAGATCTGCACTTGTTGATGACAGCCATCCATGAGACTGTACGGTTTTCAAAGTGAGGAAGTTATGGCATAGAATATATGGTGTTATTCTATTAATGTCAAATGGTTACACAGATTGTGACATAGAAATATCTGAAAAGACAGTCACCAGAAAGTTAACAGTGAATTCTGGTGATTTTCACATACTTAATGATAACTTTCTGGATTTAAAATATAATGATGTGTGATTTTTACAAAAATAAGACTCATAAATTATGACAGACTCAACTGTTCTATTTTCAACATGATGGAATTTATTTATATCTAGTTTGGCTACCAAGGCCAGCTGCCTCTTTTACGCTTGCTTTGTTTTCTGGTTACGCTGATAAGTGTAATATAACAAAGAATTTGTCTGGTCTTAGTCCTGGGTTCCTGGCAGAAGCTTCAAAAACTCTTGGAATTTCCTGAGTGAGTGTCTTTATTATGCTAATGAGGTGACTCCTAGTAGGCCCCTCGATAATTTCAGCATTCAGATTTTTAGCTATTGACCTCCAGGGAGTGAAGGGAAGCCTGGAAATTAAGTTCAGTGATGTGGCCAACAATCCAATGATGCTTATGCACAAAGTCTTAATAAAAACTTTGGACACAAAAGGTCAAACAATCCAATGACTGTGTACGAAGTCCCAATAAAAACTCTGGACACCAAAGGTCAGTGGAGCTTCCTGGTTGGCAAACACATTGATGTGCTGTGAGAGTGACTGACCTGACATCACCAGGAGAGGCGTGGATGCTTTGTAGTAGCTCTCAGATCTCACCCTATGTGTACCTTTATAATAAAATTGTAATAGCACCTTCCTGAGTTCTGTGAAATCACTTCAGTAAATTATCACACCTGAGGGGGATCATGGGAACTTGCCAAATTGGTAGCCAGTTGGTCAGATGGATGGGTGGCCGGGGGTAACACCTACCTCGACCCTAGACTTTTGGCTAGAGCCTGAAATAGGGGCAATCTTGTGGAGGACTCTGCCTTTAACCTGTGAGGTATATGCTAACTCTAGGCAGTTAGTATCAGGATTGTATTGCAGCACACCCAGTTTGTGTCAGACCTGTAACCATCCTAAGATATAATACTATTTTCTATAACTGATAATTTTGAGAGTAGAGCAAATGTCATAATCTAGTAAATGGCCTATAGCTTTGTTGATAAGGTTTTGTGATTTTTTAATAACATAAACAATAAAATTCAAGAAATGTTTATCCTTGGGTACCTAAATACTGAATAGAGAGGGAAGAGTGACCTCTGATGGGAAATAGCAAATAAAAATAAGAATTCCTTTAAACACTGTAAGAAAAAGAGGATGGTGTCAAGTATTCTTTTTCTCTTATCTTAGATCTTTGTGGTTTCTTACGATAAAATATTAGAATTCCAGTTTGAAGGACTAACCTTTCCTCCAAATCAGAATGCTATTATCCTTATAACAATTTATCCACTCACCTTTTAATCTAGCATCACCCCCAAAGGCACCACAGCCCCAGTTTCCTGTGGCCACTGCAGAAAGATTCTCTGAAGAAACTCCAGGACGGAGAAATCCACAGTAAGCCTGCAGGATGAAAGAAATATCAAAGCACTTAAGTGACTAGACATTAACAGGCGTTTTGACTGAGGTACTTGGATCACTATCTATTATCAAGCTTATGTTATCTTTCCTTTCTTTCTTAGGGGCCAAAGTAGAGGAGGGGAAATAGAAAATTGTGGGATTATACATGGAGGAAAGTAAGAAATGATCAATTCTAATATTTATTTGCTTTGATGCTGGTCAAATCAAAGCTCTTAAACCAATTCTTTTTCTGATTCAGATATAAAAATGGAGATCTCAGAGATATTTCAAGAACTGATAGTACCACAATTACAAACTATCAGGAACTAACTAACTAACGGGAGGAAAGACACTTAAGACACTGTTTTATTAGAATGCTTCTGATCACCATTTTTTCATTAAGGTAAAGAATTATTACTATTATGCTTCCTCAGCACTCGCTCCCTGAATTATTGGGACTAGATCAATAACTGGGATTAGATTTTAAATGTGCTTCCTGCCACTAAAATGCTTACTAATGAGCAAGCAATTATATACAAAAGGGATTCCTACACTTAGTTACAAAATAACCTTAGGATCCCTTCCAGCTCCAAGATTTTCTAGTTTCACAGCTCTGTTTTACAGAATATTTAAAAATTTGCCTGTAACCTGAGAAAATAACAATATATCCCAAGGATGCGAAGTATTAATTACATGAACAGTTCATTTTGTATACGAGAAGACTGCAGTTTAAGGCCCCAGAGTTTCTGATTTCCATTTCTTTGTTATCAGCCTAGTTGGTTTTTCTGCCCCCTAGGGGTTTTTAGTTTTTTTAAAACTATCAGACTATATTTAGAAGTTGAATATAATAGCAAAGCAAATCTCCCCTTGGCTCTCTCAAGTACAACGAGAAGCCTAAAATATAGCTTATTAATAACAGTAAATAAAATAAAAAGAATGATCTGTGACAAATGTTCCCAAGGAAAAAGCAAGAATAAAGATGCTCTATGAAATCCACACAGAAATATAGCAAATTGCTCTCTGAAGTTTCCACAAAGGTATAAAAAATTTATACATTGTCTGGGTAAATTAACAAGGCTATTCCTTCCACCCTCTCCTAGGCTGTAAATCTTGACAGATATTAATTACAAGTTGCTACCAGACCATTACTCACAAATTACATGTATAACCAGATGTAGGAAGCTTCTGAAAAACTCTTTCAGGTAAAAAATATCAATGACCTCAACTTTTTTAGCAGGTTCTTGAAAGATACAGCCTCTCTGCCTTTACGCCAACAAGAGGGAGAACAAACTCACTGTCAGAGTATATAAGTTTGCCACTTGGTTTCCTATCAAATTCTCCTACCATGCCCAAATCAAGAGGAAGATTTCTTAGCTTTCTATTTTGTGTCATTTCTGTTTTGTACTGTCAGAATGGTTTAGTTTCTTCCTCACTGCTGTCTGGACTAACTTTAATGAGCAAAAATAGCTTAGTGAAACTAAAGCCTAACAACAGAGAATTTGAAATATTTAGATTATTAGAAGCAAAATCTAATGTAAAGTATTAGCCAATTTTACCAAAAAAAAAATGTCTATCTTAGAAAATGGCCATAACTAGAACAAACCATAAAAATGAAATTAACTTGCATTTGGTGTTTTCATCAAATAAAATCAAACTTTGAAAATTAGTCAGATAGCAATTTAATGATATAAAATAATTACATAGTTATTAGATATAAAGCATAACTTCTTATGATTAAATAAAAATTCTTTTATTCTATTAAAGGCAAGCATCTCCAAGGTCAGAAATAGGAAAAAAGCAGCAAGCTCCTATGACTCCCCTTTAGAGAGACAACCCATGCTTTTTCATTTTCCAGTAAGAAGGATCCCTCAAATGCTAGAGACGAGGTCAGGGCCACTAATCAGGAATCCCTTCCTTTTACAGGAGTAATTGAAAAAACAAAGACTGGATGAGGGCAGAGATCTAAAAAGAGTTGCCAAGTTCATAACTTCATAGGGCAAGGTACTAAGAGCTCTCAAGAGTTCCCCACAGGCAATAAATACTTTACTTTTTCTCTACCCAGAGTCAGAACACTTGAAGAGATTACTGAGAACAGTAAGACTCAAAGAAAGCCAGCTCAAGCTTTACTCACAACCTGACATGACATTCCCCAATGACAGAGTTAGTTATTTTTTCTAATAAATAGCTTTAAACAAGGGGTAAAAAAGAAAGTATTCATACCTCAGGACAGTAAGTAGAAGATATCAATGAAAACTCATATCTCAGAATGAGTTTTGATGGGAAGAGAAGAGAGGGAAGATAATTTTGTAGTCCTGAAAATTTCAAAAAAGAACTTTAAGAAGCAAGAAGCAGGAGGAAAATATTAGTATCTAAAGTTAAAAACTAGAGCCCTGTCAGGAAGAGTTGAAGATAGTGATGTAGAAAGAAGCAAAGAAAAGAGTTGTAAAATTCCAAGAGGCCCAGAATTGGGCCCAGGAAATAGCTGGTACTCAGGGGAATAGTCATAAACATCCATGCATGGACATGCATGAGCACATACAACCTTAAGTAAGAACTGAGTCTTCAACATTAATTTTAGCAGACCCAAGGAGATACAATTAAACTACATCTTCACTATACTGTGAATATATTATACTGTTTGCTAGATTAATAATTTAATAAATACTGTTCCTAAAGAGTTACTTAATTATATGAAGTCAATCTACCATAATTGTTTAACTTAAATTAATACATAGCTGGTACTGATACTGATGTCCTGAGCTTTTAGAATATTGTAATTTCTTAAAAACAAAAATATTAAAAAATCCTTAAGAATCTTGGGAATATAACCAATAATATTGTGTTAAGTTAGCATGATGACTAGAATTGGTGGAGTGATCACCTGTAAGGTATAAAAATGTCAAATTACTATATTATACACCTGAAACTAAAATAACTAATTTAATAATGAATACCAACTATACTTAAAATAATAATAAACAAATTAAACAAATTTTTGGACTACAATAAAATAATATTAATTAGGAGGCTTAAAAATTATCCTTAGATTCAGTAATAACTTTGTAAATTTCTTTTGATTAAATAGCAACAGTACAAATATGTTCATTACTATACTATGTATAATAGAGAAAAACTTGGAACTAGTTAATTGTTCAAAAAGTAATTAAGTATAATATATCAATCCAACCAATTTTATGAATATTAAACACATTGTGAAGATTATTAGAAAGTAATTAAAATATTTATAATACATGGTTAAATTAAATAAGTAAAATACAAAATTATAAGTAACTTTTGAACATTTTAATATGAAACTGTTCATGTAGAAAGATCTATACAAATGAAAACAACTATTTAAAAGGTAGAATTATGGGTGACATTTTTGTCTTTAAAATAATTGTAACATTAGTAAATCGATTTTGCTTTTTAAAAATGTAATACAAAATCAAAGAATTGAAAAAACAAATGGCATAGACGATATAGCCTTTATTCACCTCTCTTGCGACCAAATCAAAGTTGTGACCAAATCAAAGTTGTGACAGAAACACGGAACAAACAACAAGGAAAGTCACCTGGGATCTAGACAAACAGAGCACTATAACTAGAGAGAAAAATAATTAATCAGCCTGCAATGGTAGAAGGTAAGAGCGGACGAAGACCGAAGGCTGCCTGGTCCCAAGCGACTGAGTGGAACAGAAGCTGCAGCAGCAGCAGCCAGCAGCTGTGGATGCCTTTTAAAGGGGCTGTGCCCACGAATGGACTTTTGTGGTGACGGACCTGCTGGCTCTGAGCACTAGCGCCCAGTTGGCAGCTCGGGGGGCATCAGAGACTTACAGAGGAGCACCGAGTTGTCGGAGTGAGGGATGGAGGCGAGGCTCTCTCCTGGGGAGAGGTGCAGACAGTATTCATTGTTCCTCTGTTCAGCCCTCCACCTCCCAGTGTGTGGACTCAATGCTGCCATAGCTAAAACATCAAACTGGTGAACAGAGGTCACTCTGCCCAGAGGATTCCCTGAAACTCCGCCTCCCACAACTTGCGGCCACACCCAAGCCACATCCAGGTGTGTACTCAGCGTAATACGATCAGGACATTTAGGAGTTTTGCTTAGTACAGAGAAACAGACACAGAAAGGCAGCCAAAATGGGAAAACAAAGAAATAGAAACCATATGAGAGAACAGAACAGAGATCCAGAAATAATGGAGTCAAGCAATCTACAGACGCAGAGTTCAAAACACTCGTTATAAAGATGTTCAATGAACTTAGGGCAAGTGTAGATGAACTCAGTGAGAACTTTAACAAAGAGATAAAAAACATAAAAATGGAAATGGAAATTATAAAAGAGAACCAGTCAGGCATGAAAAAAACATTATCTGAGATGAAAAGTATATTAGAGAGAATCAACAGTGGATGAAGAAGAGGTAGAACCACCAATATAGAGTATGGGGAAGCCAAGGTCACCCAATCAGAATGGCAAGTAAAAAGAAACCAAGAATATAATAATAATTTAAGGAGCCTATGGGAAAAAAATTAAGGGTAACAACATCTGTGTCATAGGGGTACCTAAAGAAGGAGAACAAGACGTTGAAAATATATTTGAAGAAATAATGATGGAAAACTTCCTTAACCTGGTGAAGGAACTAGACATACAACCCCAGGAAGCTCAGAAAGTCCCAAGAAAGAAGAACCCAAAGAGGCCCACGCCAAGACACATCATAATCCAAATGCCAAAGGTTAACTACAAAGAGAGACTCTTAAAAGCAGCAAGAGAAAAGCAGTTAGATACCTACAAGGGAGCACCCATAAGACTGGCAGCTGATTTCTCAAAAGAAACCATGCAGGACAGAAGGGCTTGGCACAAAATATCTAAAGTGATGAAAACCCAGGATCTACAACCAAGAACTCTTTATCCAGCAAAGTTATCATTTAGAGTCGAAGGACGATTAAGAGCTTCCCAGACAAAATAAGCTAATGGAATTTCAACACCAAGCCAGTATTACAGGAAATTTTGGAGAGACTTCTTTAAGAAGAAACAACATGTATCAAAAACAGGAATAAAGAATGGTAATAACTACATTCCTATCAACAAGTACCTCAAATGGAAAAGTGCTCCAACCGAAAGATACGGTGGCTGAAAGGATAAGAAAACAAGCCCCTTACATATGCTGCCTACAAGAGACTCACTGCACGTTAAAAGACACACATAGACTAAAAGGCAGGGGGTGGAAAAAGATATTGCCTTGATGGACCTAGAGGGTATTGCGCTGAATGAAATGGGTTAGATAGAAAAAGACAAATATCGCATGATTTCACGCCCATGTGGCATCTAAAGAACAAAATCAACAACAAAAATGGAAATGAACTCATAAATACAGAGAATATTTTGAGGGCTACTAGATGGGAAGGGGGTTGGTTAGGAGAACGGCAAAAAAAAGGCAAATGGATTAAGAGGTACAAATGGATAGTCGCAGAATAGACATGGAGATGTAGAGTGTAGCGTGGGGAAGATGGTTAATAATGTAATAAATATGTAAGGGGGAAGATGGATACTAGATTTAGTGGGGTGATTGCTTTGCAAGTTATGTGGATCTCTGATCACTATGCTGTACAACTGAAATAGTATTGTATGCCAACCATAACTGAAAAAAAACTCATTGAATTGTACAAAGTAACTACGAGCAACTAATTGTCTATTATTATAATTCATTAAAGCCGGAAAAAAAAAATGAAAGAATTATGCAGACTTTGGTTTCCTCAAGGATTAGCTTAGATATCTCTCTGGTTATTCTGATTCTATATATTGAAAGACTTAATAGAAAACCTACTAAAAATGATATATTTTGAAACATTGCTAAAAAAGTAAAGTAATTCATACTTTAAGATTATAAACAATCAAATGTTGAACTTAGAAATAACTGGTTTTGTTCATCAAGCTCTAGTTTAATAAAAGACCCATTCCAAAAGCCTCTATGAAATATATTCATTATTTAATCTTACCTGAATGAATTTAACATGGCTAAACACAATTTTTCACAGATGATTTCTTTCTTTCCTTCCTGAGCTATTTGCCACTTTTACAAACTGGAGTCATAACTCTTTCTATCCACAAAGATAATTCTCTTCTAGAATGTCATCCATTTGATCTCTCACAGGATTAAACATTCCTTCATAGTATCAGTTAGATAAAAGGAGACTAATTCTTCTTTTTAAAAACCAATTCTACTTGCAGGTCACATGTGAGTTCAGTAGGATAGGTGGAGCCATGAATGGAGCAGACTATTTCCAGAGGTAATAAAGCACCTTGTAGGATTGCCCTTTCGATTATTATCTGGTGAGTAATGCCTAAAACTAGCAGATAGGCCCCTCAAGTTCAAAAATTTTGTAGATGCTCTGTTGCTTCATTTAGAAAAAATAAGTTTTTCCATTCCCACCAACTTTCTCTCTGGCATGCAAAAAAAAAAAAAAAAAAAGAATTGTGCAAGTCATCTCTAAAGTGATTTAATACAGGCTTCTGCTTTAAACTGTGTGACAAAATACAGTGAGAAGTAAAACATTTAATATTCTCTCCAAGTTGTGCTGTTCAGTTTATAGAAAACTCCCTGTTGCTTGTACTAAAATTCATAATTCTATTTTAATAGGTAAGTACAAATAATAAATGATGGAATGCTTTAATTCAGAAGGCCCAAAGTTATCTGGATTAGTTTCCTAATTAAGCTGTCAATGACATTTAATAAAATCATTTACTGCTTTCTTCATTTTCAATTAAAGAATTAGAAAACTAATTCTTTGTTAAAAGAGCAAATGTTTTCAAATATAGTAGTGAAAACATACATACATTTATCAAAAACATAGATTTATCAAATGCTTTTCCATGTGCTAGGTGCTTTCTCAAAGTTAGCCCATGTGTTGATGTGCTACTTTATACCTGTGGTATTTCCTTGTTTCATGGGAATTTAATAAATAAGCGAGGGGGAAAACACTCAAATTTCCTTGAATAAAAAAAAATCAAACAGAAAAGGATACTGAGAAAAAAGCATTCAAATGGCAGCTTGCTCACGGTACAGGATTATGACTAAAAGAGAAAGGTAAGCCATGCATACATACATGCTTGTAGAAGATCATGTATTAAGCAAACGCAAGGAATATTCTTAATGACTTAAGACTGAAACAGGTAAAAAGTCTAGAAAAACAGATATAGTTATAGTAATCTCTATGCGGGAGGAGTTAAATTTTTAAAAAGTGATTTGAAAGAGGGGGAACCTGGATTCAAGTCTTAGCTTTCTCACTGCCTACCAGTGTGACCTGGGGCAAGTTAGTCAACTTCCTGAGGTTCAGTTCATTATCTCTAAATTAGAGATAAGACCACTGTCTACACCTCCCTAAGTGGTTAGGATTAAATCAGACATCGAATTTCAAGTGCTAAGTAGAGTACCTAGCAATCATTTAATGTTAGTGATTACTTTTACTATTGTTACCTATACAATTTCTAAAAAGTTTCTACATGCATTTGACTGAATCTTTTATGAAATATAAATCAGATTTAACTGCACGGTGACAAAAATAATGGCAGGTTGAAAACAAAGAGAGAACTGCATTATTGTATATTAAAAATCAATTCATCTGCTTCATACAGTTTCACCTATTTTCACACTTGAATTGACACTGGATTTACTGGGTTTTATTTAGTGTTTGAAGAATATTTAGGAAATATCCATAAAGTTGTAATATTCTGAGTGATTTGAGATAATGTATTTATGTCTAAAATGTTTATCTTAAAAAAAACTGTATTAGTAATATGTAAGAAGTTTAATTAAGCAGAGACTAACTCATTTACAAATATTTTTGAGAAGTTCCCATATGCAAGGCAATATGCTAGCAGTGACTAACTCGAATGGAATAAAATTTCTGTTCAAAGGTTAAAGACTCATTCTTTTGGTATAAAGTGTATCTATCTCATAAGGACACTACATTCTACAAATGTTTTTCAATGTTGATAACACTTACAACTAACAAACTATTCACATATACCAAGGTTTCATGTTTTAAACATTTCTGGTGTTTTTGAGGATGGGTAAACTGAAGGTTAGTGCTATACAAGTAAATGCAGAGAACATCAATTGGCCCTGGGGAATTTAAAAAAGAAAAACTTATGTATGACCAGGATTATCTTTTAAAATCATATTTATTGATAATTTTTAAAAGTGAATGATCTAGCTCCTACAGGAGGTATTTGAGAATATAATCTTTATCCATAAAAAAGGAACCTTTAAATCTATGTTAATATAGGATTATACTTAAATACATTTCTTTTTCATATATTTCTCTCCAAACTACCTATTGCTTATGTAAATGTCTTCTAGTATCAATGACCATGTGAAAAATTTACATATACATGCTAAATAAGTAACATCTGCTGAAAATCTAAAGATAAATCTTCTAATCCTATTTGATAAACTATATAATAAAAAAATGTGCTTAGAGACAACTGCTTTAAAGCAAGAGTGAAGTAGGCTAACATTTGAAATTACCTAATATAATAAAAGATATTATTCAGGCAAATCTCTAACTTTCAGAGTCAGGTAAAAGGGAGAAATTATAACTATTGATATACCAAGTAATAGTCTTTTTGGATAGCAGAATTACTTTTTAAAAAAAGATAAACGATAGCTGTTATATTAAGTAAAACTTTGGAAAACAGTGTATTTATTCTTCAATCTTTTTATGAGATTCCTTTGACAATGCTAAACATTAAAATAAAGTAATAAATTATATATAAGAATATATGTCCAATAATAAATTAGATTCTCAAGTAGATTAGTACAGAAGATAATACATGTAATTACATTCATAATATCTACTAAGTTATAAGTGTAGAAAAAGCCTTTTTGGATTATTTGGTTGTTTATTTTACTAACAATATGGAAGGCAAGGTGGTTCAGATGGAGTAAGTGGAGCATCACAGAGAGAAAACTCGGGGAGAAGATGCAAAGATGATATACTGAATGACACACATGTACTCCCAATCTCCTTGCAATGGTACACCCAGTCTGCTGTCACTATCAAATGTCTATGTAGGGATTGGCACTTGTTTAACTATGCAGAACCACAAACCTCATTATCTTAAATAATCCCATAACTAAACCTTACTCATGGGAGTTAAGAAATAAGTTTTCAGAATTGGGTCAGTCTTTTTGTCTGTGAGAGTAATCTGAGGAACTAAAGAAAATATCAACTGTTTTGGTCAGACCCTAAAACTAGAGAACAGTATCGGCACTTTATTGTATGACAGAGTTTGATATGGTTAACAGTAGCGAAAATTTGAACTAACAATAGGAATAAAAAAATAAAATGATTATAGTAGATAGCACTGTCATAGAAAATCATAGATTCCATCATAATGTCAAATTACCCAATCAGTAAATAATTTACACATTATTCTTACCTATAATAGAACAACATTAATTTGACTTTTACAGTTTATGTTTTAATTCTGACAGCATACCCTGTGAAGAAAACATCACTGGGTAGGTCTAAAAAAATTTTCAAGGCTCATTCATTCCATATGGTTTTACAATGATAATGCACTTGCTGAGATAAATGCATGTGTGGGGCTTAATGTCAAGCAACAGTCTATCTGGCATCAGTAATCAACCAATTACGAAATGGAAAGTACATCTTGTACAAGCTGACAGATCCATTAAATCAGGAGAGCTGTGGGCAGATATACTGACACTGCAAGAATTACCAGAAAGCATTAATTTCAGCATTAATAAAATGGCAGTAAATAATGACAGCTGACAGATGAACTCAGAAATAAGGTTACTGGCCTTGTTAAGCTCACGTCTAATTTTTTCAGGCACAAACTGGTCGAGGTAGCGTCTGAAGTGAAGGGCATCGATGGCGACAATTTCAGTGCTGCGCCGCTGCCAGTCGTCCCTGAGGCAAGACAGATGAGGGAAAGATGAGAGATGGAGAATGGCACTCACAAAGTAAAACCCTCACAGGGTCAGGTTTCTGAGACTTTGACAGGGTTAAAATATTAAAAAGAAACAAACAAATCCATGACTATAGGTCTCAGCAAAACAGAAAGGCAGAAAACACTATTTCCTTTTAGATTCCAAGACACATACATATTGTGGACGGCCAGGCATTAAACAACAAAGTGAAAAATTACCAAGTGACAACGAATTTGACATATTGTAAATGGGTATATCATTTACAATGAGTCTCTGGAGGTTAAAGGGCTTGGGGGCAAACAAAAGGAACTTAGTTCTTTGTTTTCCTCTAATACTTAAGACAAGGCATTTGTATTTCAACAAGAGCTCATTTCTCCTTTGTTCTGAAAGACCTGCTTTAGGTCACTGAGTATGTAACATTATCATATAACATCCAAGTCAAGTGCTAACAAAAAATGTGTAATGATTCAGTATAACATTCTACCTACTGTGCTCAATTGCTGACTGTGTGAAATTATTTTTAAAAAGACAAAGATAGCAAAGCACATTGCCTGTGGAAATAGGAAAGACTGAGTGAAGATAATTTTGGAAACATGAAATTCCAAATATTTCAGTTCTTACAAACTTGCATATATTAATATGCCAAACAACTTTCTACATTGAATAGCAATAAAAACCTTCATGTCAGTCAGTAAACTATTATGAAGAATTAAACATCTACATAGATAATCGCTGCAACCACATATTTTAACCAAAACAAAGGGAAAAACAAAGGGAAAGTGACCCAGAGCAGGACTTGAGATTATTACAAAGAATAAGTTTATATAGCTACATGGTCAACTGCTGATTCTTTCTGCCACAATGGTTCTTTTTCATTAACACACACACACACACACACACACACACACACACACACACACACACACACACACACACACCTTTCAGGTACTATTTCTATAAAAATTCACCTCCGGCCAACCAATTTAGTGGGGAAGTAAGGATGTCAACACGTAAAAATACATTTCAATAAAAAATAGCAGCAGCAAAATTCACTGTAAGTCCTGGTGTCAACTGTTTTGTGGCATTAGGCAAACTGTCCAAACATAAGTTTCCCCCACCTACCTAATCTCCCAGAAAAGTTAAGGATAACTACATATGCTGTTTAAACGCTTTATGTGACAATTAGGAACTATTCTTAATAAGTTTGGCCTTGGAAGTTAACCACTACTGGCTGCTTACAATTGACAGCTGAGAGATAAAAAAAACTATAGAAAGTGCTACCCTTCTTGTTCTTGATTTAGACTTTTGGCTTTTATTTCACTGTTCTTCCCTTTGGCACATGGAGATTGGTAATACTGTTTTAACTACTAATGAACCTGTAACACTGAATTTTAAAGGAAAGCTATATTTCTGAAATAAGAATAAATGGGAGGCAGAATATATGAGGCCACATTCCTTAGCTTTTGGCCATGTGATACTAAAGTCAGAAACTCAGAAACAAACTCACCTTTCACTCTCATCTTCATGGCTCCGGGCCCAACGATACGTTTCGGCATAACCTGTGTATTCGCTGTACTGTTCAGTACCTGAAAAAAATAATCTGCCAATATTACTTTTCAGAAATATTTTCTTAAAAGCTGTATCTTTTAAAAGGTCTTTATTAATAAACTTATCCCTC
Organism: Pteropus alecto; assembly: GCF_000325575.1. Taxonomy (NCBI): domain Eukaryota; kingdom Metazoa; phylum Chordata; class Mammalia; order Chiroptera; family Pteropodidae; genus Pteropus; species Pteropus alecto. The sequence continues at coordinate 2,083,185 of NW_006439718.1, forward strand.
CTTTCTTTAAATATCTTATTGGCAAATGTCAACTAAAACACAATAACAATAAAAAACCATTGGTCTTAATGACATGTTATTATTTCCCATAGATTAAAAAAAGATGTTTCCTAAGGCGACCACAATGTTTATCATACAGCAACTAAATGTCTCAATCAATACTGAAAACAAAATATGCTCTGTAATACTCATTTCCTTCTTTTATAAGGAAAGCATACGGACTGTTTTATAAAAGTTCATTCTCTTCAATGTCAGTAATCTGATGGTAATATTTAGTTCGTACTATTGAGAAAATAGATTTTACATAAAGACATTCTCTGCTAAGAAAAGTGTCATTAAAATTAAATCTAAGATTTGCCTATCAACAGGCAAGGTTCTTCAAAAATGCTTTGTAAAACCAGAATATTATGGTATGAGAGGAAAAGGAGGGAAAAAAAGCATAATATTAATCTGATGAGAATATACATCAAACTTGCCATATAACATAGATTTCTAATTCATCATACCTGAACATGTATCAGGAGAGATGGTGTCAAAATTGCTCCTATTTAACTAAACTCATTCCAATTCCTATGGTCAACCCAATAATCACTTGATTTTTCAAGAATAAAAGAAAAACAGTAAAATGAAAAGCTGAAAACCCTGAGCAAGATAATACTCTGGCATATAAAATAGAAAAAAGAAAAGATGAAGAAGTAAAACAACATTGATAACTAAGATTAATGATTTTTTTAAGTACAATTGCCCTAATTTTGCCAGTAAATAAAATGCAAACAGACTAACTCAGGCAGTTGAACTATCATTTGTTAACAAATGACTACTCATATAATAAAGGTCCGAGACTGAAAATACCTACGACAAAGACTTCATATTCAGGGAAAAAATGACTCTAGAATATACAAGCCTTGATAAAACATAAATTTACAAAAAATAGAGAACATATTTAATAAAAATAAAAAGAACACAAAATCAAATTATGACATGCTCATTATGAACTGTCAGTTCTTTATCCAAAATCAAATTCATTTCATTTTTAGGGTTGAGTTAACTTGTTACAAGTTTACTTAAACAACTCTGAGGCTTTTATATACAAAGAATAGTAAATGTGATCAAGATTACAAATGGCCTCTACATTTAACTATCAATTTACAGACAGAGAACAGAGGAACATGTTAAATACTACCATGAAGTTGTAATCAGCAAAATTCAGAACCCTGGGAAACTCTACAGGACCAATCTGGACTGCTTATTAAAAAAAGGGTAAGGAAAGAAAAAGAGGGAGAAACTTATAAGTTAAAGGAAAGAAACATGAAAACACTAATTATAAGAAAATGGGTATAGTTATATCAATATTGGATAAAACTGACTTCAAGTCAGAGAGTATTATGAAAGATGAAGAGGAATATTTCATGATTCATTCATCAGAAAGACATAACAATTGTACATTTATTTTGGTTTAACATTTGAAAAATCAATTAATGAAATTCATCATATTAACAGATTAAAGAACCCCACGTAATCAAATCAAATTGCAGGAAAGATAAAATTCAACACTCACTCATGATTAAAACTCAGAAAAACAGAATAAAAAGAAACTTCCTCTATCTTATTAAGGATCACTACGAAAAAACTCACAGTTAACTTCATACTCATGGTGAAAACATTCCAGCTAAGATCTATTAAAAAACAAAATTCAACTGAATAAATTTTAAGGATCTTATTGGCATTATTCAATGATTGATTCATGGATCAGGCTGCATCTCATTTGGCAGACAGAAAGAAGCTCCAAAGAGCTGTACAAAATAAAAGACTTTATAGGTAGAAGGGAATGGGACAAGGAAGTTATAAAAGCAAAGAACAGCTTATTTTAGGCAAGGTCACCTTCTTTTAGGGGAAGACAGGAGTTTATCAGGTGGATTACCTAACTAGTGCTAACCAGATAATTCTAGATTGACTGGTTTAAAGTTCCACTCCTAGAGGAGGCTGAAACTATAACTAAATTACGTATTAAGTCTCGGTTTGGTGATGTGGGTTTAGCACAAGTGACTCCATTTTGGGTCTATTGTCTTTTTTTTTTTAACAGATCAAGGCGAAGATTACCACTGTCATCACTTCTATTCAATACTACAGTGATGGTCCTAGCCACTGCAATAAGGCAAGAAGAGAAACAAAAGTCAAAAGGAGTATAATAAAGTAAGACTGTTACTATTTGCAGATCTCATGATTGTTTATGTAGCAAATCCTAAGGAATCACTAAGAAAGAAAGATGGGGTAGAAGAGAGAGGGAGGAAGGGAGAAAAAGACAGAAAAACTCATAAGTAAATGTAGTAAGATCAAAAGTATGTCTATATACTAGCAGCAATGGGAAAATAAAACAAAAAATTGATTAATAATAGCATCAAAAAAAGTAAAATACTTAGGAGCAAATGTAACAAAAGATGTAGAGGACACCTTCAAGAAAAAGTAAAGATCTGAATAAATGAAAAGACAGACTATGTTCTGGGGTTAGAAGACTCGATACCAGTATGTCAATTTTCTTCAATTCTGTTGATAATCCTAGTAGACTTTAAAAAAAATAGTAATTGAGAAAGTGATTCTAAAATTTACATGGAAATGCAAATAGCCTAGAATTGCCAAAACATTTTTGAAAAAAAAAAAAAAAAATTGGAGGATTCAACATTTACAGTTGACCCTTGAACAATGCCGGGTGCCACACCCTGAACAGTTGAAAATCTGTGTATAAATTTGGACTCCCCAAAAACTTTAGTTGTCCCTTGATATCTGTGGGGGATTGGTTCCAGGACTACCTGCAGATACATAATTGGCAGATGCTCGAGAGCCCTATATAAAATGGCATAGATCAATGCATACAGTTGTCCCTCTGCATGCCTGAACTCCCAAGGATCAAAAACAATACAGGTATTAATTTTAAAAATCTGCATATGACTGGGCCCATTACTCAAACCTATGTTGTTCAAGGGTCAACTGTAATTAGTCATGGCCTAAGGAAAGAACAAATAGATCAATAGAACTAAACAGAATAGGTAAATCTGCACTTGCATGGTCAATTGACTTTTCACCAAAGGGGGCTAAAGCAATGTATTGGGATACAACTGAAACTAGTATATTATTGTATGCCAACTATAATTGAAAAAAAACAAAACAAAACTCACTGAATTGTACAATTGTAAATGCAAGCAAATAATTGTCTATTATACTTCAATAAAGAAAAAATTAATAATAATAAAACAATGTTTTGGGAAAAGAACAGTCCTTCCAACAAATGTTGCTGGAACAAGTAGATATGCATATAGAAAAAAAAAAAACCCATAAACTTCAACTATTATCTCACGTTATGAATAAAAACTATTTGAGATCGATAACAAACATAAACCCAAAACTATGAAACTTCTAGAAGAAAACATAGGAGAATGGTTTTATGACATGGGGGTAGGTAAAAATTTCTTAGACAGGATAAAGAAAATAGTAACCTCAATAATTTTTTTTAAAATAAACTAGATTAGGTCAATATTAAAACACCTTTAGGAAAATGCTTAGGCAAGACTGGAGAAAAAAATATTTGGCAAACAAATATCTGACAAAGATTTGTATTTAGAATATTTGAAGAACTCCTATAAGTCAATAATAAAAACAATAGGAAAAAGATTTGAACATAACCTTAACTGAGGAAGATAAACAATTGCCTAACGCCTATGTGAAATACTGGTCAACATCACTAGTCACCAGAGAAATACAAATCATGAGCACTGTGATATACCACTACATACCTAACCGAATGGCTAAAATCAAAAAGAATGACATTTAATGTTGACAAGGATGTAGAACAAGTAGAATTCTCATATATTGTTACTAGAACATAAAATGGACAAGAATTTTGGAAAATGATTTGGCAATTTCTTATAAAATTAAACATACATCTACCTTTAACCTAGAAATTCCATGAGTTAGGTATTTACCTAACAGAAATTGGAAATGCATGTCCACAAAAACGCATATAAGAATGTTTATGGCAGCTTTATTCATAATAATCTTATAACGGTCAGAGTTCAAGCAGAGAAAGAGAACCAGTAAGAGACACATATTAAGAGATTTATTGCAAGGAATAGGCTTATTCAATTGTTGGGGCTGACTAGGCAAGTCTTAAGAACTAGAACTCTCAGGCACAGGCTGAGGCTAATGTTCACAGGAGGACTTTCTTCTTCAGTGAACTCTCAGCATTGCTCTTAAGAATTTTTGACTGACTGAATCGGACTCTCCCAGATTCTTAGGATAATTTCCATTACTTAAAGTCAGCTGATTATGGATTTAAATTATATCTACAAAATATCTTTAGAACACCTATATTAGTGTTTGACTGAGTAACTGGGGCCTCTAGCCTAGCCGAGTTGACATATAAAAAAGACCATCATAAGCCTAAAAGTAGAAACTCCAAATATCCATCAATAGGTAATTAGCAAGTGTTATAATCATACAAACATTACTAGTAATAAAAAGGAACGAACCACCGATACACTCAAAAACATAGACAAATCTCATACACAATGCTGAGCAAAAGAAGTGAGGCATAGAAGAGTATACAATAAGTAATTTACATGAAATTATAAAAAGACAAAACTACTTTATGATTAAAAATAAAAATTGTGGTTAATGCTGGGGCTGTCATGGAGATTGACCAGAAACTTACTGACAGTTTCTGGGGGTGATGGACATGTTGTTCTATGTCTTGATAGGGATGCGAGATACAAGGGTCTATCTATTTGCCAAAATTCACCAAATTATACAATTAATATTATGTTCTTTGGTGTGTATAAAATTTATCTCCGGAGGGAGTGAGGGAGATAAACAAATACCAAACTCTACCTAACAGGCTTGCTTTTTGCAGTGACATGGCTTAGAAGTTCTGATGTCACCTTTTGCGTATCTAGATTTAAGCAAATGAAAAAATAAACTGAGGACACTGGGAGCCACATTTTACGTTGTCAGGGAAGTGAGTTTCAAATATGGAAAAGGGGAAGACAAGAATGTATGTTGTGATGTTGGACAGGAATGGCAGATATCGATATGAATTCAGTTGGGGGTGTGTGTATGTATGTGTATGCATGTGTATGTATAACATGCATATCCTAGCTCTGTCTGCTGAGAGGGCACAGAAGCAAAGACACTCTTTGTAGCAATAAGCATGCTGAGCATTCAAATCTTGATTTCTAAAAACTAGCTAAAATCCAAAACTCCTTGGAGAAATGGTTGATTCCAGAGCTGGGGCAGGGAATATACAAGATGAGCCTAGAACATCATTGTGTGCCAAAAAAAAGAAGGAAGGGCATTAAAGAATGATGGCACATTCGAAGGGACACAATTGCTAACTTGAACGGGCTCCCACTGATCAAATCTGGGACAATTTAGCATCCAAATAGATAATAGTAATGGATTATAACCCACTGAATAAGAATCCATATACTTACACAAATATTAATAAACAAATATACATAAATGAGAGAGAAGGGGAAAATGGTTCCTTAAAGTAGTGCCAACTACTAAATGTAAAAACAATGATGAAGCTAAAAAAATTATCAAGGGCTGCTAAAATTACTGGGTGAACGTTTAATGAGGACAGGATATTTACAGTTTCAAAGTATGTAAAAAACATAAATACAGATTAATTACAAAGGCAAAAAGAGTAACTTGACAGTGGAGAAACTAGGCAGATCCCACCTTAACCAAGTCATAACACCTAATATCACAAATACTGGGACAAACTGTTATTATTTTTCTCCTTAAAACATACACTGAGTAGGACACATCACTTCAGAGGGAGTCTTATCAGAATGAATAAACTGAGTCTAGTTATGAAGAAACACTAGGCAAACCCCAAAATAGCAGACATTCTATGAAGTAACTGGCTTATATACTTTAAAAATATCAAGGTGAACAAACCCAAGGAAAGGTTGGGAAACTGTCCAGTTTAAAAGATACATGATCAAATCTATATTCAAAGTTTGATCCTGGATTGGATTGTAGACTAGGGAGAAAAAGCGACAAAGTGTATAATAGAATAATTGACAGGATTAGAATATTGACTAGGGATTAGCTAATAGTACTTTATCAATGTTAAATTTCCTAATTTTGATAACTGTGCTGTATTGATGAAGGAGCATATCCTAGTTCTTAGAAAAAATACAACAAACTACTTGGGGTAAAAAGGCACAATGTCTCCAATGTACTCTTAAATAGTTCAGGAAAAGAAAATAAAGAATGATAAAGTAGATGGAGCAGAAATGTAAACTGGTAAATTTGGGTGAAGACTATATGGAAATTCCTTGTATTATCTTTGAAACTTTTCGATACGTTTGAAATTTCTCATACACACAAATATACAAATATATATAAATATACAAATATATTTATATATATAAATATTAAAGCTATGAAAAATATTATATTTTCACAGATGACTAAAATTTTCCATAACAAAACTTAAAAGATTTAAAGTCAATACTACAGTTTCTAATCTATTACTTAGCACATTGCTTCATAAAAATAATTTTTAAAAGAATTAAAATATACTAAAATCCTATAAATTCATCTAGAATTCTGGATAAGATACTCAGCTACAAAACAAAAAATAATTATAAAATTCATGTTGTTTCTTGTGTGAGCCTTCCTTGACACCGTAAGTAGAGTTGGTTTTTCCTTCTGTGCTTGACAGTACTCTGCACATAATAGATTAAATTGAAATCTGAAAATCAATTACATTTCTATACAGTAGCAAGGAACAATCAGAAACTGAGATTTTGAAAATATACTTAAAATAGCAACAAAAAGTATGAAATACTTAGGAATAAATCTGAGAATACGTAAAAGTATATAATGAAAAGCATAAAATATTACTGAAATTAAAGAAAACCTAAACATACAGAGAGATATTTCATCTATGTGTCAGACTAAATATTATTAAAATGTAATTCTTCCTAAATTGATCTATAGATTCAAAGCACTCCTAAAATTCCAGCAAGTTTTTTTGTAGATATTGACAACTGATTCTAAAATTCAGCAAAACAACTCTAAAGAAGAAAAAGTTGGAGGGTTCATACGAATATGAATTATAAAGCCTCAGTAATCAAATTAGAAAATACAAAACCAAAAAGAACAATAAACTGAACTTCAAAATTGGAAAACTTCTGATCTTCAAAAGTCGCTGTTAAGATAATTAAAAGACATATCACACATAGCTGATATGTATCCAAAAATATATAAAGTACATTCAAAACTCAACAACAAAAAACAAAACCACCCAATTAAAACATGGGCAAAAGGTAGTTTCATGTGTATAGCTGTATGTTAAAACTTACTTAATTATATACTTGAAAAGATACAATTTATTGTAAGTCAGTTATAACTCAATAAAGCAGTTTAAAATGTAATCTAACTCCCTCACTAGACTGTTGGTTATTCCAGGGTGGGAACTATAAATTATTAACATTTGTGTCTACATTAGCATCTTGTAATGCAAGAATATAGAAGCAGTTGAGTAAGTATTTGCCATATAAATAATAATTAACATGCAAAACAGGAAGACTATTGTATTAACTGAGGTTAAAACAATGAGTCCAGAAATATTTAATCGAAATACCATATAACTAGCACATATCAAAAAAATCATTCTTACAAAGATAGCACAGTATGGTAAAAAGAACACTGCACTGAGATTAGGAGATGTAAAGAACCCAAAATGAATCCTTAAGTAACTCAATCTCATTGGACTTCATTTTGTTATCTAAAAATCAGGCTTGTTAATAATTCTTATATTGTTTACCTCAAAGAATTACTTGGAAAACCAAATAAGATGAGTTTTAAAACCTTCAAAACCATAAAGCAGTTAGTATTGGTGTCATTAGACATAACTTCGTAAGAGGATAGAGAAATCAAAGATATATGATTCCAAGTAAGTGAGGTTTAAAAGCAACCTGGTCTACTGGCTTGACTGGGAATAAATACAGTGAGGAACAATCTAGTTCTTTTTTATTTTCTGCCCTGTAATGGCCAAGCTTCCTATTTCCTATTAAAAAAAAAAAAAAAAAGACACACACACATACACACAAACCTTGCCTACTTTGATCTCTTAACTATGAAAACAAATACCTGTTCCATCTTTTGAAAATAAAGTGGTTGAAAAATACAAATATCAATGATCATATTTCTCTTTTAATTTAGGATGGTTTTAGTCTTCTTTCCTAAGACAAACAAGGTTAGATTTAGTTCCTTCAGTTACGGGAAATAAAAATCACATATAGATATTTCTGTTCTAAACAAATTAAATCCTGGGTTTTCTAAGTAAACATCTTTTAAAATTATGTCGACTTTTCTGAAAAACAGATATCCTTAACATGTTTTAAATTCAAATTTATTGATAAACTATGATAAAAATGCAAGGGTAAATAGTGATAACAACGAACAAGAGTCAGAAGACTAAATGACCTTTATATAGCTCTCTCTAGCCTATAAGACTATAAGACTTCATGTCAAAGACAAATCTTCACTTAAGGAAAAAACTAGAACAAAACCATTAAAATCTTTTCAAGAGGTTCATGACAGCTTTATGAGTTTTTAGATTTAGCAGTAAGAAACATTGTTTTCTCTTACTGGTAATGAAAGTTTGTGATGGACGGAGGAAAAATATTTGGAGATTAAAAATATTTTACTTAACAATGGGTTGTGCCCTTGGAAAGAAGGTTAATGTGAAAGCCACCTACCCTGCTTCCATTAGTATCATTAATATAGCGGTAATTATGCATCAGATAAAACACTCTTGTCTTTCATTCCCATGAATAAAAATTAAGAAAAGCAAAACTCCAAATGAATTTGGATCTTTCCCAATAAGCTGCTGTCATTTAGTTAGCAATGGGCTGTTTTTGTAGTGACAGGCACCTCTAGTGGTGTTATTCTATAAAAAGCACCAGCTCTATCAGCAATGGTGTCCACTTTTGTCCTTTCTATCAGTTCTGCTGACACTCACAAAAGATACAAGGACTTGTGAGATGTCTGGGACAATCTGATTCACTAGAGTATAGGTTTTATGTTAAATGTACTAACATTCAGCTCAGTAAGTTTCAGGTCCTGGCATATGCTTTGTGTCCTCACAACACAGAAACAAACAAACAAAAAATCTTCCCAAACCACAATAACACACTTTGGTATTGAAGCTATTTGCTGCTGGATGTTGGAGAACAGAAGAGAGGAAGAAAAGTAAAAAGTAAAAGGAGACTGGAGTTTTAATTCTTTCCCTCTGTCTATATTTACTGAAACATTTTAACTCATAGTTGCCCCAGAGTGGATCATAGCAAACAGAGGGATAATACTGTCTGGATGAAAAGTATTTGCCTGTTTGCATGACCTGTTCCATATTCATTAAAAGTCTGAAACCAACCAGATACCCCACAATGATGATAAATTTAATTTATTTCCAATTTCTCAAACTCTTCTACAGATTCAGGCAGCACAATCACAGCCATTAGCTCACTGAGCCTATATGAATCACTGAAGGAATGGAACTGATCAGGCAGATAGATTACAGTGCATGGTTAAGAGTCTCCTAAGAAGGGATGGCAGAAATCCAACATCAAATAGATGATGAAATGGCCATTTCCATTAAGGGAACATCACATCACAGATATTAATTAGGAGGCTCTATAATAGAGTTAAGTGTATATGGGGAGAAAATGCTGAGTTAAAAGTCACTCCAGATGTCCTTAGTCTGAGGTAATTACGGATATGAAGGTGAGTCATGGATCTGCAACTTTCCATTCATTTAGAAAACCTGCAGGTAAATTAGAAACTAGACATAACTCTACAGTGATGATCCTTTTATAGGTTGGGACAAACTATCTTTAAAAAAAAAAAAAATTCTAATGTTTTCCTTTTACAAGGAAATCACTTTACAGCAACATTAATAGATGACAAGAGGCTTACTACTTTCCTAGTATAGAGAAATGACGGAAATGAAATAAATTAGCTTTGAGCTTTCAATGATGTACAGTTGACTCTTGAGCAACAGCGAGGTTAGTGGTACCAACCTCCAGCCCTGCAGTTGAAAATCCATGTATAACTCTGACTCTCCCAAAACTTAACTACTGATAGCCTACTACTGACCAGAAGCCTTACCAATAACATAAACATTCACACATATTTTATATGTTATATGTATTATATACAGTATTACATACTGTAGTCTTACAATAAAGTTAGAGAAAAGAAAATGCTATTTAGAAAATCATGAGAAAATACATTTACAGTACTACACTGTATTTATTGATACTGTTAAGTTTATATCATGTTTACAAAATGAATAATCTTTCTGTCAGTACCGCCATCATGTTGTCTTATACAATAAAAAACACTGTAAGGGTGGCTCCATAGTGTAGTGGTTAGCATGTCGGCTTTAGACACAGAAGGTCCTGGGTTTGCGCCCCAGCTGGAGCGACGGACCATACCCTGGGAGTGCCAGGCCCCAGGTGAGCCAGGTCCCAGGTGAGCCAGGTCCTGGGTGCACCAGGCCTCGGGTGCACCAGGCCCCAGGTGAGCGCTGTGAGCGCATGGGAGGAGATGCTCCGCCTTTAGAGATCCAGTTCTTAACGGGAGATTGCAACATCCGTAGGTCAGGGGTGGAAGCGGGGGGGGGGGGGGGGTCAATTAAAGAGAAAAAAAAACTATGATGTTATATGTATTACTAACATACACTACTAATTGTTCAAAAATGAAAAGATAATATGAAAAAAGTATAATGAGTCATGCACTGATAGAAGCAGCAATATGATTGCTTTATGGTAGCCTAATCGATACAGTTGTTTCACAGTAGAAAGAAAATCTCCAAAATTTTTTCCAATGTATTTTTTAAAATCCATGTATAAGTGGACCTGTGCAGTTCAAATTTGTGTTGCTCAAGGGTCCACTGTAAATTCACCTTAAAAATTGATGGAATATTTTGTTCTGCGTCTTCAGTTCAAATTTAGCTTATCTGCTAAAAATTAAAATTCTTTTAAAATATTTCATACACCCAAATGCTGGAGACAGTCACATCCCATACCTTCAGGGCTCTCTAAAACAGTATGAGACCAATATTCAAAGTCTTTATTTGCCCAACACTGGATTTATGAAAGTTTAATTTTTTCTTCTATGATTCCTTCTATTCTCCTCTCCCCTCATACCTTCCAACTGCATTCTTCATATCTGTATATATATAAACAACAAATGAATACAGCTAAACCAATATGTGAATTGAGATAACACTGAGAACAAAAAGGTTTTATCTTTCCATTTCAGTACAATTTGGATCACAAACTCTTCAAGAAGAAATTCCTTTGCTGAAGTTCTATTCTTAATTTCCTATATAAACTCATGTAATTAACAATTGTTATTTTTTTCCTTACCACACCAAAATAGCAGACTCACAATTATATTATAAAAAATAACATAGGATATCTAAATTACATAGAATAACTTGTCGAAAGCCCTTTTACCAACAAGTACTTATAAAAGATAAAGACATATCAGCAAAAATAATGGAGTACAAACTTCTGGAAATTTTCTCCTCCATAAAAGCAGTAAGAACACTGGTAAAATTGTGAGATTCAACTTTTTCTGAACTGTGGGAGTTAATCAAAGGCTTGCAGCAGTCCAAGCAGTATTTATTAAAGTAAAATTGGCTGAATCTTGGTAAAAAGAATGAGTTTTCTGGCATTTTTAACTTGCCCTATTCCTATTCTGCTCTCCCAAGCTTTGCAGTAGTCTTAAAAACCAAAAGACTGTAATACAGTGAAAACTAGCAGCCTAGTAGCCACCAGAGATGGTAGAAAAGGGCTAACTCACCTTCATAGCCCCATTCTCAGAGAACTGTCATTATATGACCTGTCTGGTGGTTTTCTGGAAGAACTCACTTGCAACGATATCTTTATTTGACTTGACTTGGAACTTTCCTAGTTCGAAATCCTAATCTCCAGTGGTGTTTGTTGAAAACAATTACAGGCAATTGTTCAACAGTGTGGCTGCCTGAGGCAGTAGATAATAGCTGGGGGTGGGGGGACAACAGGCTAACCAAAAAGTTTCAAAGGAAAAGCTGAGGAATGAGATGTCCATAAGGGGCTTTAAAAAGTTTATTATCTTCAGGAATGTAAAAGGCTACACACATTCACATGGCTGTGCACATGCTCAAGAGAAGAAATGAAAAGGTCCTAAGATCTCCTGTCTGATCTTGGGTATCTGTGCAGGCAGGAAGTAAAGTGTCAAGTATAAGCAAGAAGAAAGTATCAACTGCCTGGTGGAGTGTTGAAGGTGAGCTCCAACAGCACACAGCCATTTTGCAAAGACTTAGAGACTTATTACTCCTAGGCACTTAAGGAAAGCTCTGTCCAATCATTAGCTGACCACTAATCTAACCAAGCACAGACTTCAGTGGCCACAGACAAAAAAGAATACAAACTTTACAGAATTAGTTTAGGAAAGTCACTAAACGAACAAAGAGCATCAAAAACAAACTCTGGGGGAACAGGAAAATCTGATTTCGAGAATTTCCCCATTATTTAAAATGTCCAGTTTTCAACAAAAAAAAAAAAAAAAAAAATTGAGGTATGCAAAGAAATGAGAAAGTAGGGTCCACACTTAGAAAAAAAGGTAGTCAAAATAGTAACTGTCCCTGGGGAACACAGATGTTGAACTTACTAAACAAAGGCATTAAATCAGCTATTTTAAATATGTTCAAAGAACTAAAGGAAATTATGTCTACAGAACTAAATGGATGTATAAGAATAATGCCTCACAAATAGAGACTCTCAACAAAAAGATAGATATTATTTTAAAAAAAGAACTAAACAGAAATTCTGGAGTTGAAAAGTACAATAACTGAAATAAAAATTTATCTGGAGAGATTTAAAAGCAGATTAAAGAAGAAAGAATTAGTGAACTTGAAATTATCCAGCCTGAAGAATGGAAAAAATAAAGAATGAAGAAAAATGAACAGAGCTTCAGAGACTAATGGACACCACAAAATGTACCAACATATGCATAATAGGAGTCCCAGAAAGAGAGGAAAGGGACAGAAATAATATTTGAAGAAAAAATGGCCAAAAATTTATCAAATTTATCTAAACATTCAGGAAGCTCAATGAATTCTAAGTAGGGTAAAGTCAAATAGATCCACACCTGAATACATCATAATCAAGGTGTTGAAAGACAATAAAAAAAAAAAGAGAAGGAGAATTTCGAAAGCAAAACATAAAAAAAAAAAAACTTAGATACACTCCTAAAGGTTACCTACAAATGTATCTGAAGCAGAGTGTGGCTTCAAGATGAGACCTCGAAGTCTTAGTTCTGTCATGTACCTTGTTGGAAGTGAAAGTTGAGTATACATTTGCTATAAATATGGGTTTTTTCCAATTTGGCTGAATGTTTATTCTCCTATACTAATCTCAAATCTCAGAAATAGATTCAAAAAGAAAATAAGAAATTCTCCTCTGCAGAAAAAAGAAAGTATCAGTCATTGATGAATAATTATGACTTTTATGTGGGAATATTCTTTAAGATACTTGAATAAAAGGCTTAACTTGAATAAGGTGGTTGATTAAGAGTTTCTTAAGAGATATGAGTTAATCATTAATTTTTTTTGTAGCTCACTGACAATAAAATACTGTGACAGAGTAGTATCTCAATCTAAAGAAACTTAGAAGAAAAAATACTAAATCTCAATAATAAACCTAACATATAAATTTGACTATATTTCCCTCTCTCTTCCTCCTATATTAACTTAAATCAAGAAGAGATACTAAGGTCATCACATTTTTTCTCTTAGGATTAGAAATTAGGGTAACCATAAAGTTATCAATTTATTTTTCTTAAAAGCTCACTGTTGTACTGACTCTCTCCAAACACTGTAACTGTACTTTTTACATTTATATAGGATCTTCATATTGAAGTACCACATTTATATAGTATCTTCATATTGAAGTATCACAGTTTCCAAAGTATTTCACTTTGGAAATATAATGGAAAAATAATAATAGAATACATACTCAAAGACATAGTATTACCTTCTTTTTAAGGGTACTGTATCATAAAAATTAAAAATGGAAGATAACTAAATGGTTTTTACCCTTGTTCCTCAGATAATAATGCCAAGGAGAAAAAGGTAGGGATAAAATATCTTACTCAAGCTTAGGAAAACATATCTATAGTTGACCCCTGAAAACACAGGTTTGAACTACACAGTCTACTTATATGTGGATTTTTTTCAATAAATGCCTGTACTGTTTTCAATTCACATTTGGGAATCTGTGGATGCAGAGGGCTGACTGTATGCATTGATTGATGCCTTCTTATATAGGGGAGACTTGAGCATCCTCAGATTTTGGTGCCCACAGGAGGTCCTGGAACCAATAGCGAGGGACAACTTGAGATTTTGAGAGTCAAAAATTAAATGTGGATTTCAAGTGCATAGAGGGTTGGTTGTTCAAGGGTCAACTATATAATAATTTCAAAAAACCAAGTATAAATTAATGAATAAAAATAATGGGACTAATATCAATGGCAGAGAAGGCTTATCTAGGTGGCCTTTAGTTTTCATGATAGCTACTCACAGATGGGGAAAACTTTCTCATTGTCCAGATTTCCCAATACTAACCTGTGATGATAAGACATTCGTTGTGATCCAGCACCTCAGTAAAGAGCCGTGACACAATCAACTCAGGGTTGATTAAAAAGCGAATTTCTTCTTGCACAAGTCCTGCACTGGTTACACCACCTCCAACAAAACGGTTTGCAAAATCCACCTATTTTGGGAAAACATGGCACGTTCAGTAATGATCTAAAATACCTACATATATGATAAAAAAATATACACTATTCTTCTAAGCTCTAATCTCCCTTTCCTTTCCCATATAAATCAATCCCCAAATTAGTAATCTTCTCAGGGAGAATGGATTATGGTTGATTGCATTCTTTCCATCTCACTGCAGTTAATATCTCTGTACATTTCTTTGGAGCCCCAAACCTTAGGAGGAACCTGGAAAATGGAGCTTTTAGACAAAAGACTCAACATAATTATGTGAACTTTTGTTCAAAAACTTTTGTGCTTCAAGGGCCGGAAATCAAGGGAGGTTTTATCTGGAAAGGTTTCAAGATCATTTCCCCACCATTTACTACTCAATTTCCATTTATGTATTTCATAGACTTTAATATAATTATACCTTTCTTATATAATATGGCAATCAAATACTTGTTCTTAAAGAACTGTAAAGTTTAGTAATTGACCTTTTTTGGGTAACCTTTTTCTTCTGTGGAAGAATAAAGGGATGGAAATTTCATCCTTCTAAATTCAATCACAACTCCCCCAACTGCACGAACATCACAAACCTATTTTTTTTAAATATACCTAAGGGAAAAAAATAAAGACAGAGAACCTGGTTTAACAATAAAGATTCAATTAAATTAATATTTCTGATTTAGTCTAAAACTATACGTAAACTTTCTGTGGAGTACTAAGATGACATTCCCAAGATCCTATTAATGATGAGTTACACAATCTTCATAACAAAGCAAACTCAACTTGCCATCATTATTTATCTTAAACTTAACTAAGCACTCCAGGGTGTCCTTTGCTAGGCATTATGGGGCAATATGTTAGAAATAATTTCTGATTTTGTCTTATTCTACCTGAAGAATTAGATTACACGTGTATCAGTTGTGTACATACACAGTCACACACATACCAAAAAAACAGTTTAGTAATATAAGAGGGACTTATACACTGTATAAGAAAAACAGACTCCCATGTCTCTCCTTTAATTTCACATTACTTTTAAACTCACAACACTTCTAACAAAGATACATATGGATTTCCCATACATCAGTTCTGCAACACCACCTGTGTGTCTTATAATTTAATTCAGTTCTGACACTATCCATCTGGAGTTTGCATCAGTTTCTACACACTAATAGGTTCAGTCTCACAAGACTGCCTGACTTCAGATGCCAACAGCAAGTCCTAAGTTGCCGCGTGTACTTCTAGTTGACTGGCCAACTGGGGTTCCCCATGACTCCCTCCTGCAGTTTGATAATTTGCTAGAATAACTCATATAACTCAGGGTAACACTTACTTACATTTACTGATTTTTTAAAAAGATATAATAAAGGATACGGATAAACAGTGAGATGAAGAGATACACAGGGAAGGGGCACAGAGCTTCCCAGTAAGTCGCTCTCTCTACAAGTCACTCTCTTAGCACCTCCACATGTTCATCAACCTAGAAGCTGTCTGAATTCTGTACTTTTGGTGTTTTTAAGGAAGCTACAGCATATAGGCATGATCGATTATTAACTCAGTCTCTAGTCCACCTCTCTTTCCCAGAGGATGGGAGGTTGGGTGCAAAGTTTCAAGCTTCTAATCATGGCTTTGTTTTTCTGGTGACCCTATCCTGAAGTTATCAGGGAGCCCACCAAGTCACCTCAATAGAAAAAAATACACTCTTATCACCCAGGAAATTCCAAGGGATTTAGGAGCTCTGTGTCAGGAATGGGAATCAAAAACCAAATATTAGAACAGACGATGTTTCTAGTACTCTTATCACTTAGGAAATTACCAGGGTTTTAGAAATTCTATGCCAAAAACTGGGGCCAGAGAACAATAACGTATATATTTTTTTCTATTATTTCACATATACTTTCAGACTATTTTCAAATATGAGATTTCTTAAAACTTGTTTGTGTTCTCTACATCAATTATGATATTAAATGATAATCTGAAGCCCATTTTACAAAAGAGTAAAACAAGAATATGAATCTTTTGATAAAGAAAACTATATGTGAAAAGACAGAAATTAATAGAAGGCAATGTCGTCTTTTTTCGCTATAGAAGAAATTAGAAAATACTGAAAGTTATAACTGGATAAGTTCCTGAAATGAATTACCACAGAGAATGATATCTATTTGGGTTTATATTCTGACATACTAAATCAATGCTAAAGAACAGAGTAACTCTTTAGTTTACATAGAAAAATAATTTTGGTTAAACTAGTCCATTGATTACTTATGAAATAATAAGGTTTTTATGAATTGGGTGACTTATGGATTAAACTGTTCAACAAATATTGACTGAATATTGTACTGGGAACCACAGGATATAAATATGAGCAAGACATGGTTCCTAGTTTCACAATATTTAGAATGTAAATGGGAGCTAGGCACATAAACAGAACGATAAAATGATTATTAAAGAACTTATTCGTATTTGATACTAATACAAAATAATTCCCAAAAATACAACTGATTAAAATTAGAGCATGGGGAGAAGGACAGGGAGCATTATAAGAAGGTATGTCATTCAATCTGGATTTTGCTGACATTTAGGCTGAGGGAATAGCTTCACAAGGACATAGGAAAATCCAAATGTAAAGTGCTGTCTGAGGAGAGCCATAAGCAGATTTCTCATGCCTGCCTGCAATGTAGTATATATGGAGGGTTACAATTGGTGATGAGGTGGTCTGGGGTCCAGGAAATTTTTATTTAATTCTGAAGGTTCTGGTAAAGATTCTAAAAAGAAAACTAACAACAAAGGCCCTATGTTTTAGGAAGATAATTCAGGCTAGAATTTAAAGAATGAACTGGAAAAATATAAAATTAAAAGCAGAGAGGTTGATTAGGTGACCACTGAATAGTTTATATAAACACTACTGGAGCCTCAAATAGGTCAGTGGGAAAGAAAGCAAAGGAAAGAGAGATCAAGCAGAGAAATAAAATGGAAACACTTGAAAACGGAGAGACTGGCTAAGCATAATGGTATTGCAAATACAAATGAGAAACAAAGTTTGAGATCATCTAAACTTAATTTTTACTGGAACAAGGTACATAGCTAAAATAGAAAGATAAGCCCTATTCAACTTATGTGCTACTTGGCAAAGATAAATGTAATACATTTAATGTGTATGCAATTATTCACTTTTGAATAAAAGACCAACATTTATTAATTTAAAGATATGCATAGAAAATATGCTAAATTCAATTATGTCTCTCAAAGTAGAAGACTTTTAAAAAATTAAAGTTTCTACTACTTAAAAAGTTCTTAATAAAAAGCTATTACATGTGAGAAACCTGTTCCAGTACATGAAAACAAGCATGTGAGTGCTTCTTTATTTTTAGCCATTTTCTAACTCGCTTTAAAGCTACTTGTTTGGATTTCTCAGTGTCTGAATTATAACTTGATGAAAAGAGAGAGATGATAACACTCCTTAGAGAGGTTTTGTTGTTACTGCCATTCAGCATAATATAATTTATATGCTACAAAAGGAGCTTTGTGGCACTGCAATACAATATTCTCTGATCTCCTGGAGATACAAGGCATGAGTAGGGAGAATAATTATTGAAGCCTTTATGGTATTTTTTTAATGTACCAAGGTTCACATTTCATTTATAATATATTCCAGGAAGTGGGGAGAATCTGAACCTTGAATGTTGTTAAATAATTCCCTGTTGAATTGGAAGGTCAGCATTCCTGTGGTGCTAACTAGCAACAGCTTTGTTGATTTCATGTGTGTTAAGACTCCCTCAGCTAATCCAATATTTTAATATAGGAAAGAACGTCATCAAGATAGAAATGTGAGGAAAAAGTAATATTCGCTTGAAATAAATGTTAATCGTATTTTTTGCAGGAGTCAGGGGAGGAATGATGTAGATGATAGAGGCTTTGCTCATCTCTCTTGCGACTAAATCTGAGTTGCGACAGAAACACGGAGCAAACAAGGAAAGTCACCTGGGATCTAGACAAACAGAGCACTATAACTAGAGAGAGAAATAATTAATCAGCCTGCAATGGTAGAAGGTAGGAGCGGACGAAGACCGAAGGCTGCCTGGTCCCAAGCGACTGAGTGGAACAGAAGAAGCTGCAGCAGCAACAGCCAGCAGCTGTGGATGCCTCTTAAAGGGGCTGTGCCCACGAATGGACTTTTGTGGTGACGGACCTGCTGGCTCTGAGCACTAGCGCCCAGTCGGCGGCTCGGGGGCCACCAGAGACTTACAGAGGAGCACCGAGTTGTCGGAGTGAGGGATGGAGGCGAGGCTCTCTCCTGGGGAGAGGTGCAGACAGTATTCATTGTTCCTCTGTTCAGCCCTCCACCTCCCAGTGTGTGGACTCAATGCTGCCATAGCTAAAACATCAAACTGGTGAACAGAGGTCACTCTGCCCAGAGGATTCCCTGAAACTCCGCCTCCCACAACTTGCGGCCACACCCAAGCCACATCCAGGTGTGTCCTCAGCTAATCAGGTGCACCTTATTAGCTGAGCAGCGCCTAGACTCACACTGGAGGCAGCTGGCCTCGGTCTCTGGTGTGGTTTCCTGAGGCAACTATAAGCACAGCATCTGTGGATTGCTTGCTGAATCTTGACAGGTGGCCCTGGAGAGGCACAGGCTGGGGCTAAACTTGGCCTGCAGCTGAACTCCTCTCAGGATTGTGCCACCAGACACCTACTATACACAAAGAGACACTAATAAGACCGAGAAACTTAAGAGCTTTGCTTAGTACATAGAAGCAGACACAGAAGGCAGCCAAATGGGAAGACAAAGAAGCAGAAACCATATGAGAGAACAGAACAGAGATCCAGGAATAATGGAGTCAAGCAATCTAACAGATGCAGAGTTCAAAATGCTGGTTATAAAGATGCTCCATGAACTTAGGGGAAGTGTAGATGAATTCAGTGACAACTTTAACAAAGAGAGAAAAAGCATAAAAATAGAAATGGAAATTATAAAAGGGAATCTGTCAGGAATGAGGAATACATTATTTGAGATGAAGAGTGTATTAGATGGAATAAACAGAGTAGATAAAAAAAAGAAGAGGATCAAAACACCGATATAGAGATAGGAAGCCAAGGATAATCAATCAGAATGGCAAGAAAAAGAAAGCCAAGACTATAATAATAATTTAAGGAGCCTATGGGACACTGCTAAATGTAAAAATATCCGTGTCATAGAGGTACCTACCTGAAGGAAAACAAGACGTTGAAGAGCTGTTTGAAGAAATAATGATGGAAAACTTCCCTAACCTGGTGAAGGAAATTAACATAAAACCCCAGGAAACTCAGAGAGTCCCAACAACCAAAG
>NW_006439718.1:2103545-2116084 GCF_000325575.1 Pteropus alecto
TGGGTACTAGATTTTGTGGGGTGATTGCTTTGCAAGTTATGTGAATCTCTGATTACTATGCTGTACAACTGAAACTGGCATGTTATTGTATGCCAACAATTGAAAAAAAAAAATCTCATTGAATTGTACAACATAAATACGAGCAATTGATTGTCTATTATATTTCAATAAAGCTGGAGGAAAAAAAAAAGCCTTTGGAGCTCAGCCCAAAGGGTTCGATGGTGTTTCAGCTGTTCTCTTCCAGCTCCAGAAGGGCACTTGCTGTTATCATCAATGATCATTTCCATTCCAAGTCCTTGCTATGCAAGAGTGTGGGCTGCCTGGCCAACACTGGACTCTCACCAACATAGCCATACTGGCCAGAAGACTGGCTACAGAGGTTTTGGAAAAAGAGTGCCTTAGTCCTAATAGACTGTGCCTTATTAAATTCTAGATCTTTAAAAGAAAAAATAAATGTTAACTACATTAGAAATTATTGTTTTAAATAGATTTAAAATTATTATTTTAAATCAAAGAAAAGGTACTAATTAAATACAAATTTAAAACAATTTTAAGTACAGGACAAATATT
The DNA here is from genome assembly GCF_000325575.1 of Pteropus alecto. Taxonomy (NCBI): domain Eukaryota; kingdom Metazoa; phylum Chordata; class Mammalia; order Chiroptera; family Pteropodidae; genus Pteropus; species Pteropus alecto. The sequence goes on from NW_006439718.1 coordinate 2,104,116, forward strand.
AATTCAGTTATCCTAAGTATTTTTGTTTACAATCTCAAATAATCACTATGAGGTGATTTAAAACAAAAACATAACTTGCCTATTTGAAGATTTCAAGTACAAATATGTCTAAATAAAAGGCAATTCTAAAAAGAATCTGTATTAGACACTAAGAGCATCATATAACTAGCCAAATGCAAATCAGTCTAGTCATTTGACAATAAACATTGTTATTCAAACAAATCAGTCCATTCTCTGTCAAGCGCTTTGTTTAGCTTCTGACTTAATGTATGCATCAAATAAGGATCCAAGAAGAAAAATCAGCTATTCCCAGTATAAATGAAATAATGTACAAGATTCTTTCAAAGAGAACTGAGATTACAATGCTCTTATAAATGAGATAAGAACACAAATCACTAACATTTCTTTCTGATTGATAATTTAAAGGAAAGATCACTATAAAGCAAAAGGAAAACACATGTTCAGGTTAGGTGTTACATCATTTTAAAGCTAGATATACAGAGTGTTTTACTTGTAAATTCCTTTTTACAAATTATATATATATATGTATATATGTGTGTGTATATATACACATGTGTATATATATATACACACACATATATACATAAGACGACAATGAAGTCTAGTCACAGAGCAATTTACAGGCTCAATATATTTTTTACACTTTGCTTGCAATAAAGGCAGTAACATAGATTAATAACAAAGTTTGGAGAGATGGACAAAATTAACCTACTCTAAAACAGGAAAAAGACATCAAGCATAGTGTGCCTAAAACAATTATATATGAGAGAAAGGACTTTCTTATCAATCAGTTTTAGACATCTGCCTCCTAGTCCCAAACAAGGTTGGTGGCAGAAAAACATCTCAAACTGGTCATCATTTAGGGCAGAGCAAGAGCCTTTAAAGAAAAAGAACAAAACTGGTGACAGCTTGTCAAGACCATACCCTGGGAACTTCCTCCACTGTCAATCCACAATCTACATCTGAACCAAGAGGCCTGATGTTGTCCAGATCTTGGGATTTTCTGTCAAAGGCTTTTTAAAGAGGCACATGTAAGAAATAGAGAACACACACTGGGCAAGTAACAATATTACCAAGGCTGTCAAGATGATCTGTTTGGTGTTTTTCTCCATTCTGCTATCATGCTTCTTTGCATTAAATCAGCTTAGGAGATAAATAAACAGCTTTTCAAACTCCTTTTGCTGTCAGAAGCTTGACAAGAGAAAGTCCCAAACACACACACAATGCTGTGATTGACCTACCTGTAGCATGCCTTGACCATTTCCTTCTATGGTACCTTCATAAGTGACATGCAGTCGAGTCAGGGGTTTTTCACATCTATGATTTAAAAATATATTCCCTTATTTATTTTTTAATGGTAAGTATTTCATTACAGAAAAATCTGAAAATATACATTAGCTACATAAAAAAAATTAGAATCACTCCAAATCTCAAAAGCCAGAAATAGATTCCTACTGTTAACTTTCTTAGTATGTGTTCTCCCATTTTCTTATTGTAATATGAAAAAATGTACATTTTTAAATTAAAATGCGATAATATACTCTTTTGAAACCTATTTTTCACCTACAAAATATCAGTTTCTCCTCTTTAAGATTTGAAAACTTCTCAAATTATAAAAAGATTAAGATCTATAAAATTTTATTATTATGTTAGATTGTCAACCTAAGGAAAAATATAGAAACACTTTAGAATAAATCATATATGATTCTCAGATAGGCTTTATTTTCATTGGTCAATAACTGTATGTGTATGTGGGTGGTCTTAATGAAAATACATGACACAGAAATTCTGATCTATGATATTTTTATATTAATAAAATTGACAGATGAATCTAGTATCTGTAAGTCACAACTATTTTCTTTCATTTTTATACACCATGGCAACTAAGTTGTTTATGGCATACAAGACATGCCACCCCAAAATAAGGCACCTTGGCATACTGAATATTTTAAGCTGAAGAAGCCTGAGAGAATGGCAGAACCAAGATGGTCACCTGGACCCCGCCGCCCCCTTTCCCTGAAACAGGCCATAAAACCCTCTGTGAGCGGTACCCTCCCTATAGCCAAAGGTAAAGAGAAACCTCATTATTAGATGATATATTAGATGACAAAGGGATCCCAAGAAAAATCATAACAGGCCACCTAACAAACACGCCACACTGTCTCTCTCAGTTTACCTCAATAATTCATACTCCTTAACCTATTCTATTTCTCCATGACTGCTCTTCATCAAACCTAGCATAAGAGTACAAAAGTAATCTGCCCAAGGCTAGGTTTGGGTATTCATTTCCTTATGAAGGCTCCCATGTCATGTAAAACTTATGTAAAATAAATCTGTATGCTTTTCTCCTGTTAATCTATCTGTCTTTGTCAGTTTGATTTTCATATCTAGACAGGGACCCGAAAAGTGTTTATCTGGTTTACATTATATTAAAAAACCAATTCCATTTTATTAATAGCATTTGATAACATTTTTCCTTAGTAGATATTCTCTCAATTACTTACAGAATAAAATATAAATTATTATAGAAAGTAACAGATGAGACCCAAACCCCTAACTTGTATAAGGATGGCACTAATTTTGGGGGGAGGGGAATTATATATTTTTTAAATCAATTACATACTTTTAAAAACAATTTAGCTAGGGAAGCGCTATTTACTTACTGGGATTTGCTTTCTGCCTGGTTTCAGTAAGTCCAAATACATTTCTGGTTAGGCTTCAATCCAACAGATTTATAGCCTTAAACTTGGAAGGTAATTTAGTATAGGTTTTGTTCTAAGAACTTTGTTTGTATTATTTTTTAACTCATTTAATCCTCACAATAACCCTATCACTACCTTCTTTTACAGATGGGAAGACAATGCAGAGGAAGCAGTTAAGTAATCTGCTCAAGGCTAGTAAATATGAAGCAATAAATATTTAAACCCAGGTAGCCCAAGTCAATGGTCCAAGCTCTTACTTAACCGGTATGCTATACTTTTAGAAAAATTACCTTCCAAATCCCTCTTTCCTAGCCATTTTATTCCAAGGGAGACCACCTTTGAGGATACTACTGAAATGATACAGCAGCATAAACCAGAAATCTCTGGTTTGTCAGTCAGGACTTCAAAACAGAAATCTCAACTGTTGTCAATAATTCTCCATGTCAAATTATAGCACAGTTCTCAATAAAATTATGAAATTGCTAGAAACTTTTTTAAAAATCATCTTCCAACTTCCTGACAGGTCTCCTTTCTGGCCCCAGCAAATCCTCCATTCCACTGCCCCAGGAATCAAAGACATAGCCTGTTCTGGCTCTCTGTGATTAACTAAGCCTGACTAAGGTATTTACTGATAATCACAGGGGTAACTAAAACATGCCAGAAACTTGGAAATCAGAAAAGGCTCCAACTTCCTGGGACCTGTTTAGCCCCTTACTCTTGGGAATACCAACAATCCTCATCTCTTCTTCATCCTCCCTGTTTAAGTGAATGCATGTTTCTGGTTCTCTGAAATCTGGGAGATTGAGTTTAGTTACATTCAACTCATTTATGAAGCAGCTAAAACAAAACAGAGATCCAAAAATATTTTTTTAAGTTAGAAAGGTTACCAAGTTAAATTCTGCCTATCCAAGTTAAAAGAAATATCTAGATCTTACTTAAGGGTAAAGTTAACAGACAGAACAGCCTCGTAGATCTCTGTATTTTGATCTATCCCTTCTGTCCCAGGTGGTAATATACAAATAAGTGTCCTTTCACACTACAACCAAATGAATGTCAGAGGCAGTGTACAGATCCTGAGCTGAATTAAAAACAAGCCCTCTGAATGATCTATAAAATCTATACCAAAATGACGTGAACAAAATACTTGTATTCCTACTAGAGACTAATAGAAGAGCTAAGAAAAGCAATCCTCTGTACTCTGGTCTGGGTGAATAATATAGCAGATTGTTATTTTTAGTTCTAGGCACCATATGTTAACAGGAACCAATGGCCTGGGATGTGTAGAGAGCAGAGATAAAGGGTTTAGAATTCCTATTACATGTGAAATAGAAGAAATGAGTAATTTTAGTATGTACCTGTGTGCATTGTTAGAGGTGGGGTGAGTCAAAAAAGCATTAAGATACATGAAGGAGGGCTAAATGTTAAAAAAATAAATAAATAAATAAAAATTATTGTAGTTCCAGAAGGAAGAACCAAGAATGGAGGTGGAATTATGAAGAAAGAATTTTTTAGTGAGTGAAAGTATTAGATAATAATTTAAGAGGCCAACTGAGGTGAAACAGTGAATTTTCCATCACTGAAGCTGTCTAGTCTCTGTCATAAGTATTATCAAGTTGATTGATATTTTTAGTAGGCAGCTGGATCAGATGACTTCCTGGGGTCCCTTTCATCTCTAATATGCCATGATTCCGAAATACTGTACATGTTTTCTTCATTTGTTTCAATTTTGTTTTCCTTTTTCTTTTATCTACTTCTATTAATAATCATCTCAGCCATGCAGTCAGCCTCCTAAATAAGTTTTTCTTTCACTGCACAAATAAGCATCGCTAATGAATAAAAACACCATGGGAATGCCACCTAAACAGATATGCCTTCTCAAGTTAACTCCCTTTAGAGTGAGTCCCTTTCATCACTAATTCCAAACAAAACAATTACAAACTACAATAAAAGTTATTAGCAAGTGAAAATGAGAGGCATGGTTAACATGAATGCACACCAAAAAGATTGCATTTAGTATGTCTGATCATGTCCTCATGTACATTGAAAAAATTGATCCATTCTCCTTTAAGTGCTTTGGGGATTTGCTCTAGATTAGAAAATGTGTTAACTATTAAGAAATCTGAATCAACTCAGACTGATTATTTTCTCCTCAGTAATTTTAGATAAATAATAATAAAAAAAAAACCTGTGAATTAGCAACTTCCACAGATATGCCAATGGACAACCAGACATAGAAATTCTTGTCCCTCACACAAATTCTAGGTAATTACTATTTACATTTTAGTTTAATAAGAATATTAAAAAACTTTTCCTAATCTTGTCCTTCAGGAAGAAAAGCCATAAAATACAAACACTAACCAAAAAAGGAGAGTAAAGAGGAGCATTATATATTGGTGTTCCATTTAATATTAGTATCTTTACACATAAAACTCCTTAATTCTAAATAGGACTTTGTTTCACAAGACAAAAATAAGGCAAAAGAATAGACGTCAAAATGTTGCAGACTTTTATTTAAAAGGCACAAACTTTCTAACAAGTGCTATCAATGGATTGATTGCTTATGAGAAGAAATTCCCTAGCACTAGGGCAATTAAGAGACTGGAAACCCATCTTTTAAGGCGCTGTAAATTAAAACTTCTAGTGGTAAAAGTGTCCTTCTAATTCTAAGATTCCAGGATTATTTTTATTATTATTACCTTTCCCACTCTGGAAAATCTTCAAGGCTCTGTCTTGTAAATGTCACCAACCCAGTAGGTTCTACAAAAGCAATAAAAGAAAAAACACACCCAGAATAAGTTTCAATTTTAAAAAGATTATATATATTCAGTAAAAGAATGGGTCTAACAATGGCTATAAAACTAATCAGGAAATATCAAACCTAGTGTTATAATACAACAGAAGATTGATTTAAAATAATATCCTTATAGTAGGAAATCTTTCTATGAAACAGCCCTCACACTAATACACAAAACTATACAAACAACAGCAAAACACTAAGCGAATTTGAGCACTGGTGCTTTTTAGTGACATTTTCCAAAGTGCATATATTTTAAAGAAATAATTGGGGCGGGTGGGGGAAGGTATATAATGGGTGTAGCTTATACAACAAAAACAAATCTAAATTTTAATCCGTAGACTCCTTCTCAAAGATGAACTTCAACCCTACACCTAAACACTGGTGAATGTAGACATATTTATGTGTTTTATAATGAAATAAAATGTCTAGGATTAAAAGAGAAAATTGTTGGCATGCCTCTGGAGTTGACACAGCCAAATCCAGGACTTAGATGATATGCAGTTGCTCTACTTATAAGGCTCCTTAGCCAGAAGGCAGAATTACTTTGAGAAGACAGATGACATAGTTTTCAAGGAGCAATAGATATGAGAGGATAAAAACAGTATAATTTTAGAAGATCCTTTTTTGTTAGTTTTCCTTTTTAACTAGTGGTGAAAACAACAAATAAATCAGCTGGCCAAAAGTAATCTGTTGATTCCAATCAAAGAACAAACTAAAAAGGCCAGATTCTTTGTTTTCTTCTGTTTAAAAGAAAAAAAGAAAGCATTAAGTAAAGAGAAATATGTCAGGAACTATTAGCGATAATGGTGGTAGAGTCCAAATGAAAACTGAGCAATCATTTCATTCCTCTGAATAATTCCATATTTCTCTGCTTTCAGTCAAAAGCAGTAACAACTCAAAAATCATATGGAGTAGTTATATTAGAAAATAGAATTTTGTTAACTTGGGTTATAAAGTATTCTTTAAAAGTCTAACTTTCTTTAAAAGACAATTGGACAGCACATTTAAAACTCACAAGAGGTCAAACAATTCAAACACTAGTGAAGTAATTCTATTAACGGGAAACTAAGGTCTGTATCATCTTTCAGTAGCTTAGCAGAGAAGTAAGAACATTAAATATGCTTCATATACACCAGGAGAGACCAAAAGAAATTCATAAATAAACACTGCAAAGCAAAAGAAAAGGCAGAAAACCATGGCTCTTTAGATATAATAACAAAAATACTTTGAGAGTATGCCTATTATCTTTCTTCCATGAAAAGGTACATTTCATGCCAGAATAGGTTATTTAGGTTAATCAAATATTTCCTTTAATAAATCACAATATATACTGCATATGAATCATCAATTTTTAAATACTCCATCTACAAAATTCTTTATCTAAAACTATACTGAAAATAATTTAATTCAGAAAGCTCTTTAAAATCTTTCAGTCTCAAGATCTTCATTGCAAAAAAATATTGATGTTTGACAACAATGAACAGTTGGTCCTGATGGAACTATATTTTATCAATTCTAAAAAGCACATTTTTTCAGGTATTAAATTTCCAAAAATGGGATATATCTTTCATTGTCAAAGGTATCTAATCATTGTTATTGGTTTGGATTAAAGTTGAATTTTTCTGTAGAAGACATGCATCCACTATTGCTGTCATCTGACAGCACCACTGACCTGAGATCAGTGTGAATTAAATCCTCTGTTGCAGGTTTTTGTGGATCACACTGCTAATATGACTTCAGACCCCAAACTTGGGCTGGTGGTTCAAATTCTCATGGGAGATATTTTTGTCCCCTCTCTACCTAGTTCCAAGGATGACATTTTCAGCTTGTTTATAGTCCCTTTTCTGCAAGGCCAGGTTAACTTCTCATTTATCCTTAGACTAAGGGTACAGACCTTTGGTATACCAGCTTTATAAGAAAGGTCTCCTATGACTCCTCATCCTGAGTTTTTTCCCTTCTTAGTGGTATATAATATAATGGTATTTCCCATCATCTATGATGTCCTAGATTTGATGAAATATATGATACTTTTAAAACATTTCTATATTTTTAATATAGTTTCTATTCAGTAGACTCCCCAACTTCTACATAAAGTAATCATTAAATTGCAAATCTTTCTTATTCCACTTATTTTCTCCTTAAACCTGTAGCTTTACATCCTGAAAACCTACAGCATGTTCACTATATTTCCACAAAGAACTAAATTACCATGTATAGTGAAAAAGCCAGAAGATAAAATGTCTAATTACAATATATTTTTCCAGCGTGACTCATTCCTAATACTCATGATGGTTTATAAATTTCTAGTTGAAAAAAACAAAATTTTAGCTTTTTTCCTCAAATTATTTAAAATCCTGAAACAGAAAGACAAGTTAGCCTTTAGAGAGGATATCATGATTTGATTCAAAGGACAGAAAGTAAACTCTGAAAATTACTTAGGTATAATAATGGAATTCATTCTACTTAGATTTAGAATAGCAAAAAATGTACTCATTTTTGTGATAAAGTATTACAAATTCTAATTTGGTTTAATGTATCATATGTTTCAATGAGCCTTCATTTTCCTTAATATTTCATTTAGTACAGAGCACAAAACTAAAAATTGATAAGCTGAGAAATAAATAACCTTCTGTTAAAGAAGCATATCATTTTCCCCTTGAATTCCAAAATTCTGATAATTGATTCCTTTCAAAAAATCTGAACAATGTCCAATAATAACAATACATTCGGGGCGGGGGGGGAGGAGTGCCAAGTACACCATAATGGGAGATTACTTACTAAAGGAAGGATATGAGAAAAATAACCTTAAAATGATTCAATGATGTAAGACAATCCTACAACCTGGATGACCAGAAGTGAAAAGAATTCATTTCACTTGACCAGAGTTGACCTAGCAAAAGCAAACTTTTGAGATGTTCTGGTTTTCTTTATAACCAATTTGCAGGAAAGGCTACCCATTGATAATAGTTAACATTTATTAAGCATGTAACTTCTCATTTAATATTTATAACTACCCTATGAAGTGATTATTATTATTATTCTATTTTACAGATGAGGAAACTGAGACTTAGATATGTTAAGAAACTTATCTCTGGCCACTCAGCTCCTAGGATAAGAGTGGCAATGCCAATCTAGAATCAGCTAGTCACCACCTGCACTGGTTAGATATTTACCACCACTGCCTCAGTTGTTACCATTAACCTCAGGGAAAACAAGATGGCTGAGATCCAACAGAGGAAGACTGACATGTGAACATTAAGTACAACACTGTTTTATAAGAACTCTACAAAGAGTTTAAAAGAGGCATAAAAGAGAGGGATCTGTAGGAAGGTAACGAATTAGTGGACCTCTACAAATAAACTAATTGCAAAAGTCAATGCTTCTTTAAATAAAGAACACCCAAAATGTATTTTCTGGTCAATTTACTTTCTTTTGAAAGTATTAATTTATTGACTTTATTCATGTAAATCCATTAGGGTATGTTACACTGGTCTAATTTCAGGGTATGTAAACCCCACACACATTCATAGCACACATTTATGCATATACTGAACATACGCAAAAAAAATCTAGATTATAATACTGGATTATTTAGTTTGGGCAAGAAGGTGCACTTTGAACAGGAAGGTATACTTTGAACACAAAATATTCTTGATCTGAACTGTCCCCATCAGTGATAAACATTATAGAAAGAATGAAAGAAATTTACTTTTCTCTGTGACTCTTCTGAAGTAGCAGAAAAGCGTTTTAAGTTTCTCTGGTTTTCTTGATGAACGTCCTTCAAACAACCTGAAAGAGACCAAAAATAAGAGGATGAAGGACAATTTAAAATGCCTTAATGATTCACAAAAAACTAAGTCTATATTGCTACTAAGTAATAAAAGAAGTAATTCTTCCAGAATGAGATCCGGAGAGGACTGAAACCAACTAGAAGCAGGCTTCTTAAAAGGTGTTCAAGTCAGATGGTGCTCTCTAACCACGACTCTCCAATATATCTTCCTCGAGGGAGAAGGCACCATCTGGTCCCCCAAAGTCAATTAGGCCAGTGAGTTAATGCTTGATCATTTTCCCAATGGCAAATACTACTTATAATTCACAAATTTACTAGGTAGTTAAATGATTGAACAAAAATGGTATCTGAAAAATCCCTACGATTGTTTGTGTTGTAGGGGTAGTGGGGGAGGTGACAACAACAACAACAACTACTAGCAGGATGTTGGGGGACTAACCAACCTTGGTTAAACAAATATACCATTTGCATGGCAATCAAAACAATCCCAACTCTATGTCATCTAGTTTCCAGTAACCTGGACTTGTACTTCTTAATTTAGTTTTTTTTTGAAATGATGTGGCATTGTTATTGGTAACACATAATGCAATTTATCCTGAGGAAAGAAAAGCAGGGCTTTGGAAGCATATGACTGAGTAAGTTCTTCACTAAAAGACTTCAAACACAAAAGCATGCTTTTAGGCACAATATTTAGCTTTCCAAAGGCATTTAAAAATTATAGAGAAATTCCGTGGCTATAAATGATGTGGTATTATTCATCTGTCTCTAGTCATATACCCTGGCTTTAAAACCAGAACGCTTCAAGTAAAAGTTCACTTTAATAAGTACCAAAATGAGGAAAAATTTTCATGATTAGAAAAGCAAGCTTATGTAACTTTGCAGAGGGAAAAAGTTAATTCCATGAGAAAATTCTATTGAGCAAGTGAAATGAATTAGGAAAAGGGAAGGAAATGCAGATTTCAAATGACTAATTTTAGTGACCTGAAATTCTGAGAAAACAATTTATTTGAATATTTATTTCCTGAAAAGAATACTGTCAGAAAGCATTTCAACCAAATCCAAAATCTAATTGATTTTTTAAAAATTAATTTTTTAATAGTCCTTTGTAATATTTTTTACTCATCTAAAGGATCTTCTTTATCTAAAACGTTTATTATACTCTTAAAAATCCAGCTGCCTACCAAAAGAAAGGATCTTTGAGAGTATAAGTTTCAGCTTAGTTCCTTTTGCAACACATCAACCAGAACAGTTTGTTTAAATAAGAATGACAGTCAAAATGAAAAAGCTACTTGGCAGTTTAATTAAGCATCCTGTAAGAAATAAGATTTACTAAATAAATACCGTGGGATCCATTGCAAAATTCTTTTCCAGGTTCGCGCTTAGTAAAGGAAAGCAGTATTGATATAAAAAGACAGCCATCACCTTTTTTTAGAGATGAATCTATGTACAATATAATTCAATTTAGGGGGAAAAGTTCCTATTCCACAGAACTGTTGCATTATGAGGAGAAAATGGCTGTTGCCCTTAAGAATTCTCCAAAACATAAAAAATGTCCCTAGCTTCTCCATATAGTCAGCTCTGTGTAAAATCACGTGTAAGTTCATAAATTTCATAATAACCATGATGACAAATTATTAACATTAGGAGCCTCTTAGGACTACAGATTTATTATCCTCATAATATCGACTTTCTTAAAGATTATGTGGCTGTTATTATCACCCACTACAAATGAGCAGCAGTGTTTATTTTTGAGGTCCAAACCTTAGAGGTACAAATCAAGGAGAATCTATTCACTGCCCCCAAAACTAATTTCATATCACTATGTAACCAAATATGCTTTCCCATCTTCCTGATAGAGCAGAGAAGTGTGCATGGGATGGAGGTGGGGAGGGAAGGGGGAGGTATTGAGTAAGTCAGGGGATATGACATAGGTTTAAAACCTTTGTGTCAATTCTCAGACTTTGCTGCTGTGAAACTTTATAGCACTATGTATAGCCACCCAAATAAAATGAATTTTCCTCGAATGAAAACAAGTAAAAAATAACATAAAAACACAGGCAAACAGCATGAGTGAAAGTTATCACAAGAGTGATATATTATCCAAGGGACAGCTTTTGGGAGGGAGGAGGAAGACAAAGGAACTGAGGATGGTGCACCAGAAAGGAGAGACAGAAAGATAGAGCAGGGAAGACAGAGAAGAGATCAACAGAAATGGGCTGGAGACAAAGTAAGGGTATGAGAAAAAGAAACTTACACAGAGAGAAAGACAGACAATGAAAAAAAGACAAGAGACTCAAAGAGAATGAGGTCTTCTCATAATAATCAAGCACCATCCAATTTTTTAACTTTTCAACACCATTTTTTTTTAAATTTAGATTTTCAAGTACTAGGTATGAATATTTGAAGGCATTTTTCGAGTCAGCAGGTGTGTATGCACACATATGAACATAAAGTAGGCCATAATAACCCCTCTCCACATAGGGAAGACATTTTGGCATTTAACTGAATGATAATTATAGATTATGAAAGAACGCAAACAGAAAAAAAGCTAGTCTGACAACCTCTCTTTTGTTCTAAATAAAAGTTTTTATTTTTAAGGGAATAAGTCAATCAAGGGTCAGATATTTATTAACCGGTGTTTTTCTTTCCATACGCATAA
>NW_006439718.1:2116167-2143031 GCF_000325575.1 Pteropus alecto
ATGGCATATTGATAACATTACTGGAATTGGATTCTAGACACACACCCACCATGTGATTTCAAGTTCAGGATTAATCCCATTAGTATACAGTAAATCAAACCAAAGCATTATAACCTCCACTTTAAAATGGAAGCAAATGATAATCCGGAACTCAGCCAGAAAGTCATTCTTGGCTTTTCTGTGAAGCACTCTGCCATATGGCTCCAGCAGCATTTTCAATCCAGGGAAGAAGCAGATGTAAAAGCCTCCTGGGCTGACCACTGCTGCAGCCCACAATTAATCTCTGACCATCAGTTTCTAAGCAATCTTAGAAGCATCAATGCTAATCACATTGGAAGCCTTTATATGAATGTTTAGACCCTGAAAGGCAAGCAGGGGAAAAGGTCAACAGTATTTAACATAACTAAGCAGGGCTGGAAGAATACAACAATAAATTTAAAAAGGAAGACTTATTCAATTTATTGACGTCAGTATCCCACCACATACTCTTAACCATTTTTCTTATTCAATCAACTAGCTGGTCATACCTTTTTTTGAGACTAAATACACACACACACAGACACACACACAGCTCCCAACTGCCAGAAACTATAATCATAAATAGCAACCATGTAAAAAGAAAACACAACAACAAAATGCTCCATAATCACCTTACCAAATGGCTCATCAAATTAGGTACTTGACCTTTCATAAGCTGCATATAAAAAGGGGACACTTTTGGTTGTTTTCCATTTCTGGAGTGCACTCAGAGCATTTTGCTCTTGAGAGGAAGTGAGACATAATGAAAGATCACTGAGTTTGAAAACAGGACAATATTCAAGTCCCAGTTCTGCTGATGAGTCATTTATTCACACTGATCCAATTAGTATAGAAGCTTCCCCACCTAGAAATTTCCACAGATAGACTCAAAGTGAGCTGTCAATAGGCTCCATCAATGATCACGTATAGTTGTCGTTCCTGTTGTAAGCTAGTTTAGGCTTATTAAAACACATACCATCTCAGTAAAAGGTAAGTACAGACATCCAGGCTGCTGAGGAGTACCTAAAGCAACTGTAGAGACTACCATAGGCTTTACCTGCCTTAATTAATTTTTAATGCTCTGGTGACCAAAAGAACATCCATCAGCCAGGAAGACAAGAGTATGCCTAGTTTCAAATCTTCAACAAACCTACTTAAATTCGTATTTGGTGAAAATGCTACTGAATTTAAATCTCTTATGCTCACTCTGGACTAATAAATGGCTATGGTTCATTTTACAGATCAAGAATTATTTCTAAGGATAGTTCTAATTTCTGACTAGCTGTGAGGTAAGAAGTATTAATATGGTTCATGGAAAGGGAAGCTGTATAGTAGAATGATTAAGGGACATAGCTTCTACAGGTCATTTATATCTTTCCAAGTCTAAATCCCAATTATACCAGTTAACTTGGTGAAGTAAACTACCGTCTCTAAGCTTCCGTTTCATCTGAAAAATGAGAAAAACAACAATACCTAATTTATAAGATTAACATGATGATTCAACATAGCATAGTGATAGGTACATGACAAGTACTTAATAAATATTAACTAATTTTAAGAGATAGTCTCATGCAAAAAACTATTTCGGATAATGTTGAGTAAGCACAGGTACTTGTGCTGGAATAAGGCATTACATAATGTTCAGCAAAATAAAAAACATTCATTTACATAAAATGCTTACACTGTTCTAATCCATATTCCCTTCATTAAGAAAAATGGCTCAGCCTCTTTTCCCATCAAACCTAACATGCTGACACTCAGAGGTAACCAGCTCAGTCTTCAGGATAAATGTCCATGAACAATGAAAAAGATAAAGATGCTGTTGCCAAGAAGTCCCAGTGTACCCTGAAGAAGTTCAGCTGAAAAGCACACATGCTTTAAAATGAAAACACATACTAAAATTAACGAATTCTGGTAATTGGTGGCAGGATATAGGAAGTTACAACAGCCAAGCTTCCCAAGACTTGACTTCAAGCTGTCAATCATCCCAAACCTGCAGCCCATTTTACTGTTGAGAGAAAGCTGTTAGTATTACAGGTGCCCTGTCCTCAGAAGACCCTGTGGACTATCCTTTTACATGCTGAATGGAATAGTTAGGGTGAAAGAGTGGTAATGATACTGTGTCTACAGGGCTATAAATAAGAAGCTACCCACACTAGCTCTTTTGGAAATACTCAAAAAATCTGTGAGATTCCAAAAATTACAAAAATCACCCACTCTTTTTATTAACTTTGTCTTCTGCTCCATTTCTAGTAATTGACGTGTTCCTTCTCTTAAACTATTTTTTCTTCTGATTATAAAACTAATATATGCTCATTATAAAGTCTGAAATATATAGAAAATGATAAAGTAAATGTGTCAGATGTTTTCATCTCACCGCCGATGATAATCATATTTTGATTCATTTTCTTGTCAGTCTAGTTCCATGTTCATACATACAGATGTGAATACAGCAGTATATTGATACAGATATTTTTAATTGAGATTGTATTACATTTACAATTTTTTATTTCTTGTTAAAACCTACAATTGCTGATTCTAATCTAATCACGCTTAACCTTCTGCTCCCTTTCTTGTGCTTTTTCTTGTTTTACTAATGAGGACTGTATTATAGTTATCCACAGAGATCTTTAAGCTTTTCTGAGGAAAGTGCTAAAAACTTACCAAAGTTATCTCTAAAGTTATCTCTAGACTAAAGTTATCTCTGAGAAGTTTAAATACTGAATTTTTAATGAGTGAAACTTAACATCTAAAATTTGCTTTAAAATATTATAAAAAAAACATAGGGTTGGATAGGTAAAAAAAGAGTCAAAAAAACACTGGTAAGTATTGAAGCTGGGTGATTATAATATGGATTCACTATACTGTTCTCTTTATTTTTAGTATGTTTGAAAATAGCCATAATACAGTTTTTAAAAATAACTTTTTAAGAGAAGAGGCTTTCTGATACAACCTTAACTTAGAGAATACACAGCTCTTATAACAAAAAATTTTTTTAAAAGTCTACAATTAAGTCAAAGAATCAATCTTCTGAGAAAGTGTGTAACTAAGACAGCAAAGGATTATCTTAGGGAGCATCAAGATATATGCACTAGCTGATTACTCATTCCACAGAAACAAATTGTAAGTGGCCACTGAAACACTCATTTCAAAGCATTATTAATTAGATCTACTTTTAACAAAGCCAAAAACGAGGGAAAAGACCCTAGAACCACTGAGATTGTCTTCAGAATTCTGAAAAGAAATTTTATAATTTATAGCATCTCTGCAGATCCTAGAATTGATCAAATATTTATTCCAAATAAACAGAAAGACTACTTACTGTTCAATGAATCCTTACTATTAATATAATCAATACTCTTCATGGACACAGATAATTGTATTTCTATAAAATTAAATTTCACTTCTTTACTTACATACAAAATATGACTATTTCCTTTTCTATATTAAAAAAGAAAACCTGCAAGAGATGTGCAGCCCTCAGCTACTAGTCTACTTGTTTAGTAGATAAAATTATTTATTTTTCAAATTATTTAATAAATAGGTTCTTTATACAACTACAATTGCAGATACTTATGCTCTTTGTTTTCTCTCACTTCTACCACAAATACTAAAGAAATCAAAGATAAAATGCTTAATTATATGTGGCTTAAAAATAAAACACCTAATTCCTAGGAATAAAATGCAATTTGAAAAGTAAAAGACTGTAGACTGAGAACAAAGAGTCTAGCACTCAGCCAATAACCAGTCACCTGATTTCTCAAATGTTTCCTCTTCAAATTTATTTTCATTTCACTAAACAAGAATTTATTGAAGACCTACAATGCATGAGATTTAATGAAAATAACAACAAAAAAACAGGACAGGTAAGATCCTTGTTCCACAGAAAGAATTAAACAAGCAATTTACAAGAAAACAGGCTAGGTGGTACAGTAGGAAAAGTAGAGAAAACTGAAGGTGCATTCCTGGTTATAGAAACCTAGAAAGTACCCCTATCTCTCTTCACTCATGGGCCAATATAGTCCGTTATCATCACAATGACTTGCCCTTCAAAAAACTCCACAGCTTCACTCCCAACACTAGACTATCCCAGCTATCTTCCTCTCCTGGCAAACTGTAATAGCTTCTCCAATTGGGTAAACTCTTTGTACTCTGGCCCCTCTCTATTGGGTTCCCACACTGTAGTCACAACAAACTTCTGAAAATATAGATCTGATCAGGTCCACCAGTCTCCCCTCTCCTCTTATCAATTCCTTTAATGGTTTCCTATTGCCTCAGGATGGTCTACCAGATACAGTAGAATGGCCTACTGGCCCTGATCTACTTCTGCAGCCTGCTCTCTCTCTGTGCCACACTGGTCTCTCAGTCCCGGGGCCTGTGTCCTTCTCGCCACAGTGTATTTGTACATGCGGTTCCCCCTGCATAGAAATCAATCACCTCTCCTTTCCTCTTTGTTAAAAACTCCAACTCATTCTTTCATACTTCATTCAAAAGTTATTTTTCTCAAGGAAAGTTTCATTTATTAAATTATAGCCTTCTTTAATACAGTGTCATAATGTTGTACACCTCTCCTTTTTATAATGGAGGTACATATGGGCTGTCAGAGGAACCCAGAGGAGTAGCAAAGCTACCCTGGCAGGATCAGAGCTATCAGACCCAGTGATACATGAACTGAGGCTTGAAGAAGGAATAAAAGCCATATGGAAAAGAGAAAGACACAGAAATCAAAAACTAGCTTGTCCCTCCTCTTGTAATTCCAAGGCACTTAACACAGTGGAGAATAATGTAATTGCTCTCTGTATATCTGAATTAAACTAAATGACTAAATACTATTCTCTTAAAACAAACTTGGCTAATGTATCTATTTGAAAAAGATTAAAAACATGTCCCTGGTATTTAGCAACCAAAGCAGGTATGATACAAAATGGATACCATCGTTGGATTTAAAAAAAAAATTCTCTTACATGTATGATATTACTTTTCATTGTTTGTTGCCCTACTCCTCTTTAGTGTTAATAATGGAGAGTAACTGTATATAGTAACACACTTTCATTGATATTGTAATGTTTGAAAGCCTTAAAAATATAGCCTAAGAATTATTAGTCTAAAAGTATTCTTATACTTAAATCATCTGCTACGCTTTCATTTGCCAAACAGATATATATAAAATAAAACACGATACATGTGATGAAGTGTCTACGTCTTGGTTTTAATCAAAATTTATATTAGGTACTAACCAGCTAAATTCTAGAATTTTTCCCATCTTAAGAGAAGTATCTAAATTTCAAGAAGTTAAAAATAATGTCTTTGAGGATAATTTTTCTTGTCACTGCAGAGAATCTGTGAATCTATTTTCCACTAACTTGTGGAGTTGTCAGAAATCCCACTCATATAAAAGTAAGTGGCATTAGAAACAACGACATTCTAGTAACAACGAACACCCAGATCTTGGTTTCTAAATATCATTCTCCAATAAAACAAGAGTTCCTTGTTTGAAAAAATGATTGATTCCAGAGTTGGGTCATGGAAAATATAAGATGAGCCTGGAACATCTTGTGATGCCAGAAAGTATAAAATGTTCAAAATAAAGGTTGGCAGCCTGTTAAAAGAACACAGAAGCCAACATGAAGGAGCCCTGATGGCCAAAGCTAGAACAATTTAAGAAGCAAAATAAATGATAATGTTAAATTTTAACTCATAGAATAAAATAAATATCTATAAGTCCATTCCGACACAAAAAATTGGGAAAGGGAAGGAATAGCTCTTCCTTACAACAGAATTCCAATTAATAAATATAGAAGGAAAAATGGAATTAGAAAAATCACAATAGGCAAACACTACAGTAATAACTTGCACACAAGATCCACCAATGGAGGCTAAAATTAGTAAAGGGAAATGTAAGGCAAAATGTCTGCATAGTGTCAACATATTTTCCCCAAGATATTTATTAATCCCCAAGGGAAAGTCAGTAGCTGTACAGTGGAAAACCAAGCAAACACCACCTTAGCCAGGTGATTACCATGAGCCCACTGACAGGACACACTGAGGACATAACATCAGTTCTGTGGTATTTCTGCCAAAATGTATGACCTCATTCTATTTGTGAAAAAAATGTCAGCCAAACCTAGACTGAGGAACATTCTGAAAAATAACTATACGAGTAGTCTTCAAAAGTGTCATAGTCATGGAAGAAAAAGAAAAACTAAGGAAAAGGTGAAGGAAACATGAAAACTAAATGCAGTGTGGAAACTGAGGGGATCCTGGAACAGAAAAACATAGTAGAAAAACTGCTGTAATTCAAATAAGGCCTGTAGTTCAGTTAATAGCATGGTGCCAATGTTAACTTCCTGGTTTTGATAATTTTACTATGGTTAATAGTATGTTACACAATATCGTTATATAGTAATGTTAATGTAAGCTGAAGCTGGGTGAGTTGTGTACAGGAATTCTCGGTACTATTTTTGCAATTTTTTACATGTCTAAAATTAAATCAATATAAAAAGTTTTTAAAGAAACAACGAAAAGGTAAATTAAATAAGTGGCATTAATGCATCACTCATCTTTGAACACAAAAAGAGAATGGCATAATTTTGCTCCATAACTACACCTCCTACTCTGCACTCTACCCACATTGCCCCACCCTCAGAGGCATGAGGTGAGGATTAGAAGGAGGTAGTGGAAGAAGACATTACACACAGCCTACTGAGAAAGAGCATATATTGTAACAATTTTCTGAAGACCTCTCCCTGATATTAGGGAAGGAAACTTACATTCTATCCACAGATGCCATAAAGATAATTCTCAGATGAAAAAATAAAGAAATAGAGGTTTGCTGGGGAAGGTGAGATGCGGGAGGGGGAAAATGCGGGTGAGGAGTTGGAAGGAAGAGAAACATGATATTCATTTGCCAAGAAGATTTTATAATGTTTTTATTTCTGTAGATGATGGAGAGAAGTCATTTGGGAAAATGGTTAGAATTTGAAACTTTATCAATACATTCGCAATGAAGTGTTTTAGTCAAATAAAATAAGCATTGCTTTGTCTTCCTTTTAAAAATATTACATTAATAAATTAGTCATGTCTACAAAAAGTCAAAGTTAACATTCACTTTTGCTTTTCATCTTAACAAGTATATATTTCAAGTCTCATAAAGTCATCAGCCTCATGACTTTAAACTCACTCTTCACAGAAAAGAGGACTTATACTCCAGATTTAACATTATTTCAGCACACAAAGAATATAATTTTCAATAAATGTTCTTGTGAATAATCACACTGAAGAGGCATAAAGAATCCAGGGCACTCAGAGGAGGACAATCTGACAAGGTAGAAAGAATATGGGTCACAGAGCAAGACAGACCTGAGATTGAACCTCATCTCTGTTACTTATTGGCTCCTCGACCCTGTGGATAAAAAAGGGGCCATATAGTAAACCTGACAAGCTTAGGGGTGGCCTGCGTGGCGTGCCTCACAAACTCAAGAGACTGAATGTAACCACATAGGATGATCTAAACATAAAAATCTCTAATTAAAAGGGAGTCTTGGTGGGTAGCCACATCAGAGGCCTATAGCTTCCTCAACAAAAGTTAATTTTTACCTTAAGTAAGCCTGTCTATTGTCTTTTTGCATTTAAGATAACACACCCTTGGAATGTCAAAGTAATCTCTATTTTCGAGACCCCTCGGGGCATATCCATGTACCAGAGCATGAGATGACAGAGCCCCTCATTATTATCTTGTTCCCTGAATACCATCTCTAATGTGCTGTACATGTTAATTATTAGCTATCTGGTATCCACCAATGTAAAAGAAGTATATGTTTTACTTCTTATCCAATTCGAGGTTTCCCAGCTTTGCTTTCTCCTGCCGCCTTAATCTACCACCAATGGACAGTGTAACCCACCTTACGTCTCCTCCTTTGAGTCTAATGTATAAAATAAATTGTACAACTGCCATTCTCTAGAGCATTTTCTCAATCTGTTGAGATTTTCTTCCTGGCAAGTGTCATCGTTTGGCTCAAAAATTCTCTACAGTTTGGACGTTTCTTCATCGACAACCTTAAGCAAGTTCTGTAATACCTATGAACTTTTAATTATCTTGCTTGCAAAATGGCAAAAATATAACAACTCATTTTATTATAAAGAATAAATTATTAAAGGTACAGTAAATGTTTAACCTATAGCATATTACTCAATACATATTATTAGTCCCTTCCACCTTTCTCTATTTCACTGTTAAAGAGATGTTCTCTGAAAACATACCGATTGAAGTTAATATCTGGGTAACTAGAATACTCTGATTTCATCTTAGCATTTCGCCGTGGAAATGTGCAGAAGAAAGCATTAGCTAAAAGACTGGCAATCTGTTCCTGCGACATTGTGATGGAATGATTCATCTTCTGTTTCAGGAGTGGTATTGGCTGACAGAGGAAACAAAAAACAAAGACAAGAAGAGCAGTAATTAGTTTAGCAATTTTAAAAGCAGAGGCATCAAATTGCATTTGCTAAATTAAGGTAGGAATAATTTCAGGCCACTCGAATTCTTAAATCGACAATACTATTGAAGTCAAGGGCAGTTCATCAAGGATGATTGGAAAAATGTACCTGTGTTGGATTAACTGCAGATTTCAAATCAATAATAATGAGAGTGAAGAGAACACAAAACATTACATACTGGTTAAAAAAAAAACAAACAATATTGCTTTAGCAAGTAAGAATTAAAAACACATAACCCACTTAATGAAAAATTAAAACAAAGGATGATGAAATAGAAAAATATGATGTTGAGTTTAGCTATTATTGCATATGCTAAATTTTGTTTTCACTTATATTAAAAATTGTTAGAGCAATTTCTCTTTTAGTCCTAAATAAAATGACCTAAGGAAAATAATTTAATAAATAAGTCTTTTCCTTAGAATTCTGAATCGCAGTTCACATTGACAATTTCTTTATGAGACCTGAATCTAATTTTATGAGAGCAGTTAATAGAATATACGTATACAGCCTCATGTATAATTTGTAAGAAGACAGGTATTTCCTATACAATTATTCAAGTCAAGGAAAAAGCAGGACATTTTTCCTTTAAAATTCTGATATCTGAATTGCCTTCTAGTTGTACCAAACCCAAATTCACTGACCTTTCAGTTTCAGTATAATCCACAGGACCTGAATATTATATCCAGTGGGTTTAAGCCTATCTTAAATGTTTCAACAAAATGTTTAAAGACAAGATGGTAAAGCCAAAGACCAACTGCCAATTTACATATAAACTGCTAAGTTTCAAAATGCTCCAGTGGGTGCTTTTCCTTCTTTCTTTCAATAAGACCCAGAACTAAGAATCTTGGATATTTTCATTAATCTCAAACCAGTATGCATGGAATCAACACCCAAAATGAAACTGAGGAAAGGCAGGCAAGATGAATCAAAACTGCAATGCTGTTAACAATGAACTTTTCTCCAAGTAACAGAAAACACACATCATTGCTAGAATAAGCGCATGCTAGAAAAAGAAAAGGTTAAACTTGCAGTTCAACTATTTCTCTTGGAAAAATACAAAAAGAAACAAGGAAAACATAGAGAATTTATTTTCACTTTGGTATCCAAAATTCTTTCTTCTTTTAGGCCTTAGCAATCACCATTTCTAAGAATGAGGAAATAGTTCATATTGATCCCCATTTCCCATCCTATGCATTTATTTACAACCCAGCAATCAGCTTAGAAAAGTGACAGTGTGTCAATGGCTTAAAGTAAACTGGTACTTGCTTTTAGTAAAAAATGAGTTTTTAACTACCATATTTACCAAATTATCCACAAAAATTATTTTAAAAATTAATGGTGATATTTTAGGCTTGTGGAATTTAAATATTATATATATATATATATATATAAATATATATATATCTCATTAAATAAAATATGGAAACGTACTCTCCTAAGCATGAGGGGAAGAGAAGATTAAGTGATTCAGATTCATGTCTAAAGGCGATATACTGTACTGTCAATTACGAACTATACACTGAATTCAAAAAGCATTTAATTAAGCACCATGTTAAACCTGGGGACGTAAAGAGGATCTCCCTTCAGGGAGATTATAATCTAATAGAAGATATACAAAGACATAAATTACAAAATAATGTGCTAAGTATGATCGAAGTGCTATAGGAGAGATTAAGTTTGGCTGGAGGAGGTAGGAAGGCTTCGCAGGGGAAGTAAAAGTTTGAGCCTTAAAGGTTGCGAGAGATTTTACTAGGTACAGAAGAAAGCAAAGAGGGAAAGGATAAAGAATAAACTTGAAACATAAGCAAGCAAATACAGGCATACATTTTTTGATTGAGTTTTTTACATATTGAAGGTTTGTGGCAACTCTGCATCCAGTAAGTCTATTGACACCATTTTTCCAATAGGCGTAGATGATTTTTAGCATTTTTTTTTAGCAATAAAGTACTGTGTTTTTTTGTTAAAGAAATAATGCTGTTGTACACATTTAATAGACTATACTGTATAGTATAAACATAACTTTTACATGCACTGGGAAATTTATTGCGAAATGCATTTTATTGAGGTGGTCTGGAACCAAATCCGCACTATGCCCAAGGTATGCCTATAACTTCCAACATAAATAGCAAGATGAGTTTTAAAATACATTTTACCCTGCCCAATAGAAAAATCTTACTTCAGACACAATGCATTAATGAGGTAAAATTAAAGTTATGGTACACTGAAAAATATTCAGTGTTTCTCAATTGAAGGTGGTAGCATGGTCTCAGGCATTTGGAAATGGTTTTTGGTTGTCTCAATGGCTATATTTGTCATTTTAGGGGTACCGCAATAATATGTGAAACCACCCTACACATTCAGAAACTGTTCCACCTAAAATATTCCCAGGGCTTCTGTGGAGCAACAGTGTTAGCAGAACCCTGGCTAGGATCAATGCAGCAAGGGGACTGGCCCTAGAAATAAAAGACAAAGGCAAATCCAAGCCACTATTGAGAAAAACATGAGAAGAAACGCATGAAGAACAAACCAACACCCTTTTATGGTGGTTTGAAAATATGTACACAAATTCTTTGATACACCATCCTTTTAAGAAGTAGTCTAATCACCATCTCCTTGAATGTGGGCTGGATTACCAATCAACTTCTAGTGAATAGAAGAACAGTAGGAATGAAGCTGGGTTTCTTCAGAGACTAGGTCAAAAAAGGCACTGAAACTTCCTCGCTCCCTCCCTTGGGTCATTTGTTCTGGGGTACAACCATGTCATGAGGACACCCAATCAGCTTATGGAGAGATCCATGGCAACAGCCATGTGTGTGAGCCAACTCAGAATTGGCTCCTCTAGTCTCAATCAAACAAACCTTCAGATGACTGCAGCCCCACATTCTGAGTGTAACCACAAAAGAGATCCTAAGACAAAACCACGCAGCTAACTACTTCCAAATTCCTGAACAACAAAAACTCAGATAAATGTTTGCTGTTTTAAGCCACTAAATTTTGAGGTAATTTGTTATATAGCAATAAACAATACGATCCAAACAAAATAGAATATTACCAGATTCGTTTATTTTTAAAAGTTAAGAGAATACCACAAGATAATTTGTTATACATTTTACCACTTTGGGGATGGGGGAGGAATAAGTGGATAGCATTAAGCCATTTGGAAGATAAAATGTTCTAAATCCATTAGTGTGTTTTGAAGTAATGACTACTGGTTGTTGTTTGTAAGTTAGAGACTGTTTAAATAAAAAGAGAAAAAGAAATTTGAGTAAGCAAACTTCAACAGTGTAAACCAAAGCTCAGAAACTGAATTCTGCATTTTTAATGTCCTTTTGCAGCATTCTCTCTAAGCCTCTAACCTTTTCTAGCAAAATCATAATATTCTTTGGCAAAAACTGTTTTCTATCTCTCTTCTCCCTCTTTGACCTTGGTCATTAGAGTTTAAATAAAATTCAATTGTGAGTCTCAAGAAAGCTACTAATGAAGAAGTTATTTCCACTAACCTGGGTACAAATATTTGGCAGACAGAGAGCAATTTTTACCATATCAGGCAAAATGGACTGATATAAATGTTGAGCTTCTGCTTCTTCAAGTACCTGAAAACCAATAAAATGTTATCAGTGAATGAACAAATGTTTGTTATGAACTTAAATTACATACCTACTTTTCACAAGATCCTATAAGGCACATTATCAACAGGTGCACTTAAGTGAACTTAGGTAAACTTACAAATTCATTTCCAAATATATGTGATTCACCTTAATGCCCTCTGAAAACTCCTAAATATCAAATATCTCTTATATCAACATTCACAATTAAGTAAAACACTTGCCAAAACAAGCAAACAAACAAAAAAACAGTATATTCTGCCCATCAACTAAAATCTGCTAGATCATCAAGAACTATCTCAGAAGCCCTCTAGCTGGGGTGATAACTTAAATCACCATAAAAACCATGCTAATTATTTCAAAGCATATTATATGTATCAAATCTAACCTACTGGATACTAAACAATGAAGGTTCTGATGACCTTAGAATTTTCCTTTTCCCAGCACTCTTGGGAAGTTAAAACTACAATTCTCATATCATACTTTGAAGCATAACAAAGATGACATTCATGGCCTATTTTTGTCTTATAATTCCTCTCTGCAACACAGCTTTAGAAATTACTTTAGGCCTTTTAATCCAATTTCACTCTAAATATCAGGTTACTTCTTTAAAAGTACTGAAAATGACAAAACTCTTAATTTTGAGATACCACCTAGTCAGGATTTTAAAAAATCATTTATCTACTTGAAATCACTTTTGAACTAGAAGAGGTCACATTTATAATCCAGTCTGATCCTGTCATTATTATAGAGAAAGGAAACTGAGGCGAAGGAAGTTCCCTGATCATTCTAGATAGAAAAGGTCAATTAAGCAATTAATCAGAACTAGAACCCAAGCATTCTCACCTCCACTCCACAGTTCTCCCTACTTCCCTATGTGACCAATGTTTGGGATTGATGAAGATACAGAGTCTTCACAAATATCTATAGATTTCCTTTGCTATAAGCTGATATAAAGGAATATCCATTCATCTATCTGCAGCTGGACAGAAATAGAAAACATTTACATTGTGTGTAAATAGAAAAAGTAACAAAGACAACTTATATTCACTCTGGTTTTATACAGAGCTTCTAACACTAAGAATTGTCTTTATACCAAAGCTCTAAACTCCAACTGCTGCTTACTTAGCACTCTCTTGAAATTAATTCGGTGGAGAAACGAATATTCAGATGAATAGGAAGATATTTGCAATTCAGGGGGTCAGAGGTTCAATTAATCATAGGTATATAGAAAACTAAGCAAGTAAACAACACAATTATTAATTCTGGGGAAAACAAAAAGTTGTGTAAGCGTGGAAAAGCAATATCTTAAATACAGTGTTTTTACCATCCTACTAATAAAACAAGATAGTGATCTTATTGAAATAAATATAATTATAGTGGAAAAAAGGGGAAGTAGAAATAAAGCTTGTGTTAATGGTGATGGGGAAGTGAGTGATAGCTAAATTCTAATCTTGAATAATTTTTTTTACTGGCTGTTCTAGGCATTACATTATATATAACTTAACACAGTTTACTGGTGTCAATATCTTACCAGCTCTAGTAAAGTGTAGAAATTTTACATTATTTTAAGTTCCTTTACCTCCAAATTTTGAAAACAGTGAAAGAAAATGTCAAACGCTATTTAGAATATTCAAGAAAAGTCTATTATATTTATTATATTTTATCTATTATATTTACTATATTTTTACTCTTTCTATTTGTTCTTCCTTCCTTCCTGATGTTCTAAGATCCCATTTTTTATCCTCTCCTTTCTGTTTCAAGAAATTCCTTTAGACATTCTTTTAGGATTGGACTACTAATAACAAATTCTCTTTCTTTTCCTTCATCTAAGAATGTCATGGTGTCTCCTTCATTCATGAAGAATATTTTCACTGGATACAGAATTCTGGGTTGATACTTCTCTTTTATCACTTCTTTCTGGCCTTTGTGTTTTCTGATAAGAAATCCGCTGTCTTTTAAATTGCTTTCCCTATAAGCAATGTATCATTTCTCTCTTGATGTTTTCCTTTCTTTGCCTTTAGTTTTAAGAAGTTTGAATATGATGTGTCTTGGCATGAATTTTGGGGGTTTATGCTGTTTGGGGTTTGCTCACCATCTTGAAGCTGTAGGTTTATGTCTTTTGTCAAACTTGGGGGATTTTCAGCTATTATTTCTAGTTTTTGGCTACTATTTTAGTATTTTTATAGCTCTGCCCTCTTTCTCCTCTCCTTTCAGTAGTAAAATGACATAAATGTTAGATTTTGATATAGATGAATTTTTTTTAAATCTATTTTCTTTCTGCTGTTCAGATTGAGTAATTCTATTATTCTTTTCCAAGTTCATCATTTGTTATTCCATTTCTCAATAGAGCCCATCCATCGCATTTAAAAAAATTCAGTTATTGTATTTTTCAGTTCTAAAATTTCCATTTGGTTCTTCTTTATAGCTTCTATTTCTCTGCTGGGACCATTTTTTTCATTTGTTTCAAGCAGGTCTGTAATTGCTAATTAAAGCCTTTTTGTGATGGCTGCTTTAAAAGCTTCATCAGATAATGCTAACACCTGTCTTATATCAGGGTTGGTGTTTGTCTTTCCTCATTTGAGATTTTCCTGGTTCTTGGAGATGAGTTATTTTTTATTGAAAACTGGATATTCTAAGTATTATGTTCTGGATCTTATTTAAATCTTGTTTTAGCAGGCCATCTGTGACAGGAGAAGGGAGAGCCACACATTACTACCAGTTGGGAGTAGAAACTCAGGTTCTCTACTTAGCCTTAACTGACTCTCAGAGTGAGGAGAGAGAGAGGCATCTTGATATCACTGGATTGGGGTGAGAGTTCAGGCTCCCCACCAGGCCTCTACTAACACCACCCTGGTATTGTACCTTTCATAGGGCCCCACAGACCTGAGTGAGTCAGTCTTCTCTCCATCTTTCAGAGACTTCTTATGTTTACATAGTGTCCAGAGTTTTTAGCTGTATTATGCAGGAGGGATAGAGAGAAGTGTCTGTCTAAACATTTTTAACCAAAACACATTTAACTTTAAGTGTCTAAATAGGCTGACGGCTTCTTCTCCTTTGGGTACCTGTCCTTGTCTTTTAAAACTGACATATGAGTAACTGCTGCCATGCTTTGCTGACTGTCACAAGCTTTAAAATATCACTTATTTATCTGATAAAGCATTACTGCACTGGACTTCTTCAAAACTGTCAACACTTCAGACTTATGTCTAATGCTGCCTTGGAAACAAAAATGAGAACATAAAAATGTCATTTGAGAATATGACCAACTCAACTACTGTTTGAGATAAAAATGTGTAATTTAAAAAATTAGCATGATCTATGCCTTCTCATATATTAGCATCTTTATGCAAATCTTACCTTTCATGAATTATTATTTAATACTTATTAATCTGTACAATGCAAACCAAGATATAAAAGTTTTTAAAATGTTAATAATTTTACTTCAATTGTAGCAAGAACCTTAAATAGTAAATAATACTTATTTATATGTAATATGTTATATTATTTACTTATAATAATGATGATGATTATAAAGGAAAATAAACATTTACATTATGGTAAAAAAGAAAGCTTCATTAAATTCTCCTACAAGTAAAGTCCTGCCCTCTATTGGATAGTCTACATAATTACGTGTAGCAAGTGTTTCTGCATACTTGTGTGTTTCTGTGTATATATGTGTACATATTTGTCTTTTAATTCTAGTCTCGCGAATTGATTATGTATATGTCTCATTCAGAATTGAGTTTCAAAATTATAATGCTATTTTGCCCAACTCCTCTCTTTAGACTATAGATCTGTTTGTTCATTCAATTGGCCAGTAAACAAATATCTGAGTATTTATTATGTGCCATATGTGCCGACACCATGCCAGTAATAAAGACAGAACCGTAAACAATAACAGACATGATCACAGACCTCATGAATCTCACAGCGGAAAGCCCTATGCTATTCATGTGACCCCTCAGTAGATCAGTTCTAACCTTGAAGGATAGTAATTACTGCAACCTCATCATAATGACTGTGGAGAGACTATCCTTCTTTCTTCAGCAGACAGAAACATGGACAAACTACTAAAATGGAGTAATGATATTTGTCAAATGTCTAAACATTATGGATGATTTAAATATCCATATTTATTTCTTCTTTCTTAGACTACTTGATCAACTAAAATTAAATCTGTGAAGAGTGTTCTAACACTGAAGACATATTCATACATGACTAAGTTCAGTGCCTGGCAAACAAAAAGTAGTATATAAAAATTGACTACTGAACTTTGAATAAGTGAAATCTGTAGTTCATAAAAATCAGAAAACTAGTGTCATTTTACTAAAACAGAAAATTTCCATAGATCTACTTCTTCAAACAGTTTATAGCAAACGGCTTTTAAAAAACGACCAATCACAAATCGATGAATGTAATAAACACCTTGAGTAATTCCCTTTTATCTATTGCTCTAAATTTAGTTAGATCCTAGTAAAAATTTTAAAAGTTACTAATAATCTTCTTTAATGAAAATTCTCCAAAAATTTATATAAAGGTCTAAATTTTATGAGTTTGTATTTTGTTTTCATTTACATAATAGGCATTTCCATGTAAATAAATATAACCTTACATCACTATTTTTAATAGCTAGGTATTAATATACTATTTGAACACAGCATAATTTATTTCCCCATTTCTCTTATGATAGATTTACAGGTTGCTGCCAATTTTCCACTATTATAATTACTACTGTGATGAATATCCTTGTACATACATCTTTGTACATCTACTTAAATATCTCTACAAATGAAAATGCTATATCAAAAAGCAGAGGCTTTTTTTAAGGCTTTTGATATATGCTTTTTGTCATGTCAAGATGCAGGACATTATCATCACCCTAGAAAGTTTCCTCATGCCCCTTCCCAAGCAACTCCTGACCCCACAACCTGAGAGACTACCATTTAATTCTTATGTCACTACCACACTATATTAGTTTCCCTGGGTGGCTGGAACTAAGAGAACTAAGTACCACAAACTAGGTGGCTTAAAACAACAAAAATTTATTTTCTCACTGTTTTGGAGGCTAGAAGTCTGAAATCAAGGTGTTGGGAGGGTCATGCTCCTTCTGAAAGCTCTAGAGAAGAATCCTTCCTTGCCTCTTCCTAGATTGTGGTGACTACCAGCAACTGTAGGGGTTCCCTGACTTTCAGAAGCTTTCAACAAGTAGTAGCTACTATTATGATGATAATGTATATTTTACTCTCTGCCTTGTTTAACATTTTATACAGTTAAACAACGAATTACACATCAAAATTATTACTCCTTCCTCTGTGACTCATAGTCACACACATGTACCTGGAATGAAGTAGCACTTACTATAATTTATTATAATTATTTATTTACATGTTTTTCTACTCTCCTCTAATTATGAAACACTGCAAAAACAGAAATTGTATTTTATATATCTTGCATTTCAGTACCAAGTATTTAGTACTCATTATTATTTGTTAAACAAAGAGTTAATAAAAATAAAAAACATTACATTTCATCCTGAAAGTATCCTTGCAAAGTAAAAAGCGTAAGATATCTAGAGAACTGAAGCACAGAGAAAGTAAAGCAATCTCCTATATTCAAACTTAGTGGCATACATTGGGGCTAGATGTCAGGACTTTTCTTCCCAGTTTTCCCAAGGAAGGGTATTTTAAAGAACAGAGTACTGGCCAAGAAACTGGAAAACTACATACAGTTAGAGGCCCAGATCCATATTTACTATCTATATTAATACAGAAAAACCCCTGAATTCTTTATTTCTTCATACATAATAAAAATAATTCTAACTCTGTTAAACTTACAGAGTTTTGAAGGGTCAGATACAACTGTTTTATGAATTCTAAAGTTCCATACACAAATGCAAAGTATTATTATCTAATGGGCCAATAATTTCCCACCTTTCTGGAGCTTCCTCCTTATTTCATCACCCCCACATCAATTAACTGCCAAGTCCTACTGACTGATCCAGCTGATCCAGCAGGGCCTTACATATTCATTACCTCTTTTTAATCACTACTAAACTACCCTGACTCAGACCGTCATCTAATCTTACCAAGATTACTGCAATAATCTAACTGCTGCCCTGCTGCTAGCCTACCTTCAGTTTCTGCCCAAGTACACCCTGGTGTGTCCCTGCTCCACTTAAAAGCTTTCACTGGCTTTTTGTTGCCTTTTCAATACAGTACAAACTCCACGAACTAAAAATCAAGCTATCTCACTCTAGATGATTGTTTAGTCTTATTAAGCATACACACACACACCACCTTCTATGCATTTTATATACTAGGCAACTCAGCAATTTACTCTTTTCTAGCACCTACCTGTGTTTCCAGATACAATTTGCACTACACTGGAATATCTTTCCTACTCAGCTCTAAAATTTATCTAACTCTTTAATGTCTTGCTCAAGCAACACTGCTTCAAAGTCTATCCAAACTGAATTACCAGTTCAAAGGTAACTAACTCTCCCTCTTATTATTTATCTGTACCTATTTTCACAAGACACTTATGATTTCTGCGTTAGGTTGTACTTATTTATGGACATGCTTTCTGGTGCTTAAGACAAAATTTATGTTGATTTACTACACCTAGGACAGTGATATCCATATGTAACATTCTCAATAAGAATATCTGTTAAATTAACTGACACTTTCTATCACAGATAATTTTACAAAGCTCATCCTCTTCTTCCTCTCTACTGCCTATCAGAATCACCACTGTTTAGGACAAATACTGGAGTTATTATTTATTTATTTTTTTTAGAAAAGTAAATTCAATTGCATATGGACTGAGCTTTCTATGTTGTACCTTAAACTTACTAGAGCTACCTCTAGAGCTTCTCAAGTCCAACAGACAGGTTCATATTTCAAAAATTAAAAAGTGTTAACTTAAGTCAGAATTATTAAGATCTTACAGATCCATTTATTCTTCAGGAATGTTTTTAGACTACAAAAATTAAACATTAGAGAAAAAGAACAATTATAGCACTAAATTATATATGGGTAAAAAAAATCTACTGGAGAAGGTGAATGTCTCTAACATTTATCTGTTCATGACTCAGGCTGACATTTTGAAGAAAACGTGACAACTTACAAGGAAACAAACTCACTCATTCCCCTTAATTTCTGAATGCTCATGCAAGTCTGACAGGCCAACCACAGAGTGCTCTCTCATGTGTATCACCCATGACAATTATGGCTTCAATAAAAATGTTCTCTAAATTTTAATAAAGTCCAATTGGTTTTCAGGAAATAGCCAGTCTAATATTTTTATATTTAAAAATGCATATTTCACAAATCATTGAACTAATTCGTGGACCTAAATAAAACTGTCCAGAAATTTTATCTTATGGAATCAAAAAAAGGTACAAAATGAATGTGGTGGCAGAAGGCAAGGTGATAAAAAAGGCTGAGTGCTAACAAGGTTAGCAGTGGAGACACAGAGAAAAAGACTGCTGAGAAACCATCCAGTCTCTCTACTGTCTTTTGGTTTGGTTTGGTTTTTGTCTTCAAACAGATATTAAGAGATTCTCTATGAATTTTCAAAATGCTATGACTCAAATCTGGGAAGCACTAATAAAAATCACAGCTCATTATAAGCATTTGAAATAATCTGTTTTAAGGATAATACAAAAGAGCCTTTTAAAGTTGTCTGTCCTATAACTAACATGGGAAATAATCTTTGTCATCATATTAATCTGATAGTTGTTTAATATGGGATAAATCAGGCTGCTTTAGACTCTTCCTTTTCCTCCCCATCATTTATTGACAGCAGAAAGAGAAAAAAAGAGTGCTAAATGATAGAATTTTCTTTTATTCTTAATCTCTAATCCCATACCCACTCTTATTAGCCAGTAAAGGAAAGAGGAAGGAAAAATGAAGTGAGAAAGAACCTTCCTACTAATCCTCTCATCTTGATTTCCAATCTCTCCCAATCACTGTTTTGTTTCTCAAGACATAACTCTGCATTAGTTTCTCACTTCATTCAAAAAACAAGCCATCAATGGTTTAAAATTCATGGGCTTTTGCAGATGTGTGTGGAAATTTCGCCATCATGTACTCCTAAATCCAAATAATTAACAACTAATATGAGAACATAAGCAATTCAGGAAGAATATCTTCATCTAATTCTTGAAACAAAATGTCTCTAATCGAAAACAGCTACACTATTACCCATACAAATTTCATTAGATTATACATGAAGAATATAATTGTGAAGGTTTATGAAACATGAAGGAGGCTCTTCTCTAAACAGTACTTACTGATAATCTCTTTTTTTCATGCTAATAATAAAATTCTCAGAGTAGTCTTACCTTAGAAAAGACAAAACATACTAATACATCTTCATTATCTTCTGCCTGCAAAGAATTTACTTCTCAATACTGTTATGGTAAATGATTATCTTTAGTGGATAATTCCACACTAGCACAAGATGCTCTGATAGGTCTTTCTCATCTCTCATTTCTATTACCATATGACGACATGTCCATCAATCACTTTGGCAAACACCACCAAACCACAATGCTGTTACATACAAGCCAACAGACAGTTTCAATACTATATAGTCATACTATTATCCATCTTTTGTAGACAGCAATCAAACTCAACATGACAAGATTTCAGAGAAAGAGCTAATGGTAATGAAAGTTTTCTAGTCCTAAAAGCAAAATGGACTTAATTTGTCCAAGAAATATAAGTGAACAATAACTTCAATTTTTTTATTATAGTTTATACTTTTAAATTTAATAAGAATATTTTTGAACTATAAAAAATACTTTTAAATTACTTATCTTTGCTTATAAGTAATTTTTAAGACAGTTCAATGATAGTTTCTCATACACTAGGAAAATAATTTGCCATACAAATCAATTAATGTGCATACATATATACTATAGTGCTTAATTAATTTAATTTCTAAGTTACCTAGTATGAATTAATAATAAATATTACATACGAACTTCACTCTTAGCAATAAGGCTGAAACACACACAATTTTTCCAAAAGGTTTGAGGGCACCCCCTGGTGGCAGATTCTTTGGGGAAAAAAATACAAATGAATTAATAGTTAAATGCTATCACAATGAAAACATCTTTCTAAAAAAATTGACCAAGTTCTGTTCAGCAACTCAATTATTTCATGTAATAATCTAGAAAAAATTCAAAATGTGACCAAAGAATGTTGATAAATCTCTAATGTTCCCTGTAAGAAGATCAGCATCAGCTTTTAGGTAGCAAGACCAGCAAGACATCAAACACAGAAGGACCCTTAGAGATATGACCTAGTGCAATGCAGAACAAAACTTTCTGTACTGTCCAAGACTATGGCCACTAACTACATGTGTTTACTGAACATCTGAAATGTGGTTAGTGTAACCAAGCAACTGAATTTCAAATTTTATTTCATTTTAATTTATTTCAATTTAAATAACAATATATGGCTATTGGCTACTATCTAGACAACCCAGATCTAGTCCTACTTGCTACTCCATTCCAATAAAATAATCACCAGAACAATCCAAGGAAAATTTCAAAGGTTCCCAGACATATGTATAGCTAGATGGTACAAATACATAAGGCTTAATCTGTACTCTTTTTTTTAGGGGGGGTGGGGCAGGCTAAATGCATCTAATTTTATTCCATTACATTGGGCTACTTTTGGTTAAGTGCAATGCGTTGTAAAATACAGATGAGTTTGAAAATGGTCAAATATTTCTTTTGAAATAACGCTGGCTTTATAGCCTACATAAAACTGAAGGCATGTGATAACTGATACAGCATTTAGCTACATCAAATAAAACAGATTACGAGCTCAGCTCAATCTATCACCTGGATCATTCATTCTTTTCTTACTTGGAAAGAATAAAAAGGTTAAATAGATCCCTGAACTGTGGATTAGCTGAGTTCAGGAATACAAGAAAGAGAAAAGTCCAATAGGTCCAGCCTCTACTTTATACTTAACTCTAGTAGTATGTTGCTATTTAATTCAAGCACATACTGAGCACCCACTTTTCCCAGGACATCATATTGAGCACTGTGAGGAATAAACACAAAGGTAAACAATGCAAGGTCTCTGCCCTTTAGAAATGTATTACTTTTGAGGGTAAAACTACAATATAAACAATCATGTATAGTGGCCTACCCTTTCTACTTACTGCCAATCTCAAATGATCAACTATTACTTCATACACGTAAGTAAGAGACTGTGGCTTAAGACTCACATTTCTGTGTGCTGATCTACACTCCCTGAATACCCTGAAGTTAGTTTAAGACACATTCTGAGCTCTAGCCATAAGTGAGAAAACACTAAGATGCCTGGAAAAGTTCAGCCTCATAAAGGATGTAGATATTTTTATAGGCAGATCATGCATTCTGTGGCAAGCACAGGTGCTATTGTGAGGATAGAGAGTTTTCAGAAGAGGCTAGGAGGACAGTAAAGAGTTTCTGGAAGAGATAAAGATTGAGTTGAGTCTGGAAGGATGAATTAGGAGCAAGCAAACAGCATGCCAAACAACCACAAGCAATTTAGAGTTATCAGAATATCAAGTTTGCAGCAAAAAAAAAAAAAAAGTGGCAAGAAATGATGGTGGAGAAGTGGGCAGAGGCAAAGCCATGTAATATCACATATATCACCCACTAGAGCTGAAAATAGATGAGGTACCACGTAAAGTTTGAAAATATATGAATGATAGCTCACTGAGTGTGAGCAGCAGGAAGGATGGATTTGAAGGGAGCAACACTGAACATGGAGGTCAGCTGGATGACTGTTGCAATATACCATCTGAGCCATGTTGATGGCATAAATTAGATAAGTGTAATAGAAATAGAGGTGAGACTCAAAAAGTGTTTAGGAAGTAAAATTATTGTGTCTTTATATAAGAAGCTGACAGTGAAAAAGAGAACTGAAGATCAAAGATTTGAATCTTTGCTCACCACTGAGTGGTAAAGCTCTTGGCACTATGTTAAGTGATAGGACATAATAAAAAAGAAATCACAGCCTCCTTCAAAGAAGGGCATGGGAGATGAACAAGTAAAAAGTCAATATAGAAGTGACAGCTACACTGAACACTAAAGGACAAGCAAGGATTAACAAGGCTTTGGAGGAAGAAAGATGAGGCCAGAAAAGATATGATGACATATGTATCCTAAAGTGTAATTATGTTTTGGACGGGCTGAGTTTTTTGGAATGGAATAAGACTGGCTTTTCCTTAGTGCTATCAAGAAAGAGATGAAGAATACTGAAAACCTATAATGAAGAACTGAAAGAATTTCCCTTTTAGATGGTCTCAGATTTCTCAAAGAGGTGTGAGGTAGAAGCAGATGAATAATAGAGTATGGGCAAGGATTAGAGAACAATGAAAAGGCTCAGAACCATAAATAATGAGGAACTAAAAGATGACAAAAACAACCAAAGGCCAAATTAAGATTCAATAACATGAACTTTCAGTAAGGCCTATAGATAAAATTTATGGTTTATTTCTTGCCTTCCTGTCTCCCTGCCAAATATAACCTACTTGTTAAGAGCAAAGGAAGCAAGTGGCTGGATGCTATCAGAGTTGGAAACTAGCATATACCAAAGGTCGAGGAGAATCTAGATGAAAAAGTAGACTACATGTACCAGACTTGGCAGAAAGAGATAGGAAGGCAGGAGAGAACCAATAGATTACAACTGTTTTTGCAAGGTGTGTTCCATGGAATACTAGCTACAAGGGAAATCTCAAGCTGTTATGCAGAAAGGAGTTTTGTTTGTAAATAAGTTTGGGGACAGTGTAACCCAATCTAAGCAGTTTCTATAAGACTTCTCGGAACTATATCCCAGGATATAATATGCAGCATAATAACCTGACCATTTAACCCTTTATATACAAAGTATTTGAGCAACACAACCTGGGAAACAGTGGCCCAGAAGAAAAGGAATAAAAGCAGTAGCCTTAAAAACAGAGAGTGGAGAAGGAATGAGAGAATAGAAAACTAGGAGGCTACGGTAGGAGAGAAATTCAGAACTCATGATCTTAGAGAAGGAATTGACCCAGCAGATAACCAGGTCCAATTTGTGATCATATGTGGTCACATAGGTTAACACAGTAGAAGGTCTCACACATAAACTTCAGTCAGACTAACATATGACTGGGTCATCAACATGAATACCAACCAAAGTTGCCCAAGTTGATGTCAGGTATCAGGGCTGAGAGGAAAAGCGGTGTCAAAGGCTGGCAGATAAGAATAGCAAAAGGGGATATAACCAGATGGCTAAGGATCCAAAGGAACAAAAAGGCTGTTAGATGTTGGCAGGTGACCTCCCTAAGTCAGTGTTTTTAAATGATGCCAGATTTAAGGACATATGACACTAAAGCCACCTTTTTCCAGAGGATTCTTCTAAGCTCCTCTTCTTTCTACTTATATAGTCAAATCTTTGAATTACTGGGCCTCCTTAGCTTGGTTTCTGCCATGATTCGGCCCCTTTCCCTAACCATTTCCAAATGACCTAATGTTTGGACAGTATGTTTGACTGACTCAGTTCCTCTCTAGGTGCTAAGTCAAAAGCGAGTTCTGATGGCATGCGCCACAGTGCAAAAATAAAAGCCGAGACTCACCTCAACCCAGATCTACAAATATCACCCTAGGCTTTCACAGATCTAGAACAGGGTTAAACAATTCAATATTGGACAGAAATTAGCAGTGGAGACTAAGGAGAAAAATAACTCCTCTTCATTCTAACAAGTTCCATTTGAGAAGGAAAAACTGCCAATAGGAAAAGCTTCTTTAGCTAAGGTAAAACATGTAGGACAGATACTATTCAAGGAGTGGTTTGGGAAACATAATACAGTAGAATAGTGGTTCTCAAATTTTTAAGTACATCAGAATTACCTGGGGGCTTGTGACCTTTTGGGCTGGATAATTCTCTGTCATAGAGAGTGGCATCCTCTTCACCATAGGATGTTTAGTGGCATTCAGAGCCTCTACCCACCAGAAGTCAGTAGTACCTCCCTTCCAGTTGTGAGAACCAAAAATGTCACCAGATATTGCCAAATGTCCCCTGGGAAGCAGAATCACTTGCAGATGAGAAATACCACAATACAGTTTTGTAGTTAAGAGCTAAGACTGGAATGAGGGGCACCTGGGTTGAAATCCTGGCTTCATCACTTGAGCAAGTTAAACTTTCTAAGCCTTGGTATTCAGTTCTTCATTGGTAAAACAGAAATACTAATAGTGTCTACTTAATGGGGGTAGTTGTGAGAATTAAATGATAAAACATACTGTTTACACTGTACTTAGTACATAGTAAACCTCCCAATAATAAGCACCACTATGTTCTCTATGACAGATTATCAAATAAGATGTTCCAGCAAACACTGAGAAGATTACCTACAAGGGCAGAAGTCTGGGAGGAGATAGGGCTAAGCCCATAATTGATAACAGTTTGAAAATGAATTGAAGCTGAAATGGTCTGTAACTTAAGCAGTAGGCCAAGAAGAAGGAAAGGTAACAAAAGGAGACAGAAATCAACTATGGGGAAAGAGGCTGTTCGTTCAATCCAGTGAACTATAACAGCAAGTACTTTTAATATTCCACTTTCAATGGAAGATGCCCTTGTGCTATACATTGAATGTTTGTGTCCCCTCCAAAATTCGTATGTTGAAACCTAATGCCCAATGTGATGGTATCAGGATGTGGGTCCTTTGGGAGGTGATCAGGTCATGAGGATGGGGTCCTCATGATTGGATTAGTGCCCTTCTAAAAGAGACCCCAGAGAGCTCCTTTCACCTCTACTGCTGTGTGCAGACACAGAAAGAAAACAGCCATCTATGAATTCAGAAGCATGTCCTCACCAGACACTGAAATTGCCAATGCCTGGTTCTTGGGCTTTGCTAGCCTCCAGAACTGTGAGAAATAAATATCTGCTGTTTGTCAGCTACCCATTCTATCAAATTGTGTCACAGCAGCCAGAATGAACTAAGATACCTTGTTTATCTCTGATCTGGGCTTCCCAGGACAGAGGCAAATTAGATTAATAGCATCACTTGGGAGTTCATTTGAAAATATTCCATATTTCACTATGCTGGAAATGGTTCTTGTTGCAGAAAAATGTCTTTTTATAGTGCTTTTCATGTAAAGAAAGAGTATCTGAGGCAACAAGGTATTATGCCACTCAGCTTACTAAAAACTTCTTTAACACTATAAAGAATAAACACTATAAAGACTTTAACACTATAAAGAATTGCCTCTGTCCTGGGAAGCCCAGATCAGAGATAAACAAGGTATCTTAGTTCACTGCTCAGACAGCTTAGAATCTGACTGCCTCATACAGTTAAGCATTACCTGTCATTACCATGGCTAAGTGCCTTTCACAGCTAGTACCACCGGCAAAATATAGAGACTTTTGGCTCAGTCCTCAGTAAATGCAGCTACCATGGCACTAATGGTGCACTCTCTGCATCAAGAAGACAATGGACCTATTTAAACTCTATGACTGAGTTTACTTCATTATTTATGTAGGCTACACACTAAAGGGTATATAAATTTAAAAAACAGATTTATATTCTGTTTTCATTTCCTCATAATTTTTATCTTCAGATAACATATACTATAAGAATTCTTCTAGTGTTAAATATGAAATCTTACATGTAGATAAAAATTTTAGGAGTTTACCCAAAAGGAATACAGAGTTTATTTTTAATGAGTAGGACCATAAGAAGAGTAAATGTAAATTCAGCAGG
>NW_006439718.1:2143211-2157824 GCF_000325575.1 Pteropus alecto
AATGAAGGCATCGTGTCAAATGATGTTTGAAAAAAAAAAAACATTAGAGCTAGTTAATAGAAATCATGGAAGCTATTAAACATGGAATTATTATCACCCCTTTAACAGAGAAGATTTCTGAATAATGAAATCAATGCCACGGCAACATTTAAAAGTAATGGCTTCCATAGCTATATGAACCAAATGAATAAGGTTGGAGTTAAAGGACATTAATGTATCAGTTTAATTTCATTATTAGAATACGGGAGGAATTCTACTGAATGGATTTCCACTTTTGGATATCTGTAATTTCCAACTACCTCCACACACATAAATACTATTCAGACAGTGTTTCACAAATACAAAACAACTCTAATTTTTATCACTGATCTAGTGCATGGTGGGCTCAGTTAAGATTGATTATCCATAATAACTTAGCAAGTTTATAAAGCAAAGTGCCTAGTTCCAATTGGAGCAATTACTCCTATTGAATGTGCACTATTTAAAAAAGAATCATGAGTATGAGACCCTCAACATATGCTACAATCCAAACATACATTAACCAAAATGGGGTGACCAGGGGGTAGGGGGAATCCACATATTTCATATGAATCCAAAATTTAATATTTTAGGGACTGTGATTAGCTCTTTTGGCTCCTACAGTTATCATAAATTAAATTAAGTCAAGCTGTAAAGCAATGCAGATCTTACTGATTCTAGAGAATGTGAGTCACCAAGGGAAGAAGTCCAAAAAGGTTAAATTTACACTGACCTCCAAATCAGAGGTTTGAAAGCTAGAGAGATAAAGACATTAGCTGTAGTCTTGTGAAACATTCAAGGCTGCTAGGCTGCTTTCATTTGATTAGGAATTTGCTACAGGCTCTTTATGACAAATATAACAAGGACACTTTAAATCTTTTAAGCTTTGAAGAAAGATCCAAAAAATAGATTAGCTATGAAGAATTTGATTTGGAATTGGAAGCTAAGGAGTAATGTGTTTGTACACATTCAGAAACTTATGTCTGCATTACCAAAAAAAAAAAGAAAAAGAAAAGCTATTGTAGAACACCACAATCTTTACTAGTTATTAAAGAAATTTGTTGCTTTACGTCAGCTTTTCCCAAACTCTCCTAAAACACACTAATGTTTCATGAAATGTTTACAGATTCTGGTGACGGTAGGAGTAAGGGGGGTGGGGGTGGGGTAGGTGGAGTGGAGAGAGAAAAAAAATGATCCTCTAATATTTTTGTTTTAAAATTTGTAATATACAAAAATACTATTTTGATACAGTTATTGGATTAGCTGCCCATAATATTATGCCCTGCCCCAAAGGCCAGGAAGTCCACAGACACCACTTACATACTTATGCATGAATGCACTGACGATTAAGTGATGAATAAACATACAACTATTATATTTTATGCTATTTAATGACAGGTGATTTATGCTGTGATTTTCGTCTAATAATTTCAACATATTATATTTTAACATTTTATCACACAATAAAGATATAGATCAAACTTGATAATTTCTTCTAGCTATTACTTTATATATGATATGACTGTTTTGGTATTCTATTTTAATACAAGCTTATATTTGTTTTTTTCCTGAGTTTCTATTGATGTTCTGTCAATAATTATAATTTTAAAAGTTTCTCATGCAGGTTCATTATAGATAGATTTACACACCATCATTTACAAGGAAAGAGGTTTTTACACAGCCTTTTTCTGTTAAATCATAGGACAACATATATTCAATATTTCAATAACTATAGTAAAGGC
Source organism: Pteropus alecto (assembly GCF_000325575.1). Taxonomy (NCBI): domain Eukaryota; kingdom Metazoa; phylum Chordata; class Mammalia; order Chiroptera; family Pteropodidae; genus Pteropus; species Pteropus alecto. The sequence continues at coordinate 2,144,972 of NW_006439718.1, forward strand.
AAAAAATGCACGATTTCTAAGTTACAATAAATAATTTATTGTGTATGTATGATTTGAGGTATAGACCTCATACCTTCATGTATTCACTAAAAAAAAAAAAAAAAAAAAAAAATTGTGGCTTCCAAAGAGGAATATATTAATAGCCTAATAACAACTATTAATAAATAATTTATTGTGTTTGTATGATTTGAGGTATAGACTTCATACGTTCATGTATTTACTAAAAAAAAAAAAAGAAAGAAAGAAAGAAAATCGTGGCTTCCAAAGAGGAATATATTAATAGCCTAATAATAGCAACAAAACCTTTCTACTTTAAACTCTAAATTTTTCCATTTATTTTTAAATGCCCTTTCATTCCTGTATCCTAGCTCTTATTCTTCATTTTTAAAAGCCACAGATATAATTAAAACAAACAAACAAACAAAAACCTCACTCATTTACGGCCACTTTTATGGCTAAATCAACAGATGTAAGGAATTAAGAGGCCTAGTCATTCCTATCTTTTCTGTATTACAGACATAAAACTAAAGTTGGACAGAAAGATAAAATAGTCACTAAAACCTTTGGTGTTCTTTGAACAACTAGCACATTTGCTAAAAAAAAGTTTGCTATACAAATCAATTTCAGAATTTAAAGCTCTCCAAATTGAATAAATTAACATTTACATTTATTGTGACATATATATTCAAAAAGTACATAAAATTTATATGCATGGTCTAATGAATAATTATAAAGCAAACAACTATTTTTAAACTACCATCCAAGTCCAAAAATAGAAGGCAGGATCAAAAAAACAGAACTAACCTCTCTTATACCCCACCCCACCATGCACATCCATCTTCAATCACTATGGCTTTAATGTGCTATGTAAATTTCACAAGTTAATGCACTGAGAATGAAAAAGGAATAGTACCACAGGTGTTGTAAGATGAGAGTATTTAAAATACCCATAAAATTCATTAATAAAGAAACTTTTCTAATATATAGGACACTCTGTTAAACTTTCCTGTGGAAAATGCCAGCAATAAGTATATCGATCTATTCAGAATATAAATTATAGAAGTGTTTGAATTTAATTTTGTGGAATATCACACAGGAGAGCCATAAAACACAGATTATTTGTTCCTAGCCTTCCAACAGCTGGCAGTGAGGAAAACCAATATTAGCATTCAAGATGCAAAAAACACTAAATAACAGCCATTTCGACTCAGTAGCACCTAAATATTTAACGATAAATTATAGAATAACGGATTGATCTTTGCGATCTTGGCTGGGCGCTGACAAAATAATAAAAGCTTAGGCAATACTCCTCACTTCTATCCCTAATAAGGTCGTTCACATAGCAGGTTTAGGAGGATTCTGGATCTCTTACTTCTAAATTAGATACTAGTATATAGGTAAATTACTGTAACATAGAATCACACTACATGACTATTGATATTAATGCCTCCTCTTTTACGTACTTTTGGTTACAAAATCTATTACTCACACAATTAGCTAAAGCAATATTTTAAGGAGATATATATTAACAGCCTCAAAATAACTTAACATTAAAACTGATGTTAAATTTGAACTTCATTTTTTTTCTTAGCAAAGCAAGCCACTCAGAGCTCAAAGAACTCCTTTTAAAAAAGTATTCTGACTCTAATATGTGGACATAGATAATGCAAAACAAATATAATTCATTTATAATTTAAAAACTAGCCAAATAATTGTTGCCCTTGCACTAAAAATCTGCTTTTCTTCCTCAATCCCACTCACATACATGTCTAACACCTATAACCATTGCAACCTTGGGCAATGTTACTCCTGTGGGCTGTGATGTGGTAAAATTCCATATAACACTCCTGGATATTTGATGGACAGAAAAATACAACTATATTAAACACCCAAGGTCTTTTGTTAAGTACACTGAATTTGACAGAATAAAAAACAATCACAGGGAAGAACATCCTTTAACTTCTAGGTATTATTTACAAATAGATTTCCTTAAATCTCTAACTGGAATGGCTGAGCAAACAATATATCAATTTGATGGAATATTATGCCACCATTAAGACTAAAAATGCTAAAGCTAGGTAACATAGATTTTATAATATATCATAAAATATTTTAAACATACTTTTATATCGAGATGTAACTATAAAATATTATAGATATGGGTAAAGACTTAAAAGAAATAATAAGAAATGAAAACAGTAGTTATGGGGACTCCTAATCTTCCGTATGTTTACAAAGTAAGTGAAAATCAGGTCAAAAATGCAATGATTCTATTCTCCAAAGAACTGTAAAACCATCATCAGCACCTCATATTTAGGATCTGCACTAAACACACCAAAACTTGCTATAGATTACTTTTACTTCTAGGCAAGGTTACCAGGTAAAAGGGAAACAAGGTCCTGTCTGAGTAGTCTGATTAAGAAGAGGGGAGTGAGGAAAGACTGCTCTACCTCACAGAAAGGTGACAGAGGTATTTTAACCAATGGAATGTTCTACTACCATCACAAGGTATCAAATTTAACATTCTTACAAAATTTACAACTATGTCCAATTTAAGCCTAAAAAATTATAAATGGAAATAGATCATCTATATTTTATAAGCGACATAGAAGATTACATCAGTTTAGCCAACTTTTCATTGCATCAAAAATTACACCTCTGTAAGAGTGAAAGACATCTACATTCAAGGATATTCTGATACAGGCATAATACTTCTACTATTTTAGGCCTGCCTTTAAACATCACATGGGTCAAAAGCTCAAAAAGATGCCCTAAAATCACTGGTTCTATCTCAAGATGCAGCATTAGTTTGGAGTCTATTAATATGATTATAAAAATTACCCTTCACAGCTAACATTTTGCAGAAATGAACAAGGTGACCCTAAAATTCACATGAAAATGCAAAAGATCCAAAATTGCCACAGCAAACTAGAAAAAAGAACAAAGTTAGAGGACTCACACCTCCCAATTTAAACTTACTAAAAAGCTATAGTTATCAAGACTGTGTGTTAGTGGCATAAAGATAGACACATATATCAATGGCACAGAATTAAGAGGTCAGAAATAAACCCTGAAGTTTATGGTCAATTGGTTTTTGAAATAGTGCCAAGACAATTCAAGAGAGATATAAAAGTCTTTTCAACAAATGGTGCTGGGACAACCAGAGATCCACATGCAAAATAATGAAATTGGACCTCTACTCCATACCATATATGAAAATAAACACAAAAAGGCTATTCACATTAAAAAAAAAAAACAATAAAGTTGGATCCCTAATTTATACCACATATAAAATTAACTCAAAATGGGTCATAAACCTAAGTATAAGAACTAAAAATCATAAAATTCTTAGAAGAAAACATAGAAGTAAATCTTTGAGACCCTGGATTAGGCTCTTCAATATGACACCAAAAAACAGAAACAAAAGAAAAAAATAGATAAATTAGACTTCATCAAAATTAAAAACTTTTTTGCGTCAAAGCACATGATCAAGAAAATGAGAGGACAATTCACAAAATGGGAGAAAATATCTGGAAATCATATTTCTGAGAAGGAACTTGCATCTAGAACATAAAAAGAACACTTACAATCCAATAATAAAAAGAAAAATAACCCAATTTTTAAAAAAGACAAAGTATTTGAATGGATATTTCTCAAAAGAAGATACAAATGGCCAATAAGCACATGGAAAGATGTTAAACATCATTAGTCTTTAGAGAAATGCAATTCAAACCACAATGAAATACTACTTCACACCAACTAGAATGGTTAAAATTAAAAGGACACACATTAACAAGTGAGGATGTGGAGAAACTGGAACCCTTGTGCATTGCTGGTAGGATTGTAAAATGATGCAGCCACTCTGGAAGACAGTTTGGCCGCTCCTTAGAATATTAAAGAATTACTACATAATCCAGTAATTACTAGGTATATATACCCAAGAGAATTGAAAACATATGCCCACACAAAAACCTGCACAAGAAAGTTCATAGCAGCAGCGTTGTTACTATCTGAATAGTGCAAACAACTCAAATGTCCATTAACTAATGAATGGATAAACAATATATGGTATATTCACACAATGGCATATTACTCAGCAATAAAAAGATATGACGTATTGATATATGCTACAATATGGATGAACCCTGAAATATTATGCTAAGTGAAAGAAGCTTAACAGGCTATTTGTATAGTATATTTCCTTTAACTATTTCTTCTCTACCATCCAAATACTATGTCCTCTATAACATTTGCCCTGTGACCCAAAATAATATTCTTTTGCCCTTCCACAACTCACTAGACTACAAGAACATTTCTTCCACTCTGCCTTATTATTACAATCATGTACTGTGAAAGACATGAATTTATCGACAGTCTTATGCTCAGAACTGTCGATAAATTCATATCTTTCACAGTACAATGCCTTATATATAAGGATGTTCAGTGTTCTTTAAGGGATAAACATCATTAGAACAAAAATAACATGCAGCCACTCTGGAGTCTAATAGTCCTTTATGTATTCAATGAGTAGTTACAGGTCACCTCTTTTGTGCTGGAACTGAATGAGCTCAAATCTAGATTCATCTGTTTAACGTTGAGCACGTTATTTAACCTCTCTAAATCTATTTTCCTTTTCCAATTGAATTTGCTACCTAAACTTCACAAAAGTATTTCAGGATTAAATTCAATAATATATTCCTTTTGGTACACATATGTCCTCAATAAATGCCATATCCTTTTTTCTTTCTTCAAAAGTAACTGAATATATTTCTTTAGGTCTGTGAAAAAAAACGTAGTATATAGAAGATAAACCCAGGAGAAAAATAATCTCAAACTTTTAAATCAAGTAATTTCAAATTTCAAATTTATATTATAAACCCCACGTTTTATTAGTAAAATTATCTATTCTAAGTTGAGAACTAATGTCATTTAAATTGCAGAATTCTTTTACCTCACACTGATACTACACAGTCACTGGAAAATTACTTTTTTATAACCAAAATTTGCTTTTCCAAGAGGCTTGAATATTATGGGTATACTTTCTTAGGCAAAAAATTTATCAAATATATTAAGCCCTTACTCTGTAGAAGGTACTGTAGAGAGTGCTTTATGTATTCATACACTTTGAAAGTAAATGTACTGAGGAGGGCATGGTGTGATGTAGGACTCACCCATTGCTGGTGAGAACAGAAGGCCAGCACAGCCTTCTAGGAAGGCAAATTGGCAGTATGTATCAAAGGCTTCAAAACCAACACATCTTTTGATCCAATAATTATATTCCTAGGAATCTATTCTCAGGAAATAATCAATGATACAAAAGATTCAGGCACCAAGATTTTTATTGTAAAATAATGACATTTTTAAAAATCCACATTCGATGTGTATAGGTGGATAGAATTACATTTTTCTAAATGTTAAAGAATGTTCCAGAGTAGCAAAATCATAGGCAATTTTTGTCTTCCTTTTTTTGTATTTTTCAAGTTTTTCTATAATTCGAATATGTTAACGATAAAAAAAAAACTTTTTTTAAGTGGTGAAACAAACTGTTTTTGGAGACAGTAACAACATATTTATCATTCTTGAATTTTAGAAGTGATATCCAGAAGGGATTAAAAAAATGGCGTAGATAGAGGCTCTGTTCATCCCTCTGGCAACCAAATCAAAGTTGTGATGGAAACAAGGAGCAAACAGCAAGGAAAAATCACCTGGGATCTGGATGAACAAGCCATACAACTAGAGAGAAATCTAAAAAATCACCCTGCAACGGCAGAAGGCAAGACAGAGCGAGAACACGAGGCAGCTGAGTGGGGCAGAGGCTGCAGAGGCAGCAGCCGGCAGCTGCAGATGCCTGTTAAAGGGGCCATGTCTGTAAGCGGACTTTCGCAGTGTCGGACCTGCTCCCTCTGAGCACCAGTGCGGCTTCGGCTCCAGGCAGGGAACACCACATACTTACAGGGGGACACCAAGTTGTTGGAGTGAGGACCGAGGGGAGACTTGCTCTGCACAAAAGTGCAGGTGATATCCATTGTTCCCTGTTGAACCCTCCCCCCTCCCAGTGCAAGGACAAAGCACCGCCAGGACAGTGAAGTCATCGAACTGGATAACAGAGGTCCCTCTGCCCAGAGAAGTCCCTGAAACCCCGCCTCTCCCAACTCACGGCCCCACCCAAGCCACAACCAGATATAGCCTCAGCAAGTCAGGTGCTCCTTGCTGAGCAGCGCCTACACTCACAATGGAGGCAGCTGGCCTCGGTTTCTGGTGCGGCCTTTTGAGCCAACTATAGGCACAGCATCTGTGGATTGCTTGCTGAATCTTAACAGGTGGCCCCAAAGGGGCAGAGGCTTGAGCCAAATTTGGCCTCTAGCTGAGCCCTTCTCAGGACTGTGCCACGAGACACCTACTTCACAAATCCACGCTAATGAGACTGGAAGACTTAGGAGCTTTGCTTAGTACATAGAAAGACATGGAAAGGCAGCCAAAATGGGAAGACAAAGAAACAGAAACCATATGAGAGAGATCCAGAAATAATGGAGTCAAGCAATCTAACAGATGCAGAGTTCAAAACACTGGTTATAAAGATGCTCAGTGAACTTATGGGAAGGGTAAATGAATTCAGTGATAACTTCAACAAAGAGATAAAAAAACATAAAAATGGAAATGGAAATTATAAAAGGGAACCAGTAAGAAATGAAGAACACATTATCTGAGATGAGAAATATATTAAATGGAATAAACAAAGAAATAAACAAAGTGAATAAAGAGGAGGATCAAATGACCTATATAGAGGATAGGAAAGCCAAGGACAATCAATCGGAATGGCAAGAAAAAAGAAGCCAAGACTATAATAATAATTTAAGGAGCCTATGGGACACTACTAAATGTAAAGATATCTGTGTGATAGGGGTAACTGAAGAGAGAGAACAAGATGTTGAATGTATATTTGAAGAAACAATGATGGAAAACTTCCCTCACCTGGTAAAGGAAATAGACATACAACCCCAGGAAGCTCAGAGTCCCAAAAACCAGGAATCCAAAGAGGCCTACACCAAGACACATCATAATTCAAATGCCAAAGGTTAACTACAAAAAGAGAATCTTAAAAGCAGCAAGAGAAAAGCAGTTAGTTTACCTACAAAGCAGCACCCATAAGAATGGCAGCTGATTTCTTGAAAGAAATCATGCAGGACAGAAGGGCTTGGCACAAAGTACTCTACATGATGAAAACCCAGGATCTACAACCAAGAATACTTTATCCAGCAAAGCAATCATTTTGAGTCGAAAGACAGATAAAGAGCTTCCTAGATAAAAATAAGCTAATGGAATTTATCACCATCAAGCCAGTATTACAGGAAATGTTGGAGGGACTTCTTTAAGAAGAAAAAACATTATAAAAAACAGGAATAAAGAATGATAATAACTACATTCCTATCAACAAGTACCTCAAATGGAAAAGAATTAAGTTCTCCAACCAAAAGATCGAGTGGCTGAATGAATAAGAAAACAAGACCTCTACATACACTGCCTACAAGAGACTCACTTCAGATTAAAAGACACACACAGACTAAAGGAAGGGGATGGAAACACATATTGCCTTGATGGACCTACAAGGTACTGCACTGAATGAAATGGGTCGGATAAAGACAAATATTGCGTGATTTCATGTACATGGGGACTCTAAAGAACAAAATCAACAACAATAACAAAAGTGGAAATAAACTCATAGATACAAAGAATATTTAGAGGGCTATTAGATGGGAGGAGGGGTTGGGAGACCATAAAAAAAAAGACAAAGGGATTAAAAGGTACAAATGGATAGTTGCAGAATAGACATGGAGATGTAAAGTATAGTATGGGGAAGACAGTTAACAATGTTGTAATAAATATGTAAGGGGGCAGAGGGGTACTAGATTTAGTGGGGTGATTACTTTGCAAGTTATGTGGATCTCTGATCACTATGCTATACAAATGAAACTGGTATATTATTGTATGCCAACAATAAGTGAAAAAAAAAATCTCATTGAATTGTAGAATGTAAATACAAGCAACTAATTGTCTATTATATTTCAATAAAGACAAAAAAAGTGATTTCCAATATATTAGCTAATCCTTAAAACATGCCATTAAGGTGAATAAAGTTGTTATTTTGTCATTTTAACAAATGAGGAAACTAAATGAATTCACGTGGCTTGTCCAAGGCTACACAGAGTTGAGACTAAGAACTCATGATTCTCATTTCTAATACTATGCTCTTTTCTCCACCAGTGGTTCTCAAAATGTAGTACATGAACCAGCAGCAGAAGCATCACCTAGAAACCCATTAGAAATGCAAAGTCTCAGGTCCTACCCCAGACCTATGGAATCAGAAACTCAGAGAGAGTGGTGAGTAGCAATCTGTGTTTTAACATGGCCTCCACAAGATTCAGATACATGATAAATCTGAGTGCCACTGCTGTGTATCATGCTGCCTCATAAACACTTTGTGAGATAATCAGAACATTTCTGGAAAAAAGGGGGTGGTGGTGTTATTTATACTACTGTAATGGCATTTTCACATTTTCAGGCTCTTCCAAATTAACTGGAGGTAATTATAAAGATTCACAATAATCTTAATGTCTGATTCCCGACAGTGTAATTAATCAACCACTTTCTTTTGGATCGCCACTAGCAGTCCTAGAGAACAGACAAATCTTAAGTACAGTACTGTCACAGGAAATTAACCAATAAGAACACTGAAATGTCACTAACTAAAAATGCTCAGAGAAGGAAGAGTCTGTTATATTTAGGTGTATTGTGTGCAGGGAGCAGGGGCAGGAATCAGAAACATAACAAGTTTTATTAACATGAACCATTACTTCTAAATAATATTCTTCTGACCTTGGTAACCCTGAAAACCAATATATTACCTGAGCTCCTGTGAAATCCAGTCCATAACTACTCACAGAGCTAAATGTAAGGCATTTTACTGGTGCTACAGGAAACACAAAGCTAAGAAAGACAGTCTTTGTCTCACAAAACTGTTAATAAGGTATTAGAGAATGTCAACATTTCATCAAGAATAAAGCAAGGCAAAGTGAGAAAGTGCCATAAGATAAATTTTAAAATTTGCCATGGAAATTCAAACGAAGGTGACATCTCGTTTTGGAGGGAACAGACAGGAAAATGTGAATCTGGGAAGACAGAATTTCAATAGATAAAAGTGGAGAAAGGGGGCATATCAGTCTCTTATTACAGAATAATGAGAAGGCAAGTACAAGAGGAAAGTATATGCAGAGGGACAACACACTATGATTGCAGGCAATAGTAGAAAGAACACTGATGGGGTTTTACACTGCCCTGCCAGAGACAAACTATATTACTCTGGCCAAGAAAGTCCATCTCTAATTCACAAATACATATCTACCATAGGAATAATAATAATTCTCTTATTTACCTCAGTTTTTATCTGAAAAACAGGCCAGAGAGGGAAAGGCCCCAATATAAAAAATATAGGACACATGCAAAATTCAATAATTATTCTCTATCAGGTAAATCAAAATTATGTAATATTGAAAAAAATTTCAATTCAAAATGTTTCCATTACAAAAATTAGTTTCTATTATTAGTAAATGAAGTATATATAATATAAATGACTAAAAATAATGTAAGAAAAAGATTATAAAAAATTTTAAAAATAGGTTTTATTTAAAAGTATATTTCTTGGAGGGGGGGAGGTATACTGACAATTTCTTCTAAAACTAAAACCACACTCATCAAACAATTCAACAGTAGCACTGTTAGGCATTTATCCCGGAGAAATAAAAACTTATGTTCGTGCAAAACCTTGCACATGCCAGTACATAGCAGATTTGCTGTAACAGCCAAAAACTGGAAACAACCCAAATGTCCTGACATGTGTCTATGGTTAAACAAATTATGATATATCTGTAACACAGAATACTACTCAGCAATAAAAAGGTGGTGGATTTATTGGTGGATTTAAGGGAATTATGAGTGAGAAAAGGCAATTTTAAAAGGTTACACAGTATAACCTTTTGAAATAAAATTATAGAGATGGAGAACAGATTAGGAATTGCCAGAAATTAGGAGGGTGTTGGTGTGGCTATAATGGGCCATACCAGTGAGCTCTATGGTGATGGAACAGTTCTGTATTTTGTTTGTAGTGGTGGTTACATGAAGCTACAGTTACATAAGTACACACACAAATAAGTACAGGTATAACTGGTAAAATTTAAATAAGCTCTGATGTCAATTTCCTGGTTTGATATTGTATTATACTTATTTAAGAGATCAACATCGGGAAGGTGGAATGAAGTATGCATGGGACCTCCCTGTACATTTCTTTTCAACTTTTCTTGTGAACTATCATTATGTCAAAAGAAAATGTTAAAAAAAAAAAAAAAAAAAAAGGGATACTGCCAGTTTTTCAAAATAGATGATGCCCATTCCTCTAACAGTACTATGAAAGTTGTATTCTTACCCACTGCTGATGGCATGCTAAATTGCTACAGTCTCTTGTGGAAAATTAATTTATAGCATATATCCAAGGCCATAAAATTTTGTGCTCTTTGACCTAGTCATCTAATTTCTGGATGTCACCTAAAGAACAATATCAAATTTGGAAAAACATATAGTCATGCACCACATTATAAGATAAGATTATGATGGAAGCAAAAAATTTTTACTGCTTAGTGACATCATAGCCATAGCTCAGCGTATTATTCACATGCTTATGGAGATGCTGGTATAAACAAGCCTACTACACTGCCAATTGTATAAAAGTATAGCACATACAATTATGTATACTATATAACACTTGATAATAAACAACTATTACTGGTTTATGTATTTACTATATCATACTTTTTATCATTATTTGAGTATTCTTTCTACTTAAAAAAAAAAGTTTGCTATAAAATAGATTCCCGGTTACACCAGCAGCAGCCTCATACATCTCATGTTTACCATATCTCTCGAGTGCTTCATTTTCTCTTGTGCTTGATTTAATCTCATATTGTTTTATACAGTAACATGCTGTACAGGCTTGTAGCCCAGGAGCAACAGGTTTTCCACATAGCCTAGGTGTGTAGTAGGCTATCCCATCTAGGTTTGTGTAAATGCATCCTATGATGTTCACACAACAATGAAATACCTAATGATGTATTTCTCAGAATTTATCTTGGTTGTTAAATAACGCATGCTGTGTGTGTGTGTGTGTGTGTGTGGTGTGTGTGTATACACATACACACACACATATATGTAAAGATTTTACTACAGTATAATTGAGAACTGAGTAAAACTGGATGCAACCTCAATGTTTGAGAAAATAGAAATGTAAAATTCTCAAAATCTAGTTGTAAAATATGCAGCTATTAATAATGTTGATAATGGTATAACACTATAACAGAAAATGCATATTATGAGAGAATAAAGCAAAATTCAAAATTAGCTCCTAAAACATAAATATAAAATAACAGAAAATATTTTCCACAAAAATAAAAGATAATTGCGTTATTGTGACAGAATTATGGGTATTTTTCTTTTTAACTTTGTTACAGAGTTGTCATATTATTTTCATAGTTAAAGAAATAAGCATACTTTTACCTTATCCCAGAAATCAACCAAAGCTGTAAAGTCCCATTTCTTAGAATATGCCACATTGTATTTTAGAATAGCATCCTATGGAAAAAGCATAAACAAAAACCTCATGATATAGTCAAATAAATTATCTATGAATAGACCGTCTCTTTTATGAACTACTTCCAGGAAATTTCTGAATGCTGGACAAGCTTCCTCTTACCATTAACTACTCCACATCAGTAGCTATGAACAAATAGAACGCATACTAATTTATTATTCATTTAAGAAAAATGAGATTAGAAAGATCAAGTAATAGGAGAAATAACATCATAATTACCTCATGCATTTAAACAGAGGTGATACACTCCAAGTGGACAAAAAAGTTGGATCTTGGGGATAAAAATAATTAAATATTATGATTTCTGACCATCAAAAGGGTTACATTATATATACAAACACACACACACATATATATATACAGATATACAGTATATTTGTAGTATTAAAATTTCATGGGGATAGTAAATTAGGAAATATCTAAAAAGGCTTCCTAGTGGAGAAGACAATAATGAAAATAAAATTGAGAGATTGAGAGACACTGCCCTAAAGCATAAAATGGTCTTTATTCCTTTATATCAGCTATTTTTATAAGCTACATACTAATGGTTATCTTCCCTCAGCAGTTCACATAAATTTACGTAGAATGAAAAGTCTACGTAATGAAAAGTCAAAATAGTACGCCATCTACTGGTGTAACATTTAACTGTCAGAATAAGAGTACTTTATATCTTGTTTACCAGTGTCAAAAACAAGACAACAGGCCCAAAATGGAGTCACATATACTAAATTCTATGTCACCCAAATAGGACTTGATTAGTTTTAGTTTTCCCAGCTATAGACTCTTAAACCAATCAATCAGAAATCACCTAGTCGGCACTAGTGAGATAATCTGCCTGCTAGACCTCTGCCATCCCCTAAAGGAAAGTGGCCTTGCCACAACCAATCCACCTTTTGCTAGTATAACTTGCCTGTTCCCACTCCCTTCTTCCTAATTAAAGTCTTTATTTTGTACAGCTCTTCAGAGTTCTCTGCTAGATGGATGCTGCCCAAGTTCATGAATCATTGAAGAAAGCCAAAAGATCTTTAAAATTTAATCAGTTGAATTTTTTTTAAACGGTGGGGTATGCATAAGACAATCCAGTTATGCAGAAAGAACTATTATTTACAAGTATATTTTATTGTGTCCTTTTAAATTTCTATTTTATTTTATAATTAT
>NW_006439718.1:2158224-2166225 GCF_000325575.1 Pteropus alecto
TTCAAAAAATTAACACTGCCAGAGTTTCCTGATAAATACCTCATGAGATATAAATAATCACCAAGCATTTAGGTTAAAAAATGAGCCAACAAAATGTGTATTATTTACTTGGAACCAGGGAATATCCAAGTTCCTTCAAAAAGGGAGAAAAAAAGCATCAACCATAAAATAACATGGTAAAAAAAAGCTTTTATTTTTCTCTCACGGCCATAATATAAAATTTCCCATTAGTGAAAAAAGATTTTAAGGACTTCTTTTTCTAATCACTTGTAACTAATTTCAGAATCTCACATAAAGTATTGAATAGCAGCGTCAATCAACAGGTAAATGTACAAACAAGGTATATACTGGAACAAATGACTGATACAACGAGATAACGTGGACAAATCTCGAAAATCTTTATTCCGAGTGAAAGAAGCCAGACACACTACAAAAAAAAAAAAAAAAAAGCTGATCAACAGTTGCCTAGGGCCAGTGCAGAAAGAGCAATCAACTATAAAGGGGTAATAGTAATCTTTGGCAGTGATAGGTATCCTGATCTTAGTGGAGCCTTCACAGGAATGTTTTGTATCTTGATTGTAGTACAGGCTTCACTGATATATGCAAATATCAAGGCTTATCAAGTTACATACTTTAAAAGGATGCAGTTTCTTATATGTAAATTATTCTTCAAAATTGGTTAGGAAAAATATTTTAAATAGCATTTACACTAATTATTTAATGGGGTTTTATAATTAGCATTAACTCCTAATATTTACTTTTCCTTCAGTCTTCAAGTCTCAAAAGTAGTCTACTACTGGATGCTGCTCTGTACCCTTAGCTATCAACTACTGAGGGAGGTTTTTTAGTGCATAATTCATAATAGCACAATTAGAGAAAGCACAAAGAAGTCTTTTCATTGCATATTATCAGACATATCATTTCTAGAAATATTACTTTGTAAATCTTTTGAGGACACTGCTCCTTTTTTAAAACTTTTTAACATCTTGAATCCCTCTTAAATCAACATCAAATGCAAAAAAACAGCAAAAAAGATTTTTTTACTTATATATCTGAGGAACACTATCCCTCTAATACTGTTCTTTCAGCAAGCAACAATTACCATAAGCAGATAGAAGAAAATCTCAATGGATTACCCTGTTCTGTTGAATCTACCATAAAATAAAAAGAAAGAGAAATTCAGATTAAAGCAATTATCCCTTTCTAAAGTAATCATGAAGCACTAAGGAACTGCTAAAGAAGTAAGCAGACAATGTAATTTAGAACACTATGATTATTCTGCATGTAAGCTTAAAGAAAAAAATAGGAAATTCTTATAAATAATCCTGTTATAAGGCCATAAAAGACCCTAAAACTGTTTCTCAAATGGAGTCTGGATAGTATTGTTGGGTGGCCTGCTTTTGTGTTTGTGAGTTTATAACTATGGTTTTAGAATACAAAGACCGAAAAACAACACACTATAGTAATGAAGGAAGGCTGGTACTTTAAATAGATAAAGATTGAGCCATCCTAAGATACACCACAGTACAGGAATGTCGAATTCTAAAGAACCTGGACCAAAGTCACTATCATATTTATTTGCAAGCTGACATTCTGCATAGACATCCCTTCTTTGCAACTACCAATATCCACCGTTTGTGATTACAAAGAAAAATAGTAAATACAAAATGAAAAATTTTGTATTTTTTTATACGGCAGTTTTTAAAGTTTCTCAGCATGCTATTTTGGGGTTCGAATCAGTGGTTTAAAAACTTCTATGCAAAAAGGGAATATTGACTACAAATTGTTCTGTGATAATGGACACAGCTCAAACGATTTTAATGCTTAAAATGGAAAAATAATCAAATTGATACAGCTGTACACTATAAGTATAGTTTATATTTAGTTTTATGTTTGTACATACATAATTAACATTATACTAAAAATAAGTAAACTGGCAGATCCTGAGAATTTCTATCATTCAAAAGGAGTATATTATAAGGTTGAGAAACACTGTCCTTATGGAATGAAATTTTCAAAATATATTATGGTATAATATCAACATTTTTCATGTCAGGAAAGAAAAACAAGACCTATAGACAGGTATAGAAAGTTTAAGAGTAACTTGTAAGTATAAATGGAAAAACAGTACAAAACCTGAGCAACTGTACACAGCAAATCAAGTCTCTCAAAGAAAATGAAACCCATTTTCACAGTACAGAAATATCTGTTACTGTTAATAGTTACGAAAACTTTAAAGTTTACATGACTACAGTGGCAAAAATAAATTTATACTCACCCATATTTTAGCTACTAGAAAAGCAATCTAATGGTTGCTTAAATGAAACATTTAAAAAAATCAAAAAAATAAATTATTGCCAAAATATAAGGTCAATAAATTATTAAACTACTAGAAGCTATATTAAAAGCAATAAAAAACAGAATACTTAATGAATACTTTAATCATTAGGAAACTCAACTTCCCTCTGGGCAAATATTGTTGGAGTCATAATTCTTTCCTCATTCATTCTTAAAGACATTTCAGAAACATGATAATTTTAAAACAAAAGTAAAAGAGAAGCTTGTACCAAAGGAAACTGAATGGGGAATCAAGAAACAAAGGTCTTATTCCTGGTTCTCCAAATTATTTTGTTTGGCTCCAGGCAAGTCATTTACAACTCTCAATACTTCTACTCATTTCTTAGTTATGGACTGGAAACCGAGAATGTCTAGAGTTCCTCAGGAAGAAATCATGATGCATATAAATAATGCTATTACCTAAGTCCACTAAAGATCAAAAAATGTCTTTGAGGGAGGAGACACAGGGCCCGTCTCTAAGAACTACATGTAAGAGGCAAGAACAGCAAAATAGCATACCTTCAGGTTTTGGGGTCTAGTAAATTTGTTGAGAAGTGCAGTCTGAATGAGCTCCCACCTGCTCCCTGCAGTTCGCTCACCATTCTTTGAGAAAGAAGAAAAACAAATGAGGAAACTATGTTCTTTTGCATCATAAAACAGGAGTCAAACAGGAATGTACTAAATCAGAAACTAAAAGAACATCGGTTTTGTTCCTACCTCATCTTCCACAGGGTACAAGTTTTGTTCTGAACAAGGCATCTTAACATGCTTGTTGTCCCACAAATCTTTAAAATGTGTTGGAAAAGGTTTAGGAACTTCTCCTGCTCTCAAAAGATCTACCTGAAATAGAAGTTAACAAGAAAACTGTAAGTGCATAAAAACTAGGTGTATCATCTACAAAAGAATCCAAATAAAGCAGCCAAAGCAAATACTATAAAATACAGACAAGCTCCTAGGCAAGAAATCTCCAAAATCTTCAGTTGTTTCTACTCCTTATCTCCATTTAATCAGTTTCCAAGTCACCATGTCCTGGGCATTCTATTTCCATTTCATCTAGGCACCTAGTCTTCATTATTCCTTGCCTGTACTTTTGCCAAGAGCCTTCTATTTCTATCCCTTTCTCTAACTCCAACTACTCACAGAACATTCATACCCCTTAAATTCCTCTGTTCACTTGAGAATAACATTACCTTTCTCAAGTATTCCCAGGCTTCTAATCCTATCATGGCTCCCCTCTGCCTATACTGATTCCAAATGACGTTCCTGGTTTTTAACTTCCTCTTTTACCCAAACACTATCTGGTTAAACATCTTTTCTGGCCTTTAACATTTGGCCCAATTTTCATTTCCTCTAAAGTCTTCAGAAACTTTTTAAGAGGCAGTTTATTCCTTCTTGTTTTATTAGAGTATTATACTAGAGCCAACTCGTTTTTCCTTCTCCTACAAGACTCTGAACTTCTTGAGAATAATAATATTTACTTTGTATTTTAAATATTTATGATAGAGCCTGACATGTCTTTTACATGTATATTTGTTTACATATACATGTAAATACACACATATATGTATATATAAACATATGCTATTTATAATAGCATTCAATAAATGTTTGAGGAAGGAGATATTTTAAAACATAAAAGTTTTCCATATTGTATATTCTGGACATTTCACATAAATGGAATAATACAATATGTGCCCATTTGTGTCAGGCCTCTTCACTTAGCATAATATTTTCAAGGTTCATCCATGCTGTATCAGGAATCAGAACTTTACAGCAGACAATTAAATAATGACATTTGATATCTAACAATAAATAAACAGTAATTACAGAGATTAAATAATGATGGCATAGGATGCTCTGGGTTTTTTGTGTGTGGTGGAAAAAAAGAGGAAAAGTTACAATATCACTAATCTTCCCAATCAATCTTTTCTCCAAATCTTCACCACTAACCTCTTGTCAGTCATCCAGCTTTTTCTTAATTTTAAATGCACTTGCAATGCCCCCTTTTCCCTTATCACCAAATATTTAAGAATTCACTGTGTCCTATCAATTTTATCTTTAAACGATGCAATCATCTATTTTCCCTTTTTTTATTGCCACAATTACCCTATCTCAAATGTCTTAAAATAGCATAACTGTTTTTTTAAGAAATCTGACATGAAATTAAAATTAAAAAAAACTATTTTTACAAAGAAAAGTTTTATGATAATATTTACTTATTCTAACATCAATAAATGAGAGTGACTGTTTTAAATACAAAATTTGAAACTGGAAGTTAGGAATGACACTAATTTATATTTAATCTATATTTATATATATTTATATCTCTTACATATTATTTAAAAAATCCTACTCACATACCTACATAGTTGCAAATGGTAGGTTTTTTTTTTAACTGTTATTTTGATGTTCAAGGAAGCTCTTCAGTTTAATAGCAGTAGCAAGAGAACCCTGATTCTGTGGTCTGCACAAAAATGAGTTCTCTTGATAAATTTACTGATTAAAATATGGTTTTAGGCATTTTAAAGTTTTCAAATTTGAACTAACGAACACAATTCCAAATTGTTTGTTAGTTCTTTTATTACAGGTTTTTCATAGTTAAATTTAGAATTTAGAAAACAAATGAGATAAATTTCAAAAGAACTCCTGAACCACTGCCATGCAGCACAATTTGATAATTACTATCTCCTCACCTTTCCTCTCTTATCTGAGTTTTTCATTACCTTTCCCTGTTTCCAATGGATCCTTATTTCAATTTTTTTTTTTTTTTTTACATACAGCGGTCTGATTAATCTTGCTACGGCACAACTTTTGTCTGCAAAGACATTTTATGATATCCAATATCTATAGAGTCAAGTCCAGTTCCTGGCACATGAAGCCCTCTAAAATATGAACCCAATCCACTTTTCAAGTCTCCTCTTCTACCATTCCCCACCCAAATTCTAAGCTCTAGCAAACCAATTGCTTTCCATTCCTAAAACAAATTTTTCAACTACACAGTCTTTTCTTATAAACATTATGTATCTGTCTAGAACTCACTTTCTCAGAAATTTCTGCTCATCTTTTGACTCAGCTCAAACCCCACCACCCTGCTAAAAGTCATTTCCCCCTTCAATCATGCTAAAGAATTCTGTACTTCAAAATATTTGATCACATCTAGACTAAGCTGTACCATAAAAGGAGTTTTTTAAAATCTATAATAGAGATTGACTAATAAATGAGATGACCAAAACTATCCAACGTGTGATATAAATCTTCTAAAATTGGATTATGATGATAGTTGTCTAACTCGGTTAATTCATTAAATATTACTGAATTAAGCACTTAAAATAAGTAACTTTTACATACCTCAATAAAGTTGTATTTTATAAAAGAACCAACGGAAAGTATAAAAGAGGTTACCAGAGGCTTGCAAGGAATGGAAAGTTACTGTTTAGTAGGTACCGAGTTTCTGTATGGGATGATGAAAAATTTCTAAAAATGGATACTGGTAATGGTTGTATAACATTCTGAATATACTAATGCCACTGAAACATACATTTAAAAATAGTTAAAATGGTAAATTTTATATTATATATATTTAACCACAATAAAAAAAATGAGGTTGGTTTTGGACATAAGTTTGAGACACCTGTGGAACAGTGATGGAGATGTCTAGAAGAATCTAAAGCTTAGAAAAGAGGGCTGAACAAGAGAATGATTTGAGGATACTGAATACAACTCTGAATTTTAGAAAGCAATCCAATAACTAACAATGTAGTGGGTGCTCAATAAATATAGCCAATATTTTTAAAAAGAGAATCCAATGAATTTTCTTAAAGACAAATTCAATTTCCTCATCAGCTGACAATGATTCATCTTATGGATTTGTTAAGTACCACGTTAAGTAAGCTATCATATTTCTCCATTTTGTAGACTTCTCAGTACTTTATATATGCAGAAAAGGGAAGTACTTTCTATGCCTTGGTCTGTTTTTCACAGACCAATTATAATACTTATAAGTATTATAAGAAATAAAGACTTAAAAGTCTTCTCTCTTTATAGGTAATAAGTAATACCTACCCGGATAGTTACTGTGTGATTGGCAGAAGGTCTCAAGAGAGGCAGCTGGATCCCACACCTTGGCATTCTTCTCATCTCCTCAATAGGAGTTCCCAGCCATTTTTTATCTGGAGAAAGGTGAGGCGCAATGTATTTAGGGATCTTCCTGTCTGTTCTTTGATATTTGATTTCACATTGTTCTTTTCTAAGGTCAAAACAAAAGTATTCAGTCACAAACCACTTACTGTTTAAATTCATTTGGATACAAATATAAAACTTACCCAGACCATTATTGTTTAAAATGTGTCAAGCTTGTTCTCTCTCCTTGATAATTACAAAAAAAAAAAAAAAACGAAAAAAATCTTATATAGCTTATAGTAAAACCCAAGAACTTAATTTCAATAGTCTGTGGCAGGAAATTTCCAAACATACATTAAATCCTCTTCTGAAAAAAGAACCATGTAAGAATATGGGACTGCCAAATGAATCATGGTTCATAGTATCAGCTACTTCTTAGGACTCTAGAGAGTAATTTTCAATGAAATGAACTTACTAGAAAAAAAATCTTGCTAGAAAAAAAAAATCACAGAAATTATACAGAGTGGGCTTCAAAAGATTCCATATGGGATAATTACAAAATCATAATTAAATTTTTTTTTTGTAATTAAACAAACTTGGATTTAAATCCCAAATTATATAACTTCAGTGAATTCTCTAACCTAAATTTCAGTTTTCTCTTTGTGGAGTGTAATACCATCTGCCTGCCCATCAGAGCATTAGAGAAAATGCAGTATACAATGCCCTAGGAAAATGACCAAATAGACAGTAGCTACTAACAATCAAATATTTTTATGTTCTCATAATTTACATAAATTTCAAAAGGAAATTCATGAAACCAAAAATCTAATTAACAATATTTATTTATTGTTTTCTGTTTCTGGACTTTTTAGAATTTAAAATTTTGAGTTCTAGGTTTAAAATTAGCATAAATAGTTAACAAGAAACACAACTGTTTCTTTGCTTCAGTGTAAACCATAAATTTGCTAAACTCCCTTACAAAATTATAAAATGTATTACACTACTGGAAATACTCCTGACAGAAAAAATTACCTTTTTTCCTCTGCTTTGGGCATTCTCATGAAATGATCTGTGATTTTAGAATCCTTTTTCCCATGTTGCCTGGAATTTCTGCATTCTATATTCAGGCTAGAAGTACTTCCAGGTAGTTTGACATTTAAATCATTCATTCCAGCACGACTTTCTCCTCCTTCAAATTGGAAATGTAATCGAATTTCACCACCCTTAGCAGAGGACCATTTCCTCAATTCAGTGTCAGCTTCTCTTGCTTGGAACCTTGAAGGTTTATTTGCTGTTTGGGAGGAACTGCTATTTTCCTGTTCATCAAAACCTGGACTTGTCTCTTCATCTGCTTCTGAGTCTTGACAACTATTTTTGGAATTATCTACATCCATTGGTGACTCAGGTTCACTTTCTTTCTCAAACGGAGGAGAATTTCCTAGGCTACTTTCTTGTCTACTCAATTTGTTGGCATTTTTCAGTCCAGTACTGACATCTTCAGAGCCGATGTCTGACAAGGGACTCTCTGGTACCACGTCTATCTCT
>NW_006439718.1:2166243-2171669 GCF_000325575.1 Pteropus alecto
GCACAGTCTTCCACAAGATGGCAAGACTTTCTGCACTTCTGGTGGCTTCCAGCTTCTCGGGCCTGTTCATCTCCTACAGTCTGCTTTGCATTTGCAAGCTTCATAGGTATAAAAAATTGTTTATTATCACTACTTTCCTCACTATCTGTGTCACTGTGATCATCGTTTTTGGGTGACTGATCAACATTAGCATTACTGAACCGTTCTGGTACCAGAGTCACTGTTGCATGTTCATGTTCCAAAAGCTGTTCTGTATGCTTCCCTTCATTCTGCCACTTACAGATAGCTGTAGTCTGATGCTGGTTCAAATATTGTATACTTTTTTCAACCGGTGATTTATCAGTACTTAACTGAGAAACATTCTCTAATTTTTCCATGTTTTGTTGATAAAAGTTATCTTTTTGTACAGAACTCATCACAGATTCTACTTTTGTATTGTTGTTTTCTTTACTATGCAAACTATAAGAAAACAGAAAGAACTAATGATACAGTAGAACTTATCAGAGAAAGAACTTATGATTCAGAAAAACCACATACTCAACCACACTCCCACAATGTCGCAGCAATAATTAAACTACTTATGATTACCTGAGCATACAGCATTCTCTTTCATGACTCTATGACTTTGCACATATGCCCATAATGCCCTTTCCCCAACTGTATGCCTAGCAAATACCTGCTAGAGTAAAATGTTAAATTTACTCACTTCTTGTGCAGTCTTTCCTGCAAAGGTAAAGCAGATTGCTTTTTCTATAGGCTAACCACCACTGTTCCTTATTTATACCTTCACTGTTATATTTACTACACTATGTAATACAACAGGTCCTCGAACAACGTTTCGTTCAATGTAGTTTTATTATAACATTGATAAGATGCAGTAGGAACCTAACTCTTGGTTATTATCAATTGGCCTATTAAAACTGGTTTCGTTATATGTCATTTCACTTAAAGATACAGAACCTATCAACAACTTTAAGTGAGGACTTAATGTAATCATGTGTTTTTGTATCTGTCATCACCACTACACTTAAGTATCTTAAAGAGAGAGACGATGTCTCCTTCATCTCTGTATCTAAAGTATAAAGGAGAGTCCCTGGCATAGAGGAGACTAAAAATTTATTATTTATAAACTGAAAGAATAAATGTAGATAAAGAAAAATGGAAAAGCAAAGAGAGAAAATAGCATGAAGCGAGACAAAATATCCATTTATCATGTTATTAATTTCTCTATATTGGCATGTTTCTATACCTTTCTGATTCAGCTGTCTGGATTCCTTTAGTGTCCATCCAACTAGTAATAGTCTTTTGTTTGAAAACTGTGAAAAAAAAAAACACAAAACAAAACAATAATGTATATGCATACATACCTTCAAAAAGAAAATACCTATAGCAACATACATGTAAGACATTATGCTAGGTTCTGTGGGTTAAATGAAGATTAATCACTTCTTTCCACACTCAAGCAATGCGAGTGTGGAAAGTCACCTAAGGGCTGTAATTCCAGAATTCAAATCTAGGAAGTTCCCAGTCATGCACGATACATGTAGCCTGGAGGACAAACTGAAGGGGCAAGATGAAAGAGCCCATTTGCAGAAACCAGAGAGAAAGCTATTGGTCTATGTCAGTGGTTCCCAAACTATCTAAATCATCAGGAGGCTAGTAATAAATCCCAGAGCCACACTCAGACCTTCTAAATCAGAGTCTACATGTATAATGATGGAGGCATGAGGAGCTAGAATCTGTGCTTTTTTCAAAAAGTGATTTTGATGATCAACTAGGTTCGAGAACTACTGACCAAGGACCAAAACTAATCCTTGTGAGAATTGAGAGTAAAAGTTGAGAAGGGAGAGTCATTATGGACTTTACAATCATAGGAGAAGTTAAAGGTGACATTTAGTTTTAAGCCTGAGAGACCTGAAGGATGGTGACCGCATTAAACAGAAATGTGAAAGATTAAGAGAACTGGATTTAGGGAGAAAATATGTTTAGGTCAATTCTGAACATACTGAATTTGAGATGCCAAAGAGATAACTGGACAGAAATGACCAGCAGCCAATAGCAAAAATAGAACTGATGGCTCATTAGAGGGAGATGCAACATGATGAGAGCCACAATTTATATAAGCATTAGAAATAAGCATGTTTTCAAAAGTCAATGTACTGCATATAGATTAAATATATATAATATTTTAGTATAAAGAAACACAAAATCTTGAACATTCTCAACTACTGTCTAAATTGCACTGTAAGAATCTAGGCCCCTTAAGTCATAGATTCATTCATTCTCATCTCCCTGTGTCACCTCAAACACAATAACATGAGCAAAACAGATGCTGTCCCAAATATATGAAAAGCAACAGCTTATTTACCCTAATTGAGAGCCACATAATTTGTACCTTCCACAAAAAACTAACATTCCAACTAATAAAAATCTTTTAGTATTTTTTAAATAGTTTCTCTCAAAAATGTAATTACATATATTTGGTAATTCTTGTTAAACACCACTACTTCAGCAATTTTGTTGTTAGTACTTCTACAGCAAATCAGGCTTCAGAGAAAAAAGTAGTTTAAGTTAGAAAGCAGTAAGAAGATGAAACACTTCATTCTGAGACTTTCTATAGTTCCATCTTCTCCATTTAATTTCATTATATCAAATACAGCAAGTATAGAAAATTCTCAAATTATAAACCAGCTATGAGCCAAAAAAAATCATTTTTTGAGTCAATGTAAAATTTAAAACACTTTTTTCCATAAATGTAAGAATTAAATGGTATGCAATAGCTAGGTTCCTGGAACACACATGAAACATAGTATTCCAATGACAAGTCTATGGAACCAAAAGGCTGCATACAAGATCATTTCATAAAAAACTATGAAGTGTTCCAGTGTAAAGGAGCACTCTCTCCTGAAGTTCTAATACTGAGCCTGTATTCCCTCTCTAGCTTCAGGCTTCCTATTATCATTCCTAAGCCTGAAACAGGATGAAGGAGAAAAAGCAACAGGTGAGGAACCAGTATTTCTTGCTAATAAAATTTTCCTCAGTCCTTCTGAGGAACCCAGAGAAATGTGTGCCTAGTTCTCTTTCTAATACGACTACTTCTGGCTTCCAAAGGTTTCTTTCGAAACATATCACAGGACTGTTTCAGTTTTATCCTTCTTATTCTTTAAGTAAGCATAAAATGATGCTCCCCAGGTTTCATGGGAATTTCCTTCTTTTAACTAGAAATAATCACTGGAAACAAAAAGGGAGGCAATAGGAGGTAATGAAAAAGATAAAGACCTGGAGTCAAACAAGATCTTAGATTGAGATCTTTGCTCAGTCACTTACTAGTATTTCATTTCTTTGAGCCTCTATTTTCTCACCTATAAAATGGGGTTAACAGTCTCTACTTCCAAAGCTTATGTAAACCAGTGAGAGAAAATAGTAAGTGTCCAGTCTCACAGAGCAGACACTCAACAAATGAATTCTCTTCCAACACTTCCACCCAATCTCTTTTTTCACTGATATCAGTTCTCCAACTTTATTTCCACATAATTTCATTTGTAACATCACTCAGTAACCACTATATTTCAATGAGCAAATCATTCGATTAGGTGTTGTAGATATAAGTGAAAGGCACAAAATCAGTAAAATTCATCTGCATTTCAAAGGAACACTCACTCCATCTCCACAAAAAGTGTCTTTCCTCCAGCAGCAGCAAGATATGGGAAGGATGAGGTGAGAGCAAAGATCAATGGACAGTAAGTTTTTGAGATGAGGAAAGAGGTCTGAAGATGCTTTTGACAGCATCGAGGCTGAAAGAATGACAGGAGATAGGGGACGAGCTAGCTCCAGTCCCCCATTCGCCAATACACTTGGCATGGGGAGAGAAACTCTAGGTAGTTTTAACAGTCAGAAAAGGGGAGCTCCAGTAGCAATACAACTAGATAAACCATTTCCCATCAGAATGTGAATAGCATGCTGAGTTCTGCCTATATGCAGGTTTGCAGATATCAATCAATATAATAATCCCAGGCTGATGAATAACACAAAACTTAAGGATACTGAATAAATATCCACTTCTCTATCTCATCTACTTCTCCTAGGATGACTATATTTAAACATTTTAAATACCAAGTTCCTAAAAAAACTCCAAAATTTGAAACAAGTTTTTGACACAAATTTAGACTTTGAACATTGTGTTAATTGGTGTCTTGTGCCAGGTACACTGAAATTATTTACATAAACTACAGTCAAGTATTGATTTGATTCCTCTTGTGTAGAAAATTTTTCTGCAGAAAATCAGAAGATACAACCGGTGAAACTGACTGCCCCACCACTACCTGCAACTAACTCCTCCTCCTTTATATGTAAATAAAAGTTAATGGGACGACAAATTAGCCCATCACAGAAGTCAGACACAATATCTGGAGGTCATCTTTATTTCCCTCTCCCCTCCACTCTCCTTCTTCAAGTCCTCTGAAATCTACAACCCAAATCTTAAAACCACCTTACTCTCCATCTTCAGAAACAACACTAACATTAAAAGAAAGGTATATCACTTACTGGGCAACTGCACTTGTTTCTTGCAACTGGTCACCTTGTCTACAGTCTTGACTTTCTCTAACCCAGTGTTTTACAAAATACAAATGACCATTTTTTAATGAAATAATTCAGACAACATAAGCATGTATCATGCATAGTAAGGGTACTATTTCATGAAACATTTGTTATAAATATGTCATATTTACCAGTTTACGTATTTTTCTTACTCTGTGTACCAGGTGAAATTTAAACTGTGGGTTGTAGTCAGAAAAGTCCAAAGGCCATTGCCTAAGCCATCTTTTCTAAAATATTAACCAAATGGTATCGCCCTTTGTAAAAGCTTTTTAGTGGTTCCCCCATTAACCACCGAATAAAGTCCAAATGCCTTGAAATAGCACTTGTCTATAGTAAGCTCTTGTCTTTCTCTGCTTCATTTGACACTGCCATTCTGTGCTCCAGTCCTACCTTTTACACGTTATTCTCTCTGCCTATATAATGTCCTTTCTCTGATTTATACAACAAATTCTGCTCATCCTTCAATACTTAGTTTAGGTCTGCTCCCCACTACCTCTAAGTCCTGAGAGAACTAAGTGTGTACTATTCACCTGAGGACTGCCTGACCTTTGCCCAGACAATTCTCTAAAGCCAGGCTTTCCTTCTACTTCTCTGGCTGCTTCTCTTCAGGCTACTTTTAAATGGTAGTGCTCCTAAAGTTTCTGTTCTTACTTAGGTCACCTTTATTTTCTCTACATGCTTTATATGATCTCATCTACTTCCATAGCATCAATTACATTTATACCAGGAACTCCCAAATCTATATTTACAGCACAGAAAAACTTTTTATGCTATACAAACCCACGTACCCCATTCTCTCCTGACTCCAACCACTTCTTCCTTTCCCT
>NW_006439718.1:2171769-2208931 GCF_000325575.1 Pteropus alecto
TCCTTAAGAAGTCTTGGGCCTGCACTTCTGTTCCCTTTCAATCCATTCTTCATTTTTCACATACCAGTGACAGGGACATTCACCTCTTCCCCCCTGAAAAAAGATAAAGATATATATATGTATATATTTGATCAAGTCACCCCCTTACAGAAAATCCTTTAATAGCTTTTCATTGCCCTTAAAGCTCAAAACCCTAAGCACTGCCTACATGTCCCAATATGATCTGATCTTTGCCTACCTCTCTCAGTCCCTTATCTCTCTTGACAATATGAATCAGCTGCACTGTGGGAACACTTCCTTACTTCCTCTTCATCTAGTTAATTCATCATTCTTCAGTCTTCAGACTAAGCATCTCATCTTCTAGATTACCTTTGATCCCACTACATTAGGTACTCCTGACTCCCACCAAAACGATCTGTCCCTCATCTATCAAAACATCCATCACCCTCTTCTGATTGTCTACCTCTCCTGAAAAATTTTAGGGTATGAAAACAGAGATCAAGTTATTCTACTTGGACACTGTATGCGAGTCAAGTATAATGCCAGAGAAGACTAACAGCTTTGCACCCAGGGACCTGGAATCTGAATTGAGGAAATTTGTGACTTTCTTTTTATCTGTCTTTCGATCTAGAGGCTGAAGCTTCACATACACAGACTTATGTTAACGGCTACGATAATTTCTCAGTCAAACCCGAGGAAAGCAAACAGGTGGAATTTCCTGCCATTTTCCTTCCCGTGAGTGACTGCTCATCAGGGTTTCTCACACCATCAATCGCAACGGGAAAAATCAGTTCCCATTCCCCCACTGATAGCCTTGCTCAGCAAGGGGACCTTAGACTGGTGCACACTAGACCACAAGGCGACTGGAGTCCCCGAGTTCTCAAAGACCAAGAAGAGGTTTAGGCCGAGGCGAAGGACAAAGACCTTTATTTCCCCCACGTACCAAGCGAGGTGGTGCTGCCTCTGTGCGGTCCCGCCCGCCCCGGGACGCAGCCTGACGAGGGTGAGACCCTGAACAGCACCGGAGCGTCCTTGGGATGGAGGACGCGTCTCTGCCTGCTGGGGAAGCTCCGGGCGTCTGAGGCGGCCGGCGGAGAAGTTGCAGAGGCACCCCAGCGAGGTCGCTTGGCGCAGGGCTCACAGCCGGGGCCTGCATTCATGCTGGGACCCGCAGCGAACAGTCCCCGGGCCGGCCCGGGCGGAGAGCCTCATTCACTAACCCTGAGGGACGGACTGTGCCTCCTTCTCGGCGCCTCCGGGCACCATTCCCTCTCTGCCGCTGCCTGCTTCTGCAGTTGCTTCTCTGCCGCCCTCCCGAGCCAGGCCCTATCCAGTCGAGTGCCTTCCCTCTTCCACAGGTAACCCGCCTGCCTCTCGACGCGCCGCTCTGATTCTGGCTTGGTTCACTTTCCCACCACCGGAAAGCTGCCGTCAGGCGCTTTCGGCTTCCGGGGCCGTACACTGTCGCAAAGTGGAAGTGTGAGGTTTAGCGGGCACCGGCCCCCGGAAGGTCAGCGTGTGAAAGAGTCGGTGGTAATTCCCGTCTACCCGCTGTTACTAAGGAGCAATAGCGGTACAGACGACCCCGGCCTGAGACGGCGGTGAGAAGCTGACGGGCAATTTGCTGCGACACCATGGAGGGCGGCGGGGGAAGCGGCAACAAAACCACAGGAGGACTGGCCGGCTTTTTCGGAGCCGGCGGAGCCGGTTACTCGCACGCGGATTTGGCTGGCGTCCCGCGTAAGTATCGGGCCTAGCTTGCGAACTTTTCTTACTGCTCCTTGCTACTACACCAGACGTGCAGCGCGCCTTGTCCCCCCACCCCCTCCTTTTTTTTGGTGGTGGGAGGGGGCTGGCATTCACAGCCTACAGTATCAGTGGTGGGGTTAGTGTGTCTGCACTGCTATTGTCAAGATTGAAACGAGTTTTTGAAGCCATGGATCCCCAAGAACCTCTCTGGTTGACCTGGACTCAGGAAATGTTGCATGTTTTCTTCCTTTTATATTCAAGCTTTGTGTCTTATCTTTCTCCTCACACATTCCTGTGTGCTGGGCGCTAGGTTAAGAGGAGGACCCAGCTCTGCAAGTAAATGCACTTCAAATAGCGATTCCATAGAAAACATTTTAGCTCGAAGTCGTATATTCTAAATCACGAAGTAGCCTTCAGATCAAAACACTCAACCTATGTAGGCGAGAAAGCAATATGAGTCGAGACAGCTGGAGGAACTGGTAAGTGAGCTGCACTTTAAAGGTCACAGACATGAAGAAAGAGTTTTAGGAAATAGTGCAAGATGGAGGATGCAGAAGCATGAAAACCATATCTGTGCCCTCTCCTCAATCCTATGAATATGTATTCCGAATCTTTCAGACTATGGGTCTTCGACTGGATGAATAGAACTTGAACTTAAAGATAGTAGGAAATTGGAGAATAAGTGCTGTATAAAACTATTTTCTTTTTTGAGAATTCCTGTGCTTTCTCTAGGTCCTTTATGCTCAACAATAAAGCCCTTTTAAGTTCCTAGTGTAACCTGTGTCAAAAAAAACCGTAGAACACAGTTTATTACAAATCTTAGAAGCTGCCTTAATATGGCAAAGCATTGTTACATTAATTTGATTAAGATTTGAAGGTAAAATGAGAGATCAAGGGGTGAACACCATTGAGAACCTATAATGGGCCAGTGGCTTTTCTGGGTGCAGGACTACAGCAATTAAAAAAAAAAAAATGGCTGCTGCTTTCATGAGAGTTTACTTCTTATTGAAGTGAGCCAAGTAACAAAAACATTTCAATTGGTTATGAGTGTGTATAGGCAATAAAACAGGATCATGAGATGGTGATGGGAGCAGAAAGCCATTTTAGAATAGGTCAGGGAAAGCTACTCAGGGGTATTGGCATTTAAGCTGTGACCTGAATATACTACAAATGCCAGGTAGGAGGCAAGTATACCAGTGAAAATGTCTAATACAAATGTCTTTGGAAAAAAGCCAACTTGGCATGTTTGAAGAACAACTGTTTGGTCAGTGTATCTGTAGCCTTTCAAGGGACTTGGAGTGGTAGGAGATAATGAGATCAGCAGGGCAAAGAATGGTAGCTGATTTGTTTTGTAAGCCATAGTAAGGAGTTTGAATTCGATTATAAGTGTAAATGACAGCTATTAAGGCTCGTTTCCTTTTCTTAAGTCACTTTAGTTGCTATGTAGAAAGTGAATTGAAGGGACTAGGGCAAGTGAGGAGTCCAGTTAGGTAGGACATTGTTACTGTAGTCTAGTTGAGATTTAATGGTTGGACTAGGATGGTAGCAATAAAAGTGATAAGTAACAGTACAAAGTAGCTGTTGAATATAGAACTAATAGGACTTTTCAGTTGATGAAAAGACCAGCCATAGGTAATGCATAGATTTGCAAACAACTGAGATAAAGAAGGATCCCAAGATTAAATTTTAAATGTGAGAAAGTTGATTTTCTTTGATAGAGTTTTCTAATTTCAAAGTTAATGGGATTCGAATCTGGCCCTCATGAGTTTCCATTTTCTTTTGCCCCGACCTCCATCCCTATGGTGATGACCAAAGAATTCTCTACACTGCCATGGTAAATCAACTTTGTCAGCAACTGTTAACACTAAGATCTGAAAGAACTGCCATAAAATATTTACATACAACACATAACCCAAACACTGTATTTTTTTTGAAATTCATTGGTTTCTTGTCAGTCTTTGTACAGTTGTCAAGCTCTTTTAGCAAAGTAGAAAGAAATTAGCTTTATAATAGACCTAGGCTATGCCTCCTGCTCCATTGATTATTTGATCCATGTTACTGCCAATACCATCTTTGCATGAGATCCTCAGCCACCAGTGTAAGACCTGGTTTGGGATCGAGGACCCCAGGAGGAAGAACCCCAGAATTGCCAGATAAGAAGGAAAATATGGAAAAGTGGGGGAAAATTTCACATTCAGTAAGCCTGTAAATCAAAATTTCAAGACATGTAAAACAAAAGCAGAATTAACATGAAATAAAATAACTTTAACATTTTTGTTGTAATATGATGCTTTGTTTTCTCTCTAGTGACTGGTATGAACCCTCTGTCACCTTATTTAAATGTTGATCCACGATATCTTGTGCAGGTAAGATCAAGACTAGGCCTTTTATAATTTTACTGGTGAAGTGCTTTTTTTCCCATTAAAAAAATTTTAAATGCCAGATACTTTTGGAGGCACCAAGTTTCTCATATCTGTTTACCCTTTTTTTCTCATAAACTGTGGCGATTTGGCTTGCATTTCTCCCTAACACTAGTTGATTAAATCCCTTTAAAGAGTTTGGGTGTTTGGTTCTTTTCCATTTTCTAAAATTATGATAAAATACACTAATGTAAAATTTAACATCTTAAATCTTTTTAAGTGTACTATTCAGTGTTACTAAATACATTTGTAATATTGTACAGCCATTACCACCTGCTATATCCATAACTCTACTATATCCATAACCCCATATAACTGAAACTATACAGTCACCCCACCCTTACCCATGGTTTTGCTTTGGGTCGTTTCAGTTACACATGGTCAACCATGCTCTGAAAATATAAAATGGAAAATTCATAAATTTTAAATTGTATATTAATCATATTGTGCTTATAGTGGCATTTTTCAACCTAGGATTCTTAGGTGAGCTTCAAGGGGTTCATACCAAATTTTGTGTATGCATTTACTGGAAAGAGGGTTTATAGCTGTCTAAGATTAACAAAGGAATAATTATTAAGATAATTTTGCTCTTGCATAACTGATCCAAGCTGCTGTGTTTTTATAGTTTTTTTTATGAACATTTGGTCTTACACATATTAAAATTGTGCTTATAAATAGTAGCTACAGAATGAAAGTTATTTTTTCTTTCCAGACTTTGATTCTATCAACTACTTCTCATAGCTTTCAGTTTACTTTTCTCTAGAGCTGTTCTTCCTAAACTCTGTTGCACTGTTGCTTCAAATTTATCATTAAATAAGGCAAATTATGTACACTCTGTCAAACTTACATTGAAAAGCACAGTTCTGAGCAAGAATCCCTCCTTAACTAATTTGTCCTAACAACTAATGAGCATAACAATATATGTTATATATTTCATTTCACTTTGACTTAGGTGTTGCTATTGTTGCAGAAAGTTTTATTTGAGCATAGTTGACTTTTAGTTTTACTTCCTGAGAAAAATTACTTCAACAAATTAAAAAACTTGAAAGTACTCTGTCTTGAGAGAAGCTCAGCATGGTTTTCATTTTTATCCCTTTAGGATACAGATGAGTTTATTTTACCAACTGGAGCTAATAAAACTCGGGGCAGATTTGAACTGGCCTTCTTTACCATTGGAGGATGTTGTATGACAGGTGGGCATAATACTTTTTTTTTTTAAGTGTCCTCAATCCAAGGAGTCAAAGATGCTTAAAATCAAAAGCAATTTGAATATTGCTTTCAGTGTTGTTTTAAGAATTATTAACATTTTTCATATTTTTTTATTAAATAAGAATAAAAAAGAATCAGAAGCACAGTTGTTTTTTAATATAAAGCTGTATTATTTGGATGAATTGTTACTATGATTTACTAGGGGCTGCATTTGGGGCAATGAACGGTCTACGGCTAGGATTGAAGGAAACTCAGAACATGGCCTGGTCCAAACCAAGAAACGTACAGTAAGTCTCATGTAATCATCTGATGTAGTGATGTTTGAATATTAACTTCTCCTCTGTTGGCTTGATGAGAACAGCCTTGAGATTTTAAATATTTAGAGTACTGATATACTTTTTGGTCATTTTATTATTTTTTTATTCAAAATAAAAGGAATGAAAGAATCAGGTTACTGAGTCTTAAGTATTTGAATGGAGTGACTTTTGAGTTGGTGTCCTTCAGTCAGCTGGTGCTACCCCAATCTAATTTCTCAGCTTTCCCATTCTCAGGCAAATACATTATTCGGATTGTTCAGGAGCATGCCATAGGAAATGGTAGTGAAGAAATAAGTACATAAGAGTGATTGCCACATCTGCTATTATTTGACTTTTGACTTGAACTTAACTTTACTCTCCATTTCTGAAATGGAAACCTGCAGAAAGTTTAAATGAAACTCCTAGAACTTAGAGATTGTTTCAAAAAGAGTAAGACAGTCTTCGAGGAAATTGATTTGCAGAGAAGAGAAAGTATAATTAAAAAGGCCAGAAAGTGTATATAACGCATATCTTCACCCTGCTTAAGAAATAAACATGATCAGTTCCTGTTGGTATGCTCTTAGTAATACGTTATTTAGTTTCGCAGGTTTTTATACTTCATGTGAGTGGAATTATGGTACGTCTTTGATGGCTCATGATTTTGTTTTAGGACACTTTAAACTACATCTTCATTGTTTGTTGTTTAACCAGCAGATGGCAGCAGGTGTGCTAAAATTAGACCTTGGGAATCCTGAAGGCAATGTTAAGTTTTCCATATTGTCACTATGTGAAAGAGCTTGCTTTACTAGCCCAGATCCTTGAGTATTCTTACATTTATGTTCTTAGTATTTTTCCCTTCCTGTAGTAATTTTTTTACTTTTTGTATTATGGAGAATTTTTAATATAAACAAAAATAGACAAAATAGTACAGCGAACACCTATGAACCATAACCCATCATCAGCATCTATCAACCAAAATCAATTGTGTCCCATCTCCTTCCTCCCTTCCATATTATTCTGAAACAAGTCCTCAATGTTATATCTTTAAATACCAATTTGAAATTGTGGAAGGTCTCCTAAAAAAGATAACCTTTGTTTACTAAAACAGTAATAGTTATTAATTTTTAGGAGAGTGAAATTGGTTTACATTTTTTAAAAATCTTATATGTTATTTTTTTTTATATACAATGATTCTGATCTTCGTAGATAGGAAGACAACATTTAAAAATGGAAAGAAGATAGGGTTTGGGGCCAGACAGATCTATATAACTTTAAAGCTTAGTTTTATTACTTACTGGTTTTGATCTTGGGTAAGCTTTCTATACTCTCTGCCTTTCAAGGTTGTTGAGAGATGATTAAAGTGAGAAGTAGTTAAAGGCCTAGTAAATAGAGGTATGTTGCATCATAAAGAATTTTACCGATATACAGTGCTATCAACAATACAAGAATGAAAATTAGTTTTAAAAGCTTGTTGAAAATGTAAAAACAATGTGTTAAACTTAACATAGTAAATACGTAACATAATTAAAAACAATAAACTTCATAAACAACCTTTTAGAGGTAATACAAATTTTTATTATTGAGCATTAATTTAAATGAATTAAATGAGTTCTTTTTCTCTTTGTTACTGTAATTCTATAATCTCCAGCAGTAGTCAGCCGTCTGGACAGAACCATTCCTGTGATGGTGTTACACTGCTGGAAGAGGAATGTCCTGTCTTCTTCCAGTTGTCTCTGTCACTGTTCTGGTGGCGTCTGACACTGGTGCAAGGCAGAACTGTGCTTCCTTGAGAGTATGCTAAGCATTCACTTTGGCTGCTTAGTTCTAGTCTAGAAGTGGACACAGAGTATGCTTTTTCTGTGTATTCTAGTTTGCTTTTTTCCTCTCTTTGAGTATTTATCTTTAATGCTACTTTATATTCTCTAATATTCCATACTTTAAATCTACTTATTATTCTAAATATATACTCCCCCCCCCAAAAAATAGAACTTAATAATTGTAAGCTAGTTCATTGGTTATAATGACTTTTTTTACACAGATCAATTTCTGTGAACTTTATAAAATACATTGCAAGCTGTCATTCAAAACCTTTATATGGTTGATATGTATTTAATAATTGTATATATACAAGAATTTTACTCATTTCCCAAAAAGGTTGGAGATTTCAACCTACCTTCATTTATTTTTCTATAAAATAAAAGCCAGACTTACTGAATTCGGAAGACGTATTAAGTTTTTTAATTAAGGAACTTTTGGGTATTGGGTTTATATTTTTTAAATAGCTGCAATTATGGTTTTTCAAATTACTGGAGAAATATCGATTCTAAATACGGATTTTTTTCTTTTTCTGCCCTTGTAGGATTTTGAACATGGTGACCAGGCAAGGGGCACTTTGGGCTAATACTCTAGGTTCTCTGGGTAAGTTGAGATTTCACTTGATAATAAATTATTAATGCAGAGAAAGAATGTACACATAACATGAATAATTTGATCAACCAAAATTCTGGTCCACTTGAGTAGTGCAGATGCTACTTAAGATCATAAACTACACAACAAAATAATGCCAGATGCTAATACCATCTTGAGTACTATTTCTGAATGTTTTAAATATTTTTAAATACTATATATTCTTCTGCCCAAGCAAGATACCAAATAAAATTATGTTTTAACTAAATGAAATTCAAATAATTTAGGTCCAAAGCAAATGGCTTTGTATGTTAGAAAGGGTCAAGGTCCTGTAGTTAGATATGATAGGTTAATCTAGCCATCTTGCTATGTTTTTCTAATAGCCCATTCATCATTCTGTTTATCTGAGTAGATTCCTAGACTTAATTTCCAGAGTTGCAGTAGGGCCTTTGTAGATAATGAAAACATTTGCAGTTCTAAGCAAGGGGTGATTTAGTAGTAGTTAGTCAGGGCCAAATGCTTTTATAGTATATTGTTTATGAATGATTGACTCAATTTTTAAGTCTTGAGTACAAGACTTAAACCTGCTCGAGGCACTTAGGACCTAACATCCAAGGTTTTCTTTATAACTTAGTCGAAAGTCTGAAAATCATTTAAATGTGGCAGATTAAGTAAGGGATAGGCATTTTGATGGGCATTTATTTGTTGCCAGGCTTTTGCTATTACTGAAAAATAGAAAAAGCCCATGTTGATACAATAAGCGCCCAGCCTTCTCATGGGATTTGGAAGTAGTACATTTTCACTCTGTAAAGTCAGACTCATATTTGGGATCCTACTAAATGGCTGCTTCCATATGCCACTCATGCTCCAGTTGCCTCCACCCCCATACACAGTCCCCTTCCTTTGTTCCTGTTTGATTGCTTATATATCTAGAGTGATCAGCCATTCTATTCTGCCCAGGACTTAGTTTTAGCACTGTAGGTCCTATGTTCCAGGAAACCCTCAGTCCTGAGCAGATAGGGATGGCCAATCACCCTGTGTGTTCCCTTTGTAATATTATTAATCATAGTGTTCTGCTCAAGTTCAGTTTCAGTTAAATAAGTTGAAACAAGAACCTTTGTAAAAGGAGTTATAAGACCGAGAGCTTTGTATAATGTTTAGGGGTCAAATGTGGCAATTTTCAGAAAGGGTAAGGAAAAATAATGCATTCATGGCTGGTAGGAATCTTTATAGGCATAGGAGAAGAAGGGTGGGTTGGAGGAAGATCTTGTTAAAACTAAATAGTGCCAGTAGTGCCAGTGTTATAGTATTTACATGTGCAAAGGCCAAAACTCACCTTTCTTTGTTGTATTTTTCTTAAAATAGAAGTAGATGTGTTTTGTTTTTGTTTCTAAATCCAAAGTACAGCTATTATAAATAAAAGTGAAAATTAAGATTCTTCCTGGGACTCCCCAGTGGTACTTCCTACTATTTATTTCTTCTGAATCTTTCCAAACATCTTTTTTACATATCAAGGGTTGTACACATCTGCCTGCTACATATTAGTGAATGTAGCTCTTACTCTTTTTTATTTTAAGTGAGTATATAGTATTCCATTATATGGAAAGTCCGTTTCTGCATCAGTCCCCCTTTGATGGGCATTTATTTGTTGCCAGGCTTTTGCTATCACAAACAATGTTTGAGTGATCATTCTTTATATATCTTTGAATACTTACAGAGTCATGTCTGTAGGATACATTTATCTAAATATAATTGTCATACTGACTTTCAGTCACTTTTTTATTACTGATCAGTTCCATTTCCCCTGTAGCTTTACTCTATAGTGCATTTGGTGTCATCATTGAGAAAACACGAGGTGCTGAAGATGACCTCAATACAGTAGCAGCTGGAACTATGACGGGCATGTTGTATAAATGTACAGGTACTGTTGGAGAGCTTTCTCTTAATACACTTGAAATATG
This sequence comes from Pteropus alecto, assembly GCF_000325575.1. NCBI lineage: Eukaryota > Metazoa > Chordata > Mammalia > Chiroptera > Pteropodidae > Pteropus > Pteropus alecto. The sequence goes on from NW_006439718.1 coordinate 2,181,811, forward strand.
CTTTTCATCCATAGTTTTCAAAGGAAACTATAATTTTTTTGTTTTGTTTTGCATTATAATCTAGTGTTCTCTGAAACTTTGTGGTTGTTTTGGTTTTGTTTTTGATTTTTGGGGGGGGAGTAAACTACACATAATATAAAATTGACCATTTGAATCGTTTTTAGGTGTATAGTTCAGTAATATCAAGTATATTTACATTGTTAGACAACTAATCTCTAGAACTTTTCTTCATCTTGCAAAACTGAAACTCTACCCATTTAAACAATGTTGCATTTCTTGCTTCCTTCAGCCCCTGGCAACCACCATTCTGCTTTCTCTCTCTATGAAATTGACTACTTTAGGTATCTCATGTAAGTGGAATCATAGAGTCTTTGTCTTTTTGTGACCAGCTTATTTCATTTAGTATAATGTCCCCAAGGTTTATCCATGTTGTAGCATGTATCACAGTTTCTTTTCTTTCTAAGACTGAATAGTACTCTGTTGTATATATAGGTGCATTTTGTTTCTCTGTGTCTCTATGGACACTTGGGTTGCTTCCCCTTTGGCTACTGTGAATAATACTGTTATGAATGAATGTAAGTAAACTAATATCATTCAGTTTTGAAAAGAAGAATCAGAGCTCTAAGAATTGAACCAAAACGATCTGGGTGAAGATCAAATATCAAATTCTCCTCTAAAATGGAAAGAAAATTAATATTCACTGAGTTATGATTATACTTCCAGCAATAAGCACTTAATATAACTTATTTCATTTAAAATTCTATGAAGTGATAATCACACCCCAATTTTATAGGTGAGCACACTATTAAGACAAGCTTTTTCAAAATGTCATATAACTAGAGACAGCTCCAAATTTTTCATCATATTTCTGTTTTAAATGGTTTAATTCAACTGCATATGTTCCATATGCCTGCCTCTGAAAAGTATTTGATTGCTTTATTATGTATTAGACACTTGATTAAATAATTCTGTTTTTTAGTAAGTCCTCTATCATTTATATCAGGTAGCATTTTTGCTTCATTTTTACTAAAAAGAAATGAGAAGTCTCCATAGTAGGTCAGTATTCCTGACATATATGAGAGTAAGTGGCTTTTTCTGTATTGAAAATAGATAGCATTTGGAATTTTATTCCTAAGAGATCACAAAACTTCTAGTAGTGCATTTGGGTATGTTTACAAATAGCTCCTAGGTAGAATAAGATGGCAAATACCTGTTATGTCCATGAAAATGTTACTTTGGCATAGAAATACCTTATTAAAAACCCAAAAATACTTTCACATTGACAGTCTATAGGGTCAGACAAAAGAATTTAAAACTTTAATTGGCAGCACAAGGGTGGCACTCAGCTAGGAAGAGTTTAATTGGCCCAAACTATGTTTAAAAAGATCAAATTAATATTTAAAAACTAGATTTCACACAAAAATCTGGAATTCCAGCTTCTTTTGAATAAATGGAAAACACCAAGCTCACATTGCATGGTGGCAAATGGCTGGAGCTGAGTGGGAGCTGCTTCTACCCCAGTGGATGGGCACTGAAGTTCCAGCTCAATCTCCACCATTCCGTTTTCTAAGGGTAAGCCATTGTGGCATTTCTTGTATTAAGGGCAGTCCTAGATATAAGAATGTTCTGAATTACCTAATTTAAGACATTATGCATATTTAAAAGACAGAAAGGAAAAGGCTGAACACTCAATATCATCAAGAGAAATGAGAGCCTAGCTTTTTGTGACAACGAATTTTTTGCAGTATATAGCATTTATGACACAGCCTGGGACATTTCCAACATAAGTTATGGAACAGAAAGTCCTTGGCTCAGCAGAGAAAAAAGCAAAAAAGAATATCCATTAATTCTGTGTCAGGTGGCAAGTCGATTGCAGTTTCCATTGCAGTTGTGGAACACAGAGGAAGTAAATAATCTCCTGACTCAGAATTCCAGCTTCACAGTTCCCGGCTCAGCACATCAAAATCAGCCTAACAAAAGCAATTCAGTGTCTTATTGATTTCTGGTTTGAAATAAACTTAAGACGAAGCACAGAATTATGAATTTTGTATAGCAGGAATACAAATATAACTTCTACTTCTGGATTTGGAAAAGAATTTAGGCACTCTTAGTCTAGAGCCAGCATAAACTGTTGAAGAATAAAGTTTTCATTCAGGGAATGGCTAATTCCTACTGACCTAAAATCTTTCCAATCCTCAATGTATTCTTAAAAAAATAGATTTTTTTTTTTTTTTTTTTTTTAAAGTTTAGAATGAAAGCAGTATGACTCAGGTATACAGCTACTTTAATAGAAAGAAAAGTCATTAGGAAAATTACATAAGAAAATGGATAGCTGTCCATTTTAACCAAAAAATTTAAGCAAAAAGGAGTTAATTTTTAAAGTAATAATTCTGATGATGTGATTTTAGTTCAGGCCTAATGCTTACTTAACAAACTATATAAATATTTTTTTCTGAGGGTGTGAAATGTCATTATTCGATTTCCATGGGCATATGAAAATGTTTAATAATTACCAGTGTTCTACCAGAACAAGACCAGCTGTAGTTTTATCATCCTTAGGAATATTTAAGAGGCCTGGTCACTTATCTGCAGAAAACAAGGCCTCATAAACTAGGACATGGGTGCTCCCTTCCCACTTGCAGAAAATCCCTGACCTGCTAATCCTATTCCTTCCATAAAGAAGTCTCAGTCATCTTATAAAAGAAAACTAAGTAAAAGTAAAAAGATACACAAATCCAGTTTATCAAATTAAGCAATTATGATCAGGGTTATTGTTAAAAGGTATTATTTATCCATGAATGCCAGACCTTCAAAATTAAATTTTATATGCCAAAAGGAGTCTCTTGATAACTTTATTTCTATTGCTGGCATCAACATTCTTCCAGTAAATAAAAATGCATGTAACGTATATAACATGCAAAGAACTAATTGTCATAGTGTATAAAACATTTCAACAAATCATTTACACCAATAACCCCCCAAAAATGGAGTAAGAATATGACAAAACATTTAAGAAGAAAATACAAATGACTCTTAAACAGCAGAAGTTGCTCAATCTCCAGGCAACCAGGAAAAAAAAAAAACAAAATAAAACATTGATATATTTTTCACCAACTGGCTTAAAGTGATAGTACATGACACACAAGTACATGACACATATTGGCAAAAGGTAAGCAAATACTTTGAAAGGCGATTTGGCGTTATTAATATTTTATGTAAATCCTTCTGCTCAAGCAGTCTCTCATTTAGCAGTTTATTCTACAGCAAACTAAGGCATACATGCAAAATCACATGTACAAGGTGTTTGAGATAGGCTTCAAGGAGGTGATATTTTGAACAAAGACGGATGAGGGAGCTTGTGAGTTGGATGTCTAGAGGAAGTGATTTAGATAAAGGTAACAGCAAGAACAGAGGCCCTGAGTGGGAGTTCGAAGACAGTGGGAAGAGTACTAGAATCTGGAGTCATAAAAGTGGCAAGGGACCAAATCATGGAAAAGATAGAGCTTTGTAGGCCATTGTAAAGAATTTGGCTTAACTGGACATCAGTTAATTCTTACCTTCTAAAGACGAGCATTTCCATTTACTTATAAGCCTTAAATTGTTTATTGTCACTTCCAGAGTTAAACTTTCACCTTTCTTCTGAGTATAGCGTGTATACCAGGAGGTTTTCACTCAGGATTGATAAACCCTCTGAAACGTCCATAAGATTTTCAAAGGGGCCTGGGATACTCCCTACCACCCACAGAAAAGCAGCCACCAAAAAGACTAAGAATCTGCTGGAAAATAGTCCTAAAAGGACACAGTATTGTGGGGAGTCAGAAACAACCGAGATATATTAGTGCATTTAGTCTTGCATAGAAGAACTGGGATCGCAAGGGAAAAAGATGGATGGGGGGCAGTGGTGAGGGAAGCCCAGCAAAGGTAGCTGCTGTGCTGTTCAAAGTCACACATTGCTTCCACTATGTAACAAAACAAAGAAAAAACAAGGAAATAGGAAACAGCCTTCTAAGTGACCCAGTCACCTTGATTTCTACCTTTCTCTCACCATGCTCTCATTTCATCATTTGTGAAGTTCATCACCTTTCACCTGAGTTCAGACCTTTATCACACACCCTTAACTTCAACAGTATTTTTCATTGACCATTTTTGATTTTAGGCTTCTACCTTAATTCCATTTTATCTACTTGTTTCTAGGTTAATATTACTCAAGGATGGTTTTAATTTGAATACTCCTGTCCAAAAACCTTTGATGACACACTGCCTTTCAACCTAAATTTAAACTTCTCACCTAGTCTTTCATGCTGTGATCCTGTCTTTCCAAACTTTTCTCCCATACTTTCCTTATTCATATGGCCAAACTGATAAATTTGAAATCCAATCCCTCCTTAAGCCCTAACTCAGCTGTTTATTACCAGTTTCAAGAAATTTCCCTGATTTCTCTTTTCTCTATCCTGGAGGCAATGTGTTATGATGAGAAAGACAGTGGGCTTTGGATCAAACTGGGTTTGACAAGCACTAGATTACTAAAAAGCTGTGTGAACAAGACAGCAACTTGTCTGAATTTCAGTTTGTCTATAAAACAAGGGTGACCTCCATTCTCTTCATAGACTTGTAAATGAGATAACCTATATAAATCAACTGACTTCCTTTCTGCCATAAGCACATTTTGTATAATTGTTGTAAGACTTAACACAGTTTTCCTAGTAGGAAGTCAATAGACAATATCTAAGTTTGAAAAATGCAGATATAGCAGGATAATGTTCATTGAAAGAAACGTGAAAGTAAAGAGCAAAGAATTAAAGTTAATTGCCTTTGGGAACTGGGAATTAGGGTGAGGATGGGGATTGCACCAGACTTTTGTGTATCACTAAAATCTATGAATACTATCTTGATTTTAAAAATTATGTATGTAGGCTACTTTGATAAAAATAAAAATTAAAAGTGAGCAAAGATGTATCAACATAATAAAAATTAAATTAGGCATTAGGCTAGGACTGGGAAGCAGTGGGAAATTATTGTTTAATTGGGTACAAAGTTCCAGTTTTAGTAGATGAAAAGGGTTCTCTCGGGATGGATGGTGGTGATGGTAGCACAGCAATGCCAGTGTACTTAATGCTACCGAACTGTACACTTAAAAATGGTAAACTGTATGTGTATTTTATCACATTTTTAAAAATAAGTAACAAAAATTATTAAAGTTAATTATTGCAAAAAATTTTTGAGTAGTGTTTAGTAGCCATCTCAGTAAGTAAGGCCATTCATGTAAAGCAGGGATTACCAGCCCTTGCTTGCCAGATGCCTGTTCACTGTCTGCAGACTAAGAATGTGGTTTACATTTTTTAAGTTACATTTTAAATGGTTATAGAAGTACCTACATAATAGGTTTTGGTCCCTCAAAGCCTGAAATACTGATTTTCTGGCCATTTTAAGAAAAATTTGCTGAGTAATTGTCAATTCAGTGTGTATTCTCTGGCACTAACCAGCTCTCTGCCCCACAAACAAGGCATTTAAATACTCTGGGCCTCATCTCTCCATGTTTAGAAAAAGTAATATTTGCCCTTTCTGGAAGAGTCTGTGTAAGGATTGAAAAGAGAAGATAAACCTGTGAAACACACATCTCACATTTGTTGTGCTTTAGAGAGACTGACCATTGGCCTTATTACTCTGTGTTCAAAGTGGGTGTATTTGCTAATCAACTTCCTGTGCTTAGTTAAGGAGTTGTTTCATTACAGAAAGCCTAAAGCCAAGGTCCTCAAATTTTAACAGATCAACTAGTTGGAAAACCCTGGAATTAATGGAAAGAGTTAAAACTAAAACATGGCTGATATGTAATAAAAGGCTACCCTTGAGTCAGGATTAACTGTGCTTAGTAAATCAGACACTGCATATTTTTGGTGTCTTGCTGGAAATAACTTTTTCCTAGCCTTCGAAAAGTGACTTGAGTTTGTTTCATTTTGGTCAGAAAGTAGAAAGCTTTCTGGGAGATAAGTTGTTATTAATGAACACTTAGTATGCCACTGATGTCCCAAAGATCTGAAAGCCTCATAGTTCCCAGTTTCATTTTGTTATCCCAGTGCCTATGCCTAGGCGGCTTATTATTTGATAGCTGAAAACTAGTATGAAAATTCTTCCAAAAGGGTCGAGTATAATACATGTTCTTAGGACACTCAAAGCAAAGGACCAACTGACAGAAACATTTTGCAGCTATTTCCAAACCAGTAGGCAGACTTCAGAGTCCTGTGGATCAGTAATTTACTAAAGGTCCAGGTGAGTTGGTCTGAAGTTGAATGTTTTGTTCCAGGAAACAGTATCTAAAAAACCAGTGTACTTTCAATTACATACCCGCCATCATTTTTCTACTAATAAACAGCAGTGAGGCCACCTTAGCTTTTGCTTTGTTGACTCAGAATGGGTTCGAGTATTAAATTTTTATAACCTGATTGAAAGAACCCTCATTACACTGAAAGTTTAGGTCTCACTGAGCCATAGTAATGCTGTTGCAGATAGCTTAGCATTTATTCTATACTTCGTAGTTTATTTTTTCCGTTTTAGGAATTTGGTCTAATTATAGTTTACTTTCTGCCCATACAACTTTTTGTTGACTTACTGGTAAAAGATATGAGGTAGATCCTTATTAAACTGAGCAGACTGTTTTAAATTAGCTGATTGAGGATACATTGCTTTTATAATGTCTCAACCACATTGAATACAGTTGCAAATTCAGCTGCCCTGCCTAGTCTATGGCAAGGTGATACAGAGATGATGTCAATTTCAAGGAGCTATCTCCCATTTACTTTAAATATTTTTAATGTTTCTGATCCCGCCTCCCACATATTTGACAGAAACCGCATACATCATCTATATATAGCTTTTTGTGTCTGTTTAAGAAAGATAATTAGGGCATTTCATAGGGGAAGCCTAAGCAGGTCAGCTATCAGAACTCTTCAGACTAGAGAGGCTCCTGGAAGGAGTGGCCCTTTATCAGCTGAAGCCACCTGGCAGGACTATCATTGCAGAAATTGTTGGTCTGAAGTGTTTTAACTTGGCAACATCACTGAATTTCACAAAATTTACTGATTTTTTAAAACAGTAATTTAAAACATCTTAAGTCTGCTCAGTTTAATAAGCATCTACTGGTTTGTAACTAAAGGGCCCCTAGTAAGGTAACCACTAGACCACAGCTCCATTCCACCTTTTACTACTTCATAGGTACAATGTAGGCTGCCTGGTTTATGGTCCATACTTATGAAACTAAGAGAAAGCAGCCACTTCTTAAAAGCTTCTTTGGGTACCCCGATTCCTCTTTTAGACTTGGGAACCATTTTAAGTTAACGGATTAAACATTTGTTTCTGCATTTCAAATAAAATATCTATTGCTAATCCTTTTTCACATGAAAAATTTTTTCATTAAGCAAAAATAGTTGTCTAATCATTGAATATTTTTCAACTGTTGTGATGATGCTAAGTGCTTTATTGCTCATTAGTTGTAGATTGACACACAAGGGAAGTGGAGGATAGGTGAGTTAGTGCTTCATCAGCACCTCACTTAAAGCTTGATTATAGCCATCTTATCAGCACTACTTCTTGAGTCTTCAAAGTTAATAGTTGCAGGACCTGTGCAGAGTCCAAAAGCTGTTTCCAAAGAGGGTGTTCCTTATTTATATTATAGCCTTAAATCAATTGACAGTGCCAGTGAAGTCTAAACCAGGGGTCCCCAACTCCCAGGCCACGAACTGGTATCCATCTTTGGCCTCAGGAATGTGGTGGCTGCACAGCAGGTGAGCGGTGGACCAGCAAGCGAAGCCTCATTTGTATTTGCAGCCACTCCCCAGTGCTAGCATTACCACCTCAGCTCCAACTCAGATTACCAAGCATTAGATTCACCTAAGAGCACTGGTCCCTGGTGCCAAAAAGGTTGGGGACCGCTGGTCTTAACTATATGACTAGCAGGAAATTATTGATCTAGTTGGGATTTCAATAATAAGCATTAAGATATTTTCTAAGTGTTATAGGAACAAGTCAGATTGAGAAATATTTTAATATTTAAAAAAGGTTTTAAATATGAAAATAGTATATATGTTAAACAAGTGATTCAGGGAATTTATCTCCTGAACTTGTCTTGGTTTCTGATATTACATTTAAAACTTTGATTCTCCTGTTTAGGATGACTTATTTATATACATGAATGTATGCCTCAATTTTATGAGACTTATTTAATCCTTTGATGTCAGGACATTTGCAATACAAATCTTTTCTTGTTCTCCCTCCCCCAGGTGGTCTTCGAGGGGTAGCACGAGGTGGCCTAGCAGGACTAACACTTACTAGCCTCTATGCATTATATAATAACTGGGAGCACATGAAAGGCTCCTTACTCCAACAGTCACTCTGAAGATTTTGCCAACCTGTGAATAGAGGACACTAGTAGTTATCCAGATCAATTAATGTCAGTATGAAGTTTTTCTCTCTTCTACCTACAATTAGTTTGAAAAATTGTGGCGATTCCGATTTGCTGTGAAGATGATGGATGGTTGACCAGGACAGCTCTCCTTCCAGCTATTAATGAGTTGAAGCCAAAACCTTTTGGTGACCGAATAATGTGGTTCTCTTCTTTGAAGATCTTGTACCTGTTCTCTCCTACTCCCTGAAGTGGAAAACCACTTACTCTCATAATTCAGGTCATGCTTGTCAATACTGTATCACCACGTTTGTTCATTTAATGATCCAAAACTCTACTGCTCTGTATTCCCAATAAAGAAAACAGAACCAAAGTCAACTCCAATGTAAACACAGTGGATGTCTCCATTTAAAAGCATCTTTCTGAGTATAAAATGGTGTATTTTTCTGCCCCAACTAATCTAAATCATGTTTTCAAGCTTGTGTTAAAATGAAGGGCTATGGCAGCATTAACAGCTTAGTTAAGATTTTTCTCCAACAGAGCTGACAAAAACAACCTCAAGAGATTTCAGATTAACCATTATACCATTAGTGTGTTAGAACAATCTGTCCAACAATCATGCTTAATTCTGTGTATGTTAACTCATCTCTTTACTGAGTATAATTAGAAAAGATGAAATAGACACGAGCTTTAAGTTTAAGGAACCCTAGGAAAACAAAGGAAATAAGGGCAAGTTATTTGAGTTTGTTTTCTTGTCTATGAAATAAAGTTAAATAAAATTGTACTGCAGGTTACACATATCATAAGTAGGGCCTTTCTGCTTGCATCTGCTAACAAAGACTTTGGCAGTAAAGTACTGAAGCTTAGCTGAAGTCCTCTAGTAAAAAGAGTTTTAACGCAAGTCATCTGTAACACAACATATAAAAAATTAAAAGATGTGAAAAGTTTGCAGGAAAAGACTGAAAATGAAAGTAATATACCTATTTGCTAATTTAAGATTCATAAAATAGATTTTTTTGAATATAAAATTTTTTTATGTTCTAAGCTGTACTAACCAAAAGTCATCACATTCACATAATGTGACTGAATATTTTGTGACAAAGTAGTCTCATAAATACACAGGACAACTATGGCTGTTACGCTTTTAATGGAGGAAGGTACAAAATGCATCAATGCAAAAGACTTACATACTCAGCAGTGATTGATTTAAGTTTAGGAATACACAGTGTTTGACCTCAAAAACTAGTTTGCTGCAACCTAAGATAATGAAAGAGCTCCTTAAGTTTTTACCCACTACCTTTATTACTAAAGGTCTAAAAGGTGTCTGGGGAGACTAAAAGAAAATAAGGCTTTTTTCAGCAGTGGTTTAAGAATTCTAATGAAGCTGTGTTTCCCAAAAGGGCTTTCTAGATGACCACACCACAAACTTTAAAAGTATTTCCAATACCATACAGGCAAGCTGAGTGGCTTAATAGTTTAAAGGCCTGGAAAGCAGATATGGTATCTCAGAAAATTTAAACATTATAAATCCCATTTTTCACCTACAGAGAAACTTTTTAAAGCATGGACATGACTTTAAGGATATTGAGAAAACATCAATAGTTTTCATAAAGCTTCAATAAACACCCCAAGGCACAAGTATTCAAAACGGCCTGTTCACTAAAATGTTTACTGCATTATACTTTTAGAGGTTCAGGTATGCTATGCTTGCAGTGAAAAGACATTTAATTTACTCCTAGTTAAAAGCACCATGTGTCAAGCTAAGCTTCCATATACACAGGATGCACCAATAACCCTTAGGATAATGAATAGTTCAAGTACTGCATTTCCAACATGTTGCCTTTTGCTCTTTGATTAGTTGGCACTGGGGCTCTTTTGCCTGCAGTTCTTCAAAATATATTGAAAGGTTAAGACTACCAGAATATCATCTTGAAGTAATACAGAGCCCTTCTAAAAGAGCTCACTAACCATTAGAGAAAGAAAATTTGCCAGCAGCTGAATTTCTTTCAAAAGAATAATATAGAATCTGACATGTAAGCTAAAATGTTTTGTAATTAATTCAAAAACTGCTAAAATTGTTGATACATATTTTGGTTAAGAAAAAAATCACTATATTCTCAAAGTTAATTATTTGTGTGAAATATACTATATATTAAACTGAAGAATCATTTCTACGACCAATGGAAGAAAACCCACAACAAGGAAAGCATCTAAAGAAGGGTAATCAAAAAGGGAAGTTAACTAGCTTTAGAATATAACAACACACTTTCATTATAGAACTATTTCATTTTTAAAACTACAGTGTTTTAATGGACTAGTAACAACCCAATCTAAGGAGTCATGGAGGCTTATGAAAAAGACCTATACAAGATGCTGTGTTTCTAGTGTTGTGGTGAACTAATACTTCTGTAAGAAGGAACCAAATCACCTCAGCATCAACAGCCTTTTTCTCTTACACAGTAACTCAATTTGATGACATTTCCCTTCACTAGTTCAAAATCACGCAAGGAAAGGAACTAAGCTGACTGGTCAGGCCCAGAAACAAAATGATTTGGCAAGCTGTAGTCACTTGGCTCATGGAAATGATAATCTGCAGAAAAGTTGCTTGACTCGAGTACTTCGTTCCTTCACATCTGTAAAGAAAAGTCCACAGATAAAGAGTCACGTAGGATAAAAAATTTCTTCCTACCTTAAAGCACTGACTCGTTTCTTAGTATGCTACTAGAATCCACACATCAGGCTCTGAAAATTCCCGATAGCTACATCATCTTGAAGGTCACTTTCAAGTATGTCCTACTTATTTCATAAAGCAAGTTCAAGTGAAAGACATGAAACTTTATGATCTCCCTCTCTCCCACTCTCATTTGCCTAATATACATACCATTAATAGGAATATGGTTCAGTGGGCAAAGTATGAATTTATATAGAAGACAAAATATTTACAAGCAGTCAAATCTGTAATATTTACATTTGTGGCATGTACCCACCTGTAGAGGAGTTCGATACAACCACTTTTCTTTATCAACTTTAAGCTGCATACAGGCAAAGAGATCGCAAACTGCTGGGAGGCCATAACAGTCTGGGCGAAAGTTATGTTCCTCCTGTAGGGGTGAATTAAGTAATACTTCCTGTAAGAAGACAAAAAGGGTGGGTTGCTACAACTGAGAGGCATGAGACCAGCTTAACTCATCTTCCAAATAGTTTTCCAAATAGTGTAGTGTCTTAAAGAATAATATAAATGTTCAGCATTCTAATAATCCAGAGCAAAGGTGACAACTATTTTCTCTACCCCTAAATCTTCCATAAATAGCAATAAAACTGGCTGGCTTTTTTTCTTTCCTGCAGGATAGGGATTGGGGACCTGAAATATGCATAAAAATTTCAGTCTAAATAATCATAAATCCTCCATTCTGTTGCTAACATGGCACCAAAATTAATATTTAAGCCAAATTTAACATTTAATGTACTTAAGGATCAGGGCCACTTGCAGGGTTTGGGATTAAGGAAGTAAAAAATCTATTAAATGTATTTCAAATGGTGTTGTTTTGATGTCTGTGCCCACCTTAGCCTTCTTTCGAAGTAGCCACTTGTCTTCTGAGGATAACTGGCTGAGGTTGCCTGTATTCTTTCCTGGCAAGACCCAGTCAGCTGTGTTAAAGGGATACCAGGAAGTAGCCACGGAGCTTGTAAGATTTTGTTTGCCAGCTCTGTCCTCAGTATTAGGCACTTCTTTGGGTCGTCCTTCTTTGCATGAGGGTATGATGAGCCACTCTGACAAGGGACTGGTCCTTATGACTTGGAAAGAATCAGCAATTCTAGAAGGAGTCATTGCCTTTGGTGCCTTAGCTTGTTCTGTTGCCTCTTTTCTGGAAGGACAGAGCCACATATTCAGGGAATCTATACACTTCTCAGATTCAGGTTTTGGTTCCACAGGTATACCATTTTTATCTTTTCCTTCTTTCTCCAGCAGCCATTTACAGAGAGCTTCCTTCTCACAATTTTCATCACACACGCACTCTGCAAAGCTTGTACAGGGCTCATTGGCTTTGCAGACCTCCTCTACTTTATATGGGTTCTGATGGTTCTGGACAAGCCAATCCTCAATAATCATGCTGGGAGTGGACAAAGGTTTCTTGGCCTCCATGTGATCATTCAGGCACTTCAGATTGCCTAGGTTTTCAATCTCCACACCTTTGGGCTGGTTGCCCCGACAATTGGTACAGGAATCAGGCTTGAAAAGCCAATCATTCACACTATAGGACTCCTGGAACACCTGGAACAAGAGCTTAAACTTCTCAGTGGTTTCACAGCTGCCATTCCCAGGCTTCTCTAGGTTATGGGATTCCTGGGGAGTCACCAGCCAATCGGAAAGGTCCATCTCATCTTGATCAAGAAACTCCAGATCTCCAACATTTTCAATATCAATGGAGTAAGGACTGGTAGTAGAAGAGCTATTACACTTTTGGTAACTTGGTTTTTCAGGAACTTCTTGTTGTTGACTCTTGTGGAGCCAGTTTTCCAAGCCATTTAGGTTGCCCCACACATTACTGAAGAAATTAAAGGCTCTGTCAGAAGCCTACGCGAAAAGTACACAATATTAGTTCACCAGAACATTATGACTGCTTTGGAATTCAACAATGAAAGAATTCTATTTGCATATTTACTGCATTGCTCTCAGTGTTTCTAAATGTTAAGTATACAAAGCTAAGAGACAAGGGATTTCTCTGTTGTGATATTAAAATACATATTTGAGTACATAAAAAGTCTAATTTTCCGCAGTTTTAAACTGAAAAATATTAGAGGCAAACTAAGAGAAGCGTATGTAGCATATTTGATAGAACAGAAATAAGAGATAAGTTAGTTCCACATAATATGCCTCTATGAATAAAGAAGACAAAGATGAGCAAAGGATATTAGAAGTCATCAAAAAAGGCTAATAAACATGAGAAATATTCAACGTCCTTAGTAACCAAAGAAACTCAAAACAAAATTAAAATGGTTATTTTGTATCAAATTAAGAGAAAAACATAAATGACAACCACTATTACAGAAGTTTCAGGTAAGCAAGTACCCTCAATACTCTGCTGGTGGGAGTATAAATTGGTATCAATTTCCTGGGAAGCCAAATATGTATCAAAAGTCACTAAGGGTATGTAGAACTGTAACAAAGAAATGCAATTTCTAGGAATTTACTCCTAAGGAACTAATCAAGAATGTACACAAATGATTAGCTCCTGGATGTTTAAAGGAATTTTGTTTACATCCAGAAAAACTGGAGTTTAAGTTATAGCCAATCAATGAAATACTATATACTATTAAAGATTTTATGGAAGAAATATATTCATGCTCTATTAGTGAAAAAAATCTGCTAGCCGAAAAATGAAGTACTTAAACAAAAATGTTAATAGTGGTTGTATCTGCACATTGAGATTATGGGTTTGTATTTCTTTACATAGTTCTTTGTTTTCTAAACTTTCCATAGAGAAGAGGTGTCACTATTGTACTAGTTATTTAAAATACATATTTCCAGACTAGAACTAAAAACTAAATAAAGACATATACTCTCAGTAACTAATCCCATTTGCTACTATATCTACCTCAGAAACAATAAAGCAGCAACACACCTGATTATTCTCCAAGGTCTGCTTTTGGGTAAGCCAGTCCTGGAGGTTGGTGCTGGGTGTATAAGGAGCCTCACAACCACAGGCAGGTTTGTTTCCAAGAAGCCATTCACTGAGAGGGACAGCTGTGGTGGTGCTGCCTGCTGACTTCTGCTAATCACACAATATTTTGCTGCTTAACAATGCAGGTCAAACGTAGTACAAAGTTCACCGAAAAGGCAGGGGACCTAAGCTCTCTAATCTTGGCTTGCCACTGAATCTGCAAAAGTCAAATGATTTCCCAAAGCCTCCATTTTCACAATTATGAAACAAGGACTATTATTTATCTCCAGGGTTCTTAAAACACCTAGAAACCTATAATTGTATTGCCTTTAGAAGTAAATCATCTCTATGAATTATAAGAACAATCCCCAAGAGAAAACCAACCCAAACAGAGAGCTAATGAAAATTTCTTATGAACTAATTGATAACAATTACTTGTGCTCTTACTCAACACCTATAAAACCTCTATTCTGACACTCAATCTCAAGAGAAGCTTTTAATTGCATAAACTAACTCATTACCACTGGTGCCTTTTTTTACAAATAAATGATATTTAGTCAAAACTCAAAAGAAATATAAGCCAAGTAATAAGTCAATTATCAGAAACAAAATGACATCTTACCTTCTCTAGCAATGGGATATAGCCTCTTTTCTCCAGGTAGGGCCCAACATTTGATGAACTAGCATTAGCCATCAAGTGTTCAGGAATTTGCTATAAAAGTAAATTAATCGTGTTTATTAACATTATACTTTTATACCAAAAAAGTTAAACTGTAATTCCTAAATTTTAAAAGTATTAAGCAAAACATTACCATTTCATTTGAATATTCTTCACACTAAATTCAATGACCTACAAAGTGGTTATCAAATTTGAGAATTCTCTTTACTGTACAATTTTCATCACATAAGAAATCTTCGCCAGAATTGGTATTACTACTTTTAACAAGACCCAAATGAAATCATGTTTGGTGCTTTATTAAAGACCATTCAAGCTATAGATTTTATAATATGTCAAAGGTATTTAAAGATATATAAGATGAATTCTAGAAATTATCCCTCAGTCAATACCACATTACAAGAACTACCAGTGTTAATAGTCAAATGACTTACTCAGAACTTGAAATTTCTAGTTTATCAACTTCTCAAGAAAGCCACTATTCAGAGTAAAAATGCGATGCTTTTAATCCCGCCTATGAGGCTACGACCTAAGAAGTGCACTGTGAACCGTCCGAGATCTATATTACTCACAATGGTCTTAAGGGACCCAAACGTGGTGATGGCCTGGCGCAGAGCAGTTGTGTCTGCTTCAAAGAGTAGGACAGTCGAATCTTCAGGTTTGAGGGTCAAACTGCCCAGTCTGGAGAAAATAAATAAAACCTGGCTATAATCTTAAGGACTATCTCTTTCAACTTCTCCAAAACAAAAGCCAAATTGTGAATTATTTGAAATGATTATACTTTTCTAAGAATCTCTACCAAAGGTAGATAACTTAACCATGTACCAAGTATAATATTAAATACATAAAGCAAAATGATCTTATCACAGGAACGCAGAAGTCATGTTAAATCTAACACATGCAACAGGTTACAAAATTGCCAAAAATCAAAACAAACAAAAGGGTCTTTACCTCTCCAGGCACACGGAGACTTGATTGGCTAGATCTTTGTTTTGGGTGCACTCCAGTTGGTGAATAAGACAATTGAACTGGCCCAGTAACTATAAGAAAAATGAAATCATCTAGCCACAATGATACTAAAAGCACCAACTGTATCCAAGTTAATAGAAAATAGCAATTGAAAGTAAACTTTTATCTGATCTATACTAATGCTACATTACAGGAAAGATAGTCTCTGCAAACCAGAAACCATACTCCAACACATTATAGCTTTGCAGCCACCTTACCCAGTAGAGCTGTTGGGCCTGCTGCTCAAGTGTTTCCTCTTTAAGCTGATAGATGAGATCTACCTGTTCATACAACCACACCTCACGGCTTCGAAGGCATTCCAGGTGACGGCTTATGCAGCTGTGAATCTGGGCTTTGACCTAGGAAACACATATATATTAGCTCTACTAGTGTTATAAACCCAAAGAATGATATTTCCCACAGAGCAGTGAGGTTCTTAAACTTTTGGAGGTCACAAATCCTTTGGTTATCCAATGACATCTACAGAGCATATCCCAGAAAAATGCATATACTCAAAATTTTGCCTATAATTTCAGGGTTTAGTATCCCAAAGACCACCCATGGAACCAGCAAAGTCCCATGGACCCAGTTTAAGAATTCCAGCCATAAAGGCATACCTAAGCTCTAACATCCTCTTTTAATACCTCTTCCTCCTAAAAGGATCAAGTTTATTTTGGGTATCCTAAAGTAATCAAGAGAAAATACAAGGATATATCATGTAAAACTGATGCCCCTCAGTTTTCCATATAATTTGAAAAGCTATAATTTTACAAATTTCTAAGTATAATAAGACAAGAGTATTAATTTAATAGCCTTTATCTCTTTTCTCAGTAGAGCAATGTACCACTACATGTCAGTAACCAGAGACCACCAGGATAGAAGGTTTAAGTATACACTAAATTTTCTGGAAGCATAAACAGTGATTCAAAAGGGGGATAAATACAAAAATCCTAAGGAAAAAAATCAAAACAGCTATAAATTACCCATGAGAATCCACATTAGAAACTATTTTAATACGTATCTTTCTGTATAATAAAGTTGTATTTCAAAGTCATGTAATACCACTTGGTTTACTCACTAACAGAATACTATTAAACCAATAGAATAAACATATTTCATTCTGGCTTGCTCTAACAGACCAACATTTACAACTATGCCACTACCAAAACCATGCCACTACCAAGTTAAAAGATGGTAGGGAACAGGCTACAGTGCCATCCTTTATGCATCAAGGACACTAAGCACTAATAGCAGTATACTGCTCATTGGTTTTGTCATATTTTTATTGATGGCAGTGCTTGGCATACAGACCATACAGAGGAACAATCAAAAATGTGTACTGAACTAATTCTCTAAGATGATACAAGGTTTTCCAGACTTTTCTAACAAGTGCTTTATTTCCCTCTGGAATCAAAGGCATCAACATTTCAGGCAGACCATGTGAAGCATGGGATGAAACTTCTTGGTTGGCACTGAGAAGCCCTTGCCCATGCTCAACCATATGCTAGAGTCTAGACAAGACAAAAGAAAAGCACGTGTCACACCTCTCGCAAATTATCTTTAATCTGCTGTTCAGCCCGCAGAACTCCACCAATAGCAAGCTCCAAGTCCCTCCGTGCATCACAACACCTCAAAAGGGGTTCTCTGCTACTGGAGCCATTCTGGTCCTGTGAGGTACTCATCCTGCTCACTGCTCCTTTAAAAGAAGAAAAAGAAAAGAAAAGAAAGAACAATCCAAATTGCACTATAATTACAACCAAAAACCACCTTTTAATCATTCCGCAAATGATCATTCCAACCAACTCTCAATTACTAACTACTTAGATTACTTCCAACACAGACTCTGGCACACATACTCTTAATATTGCCTCCTCCCTGCCCACCACTATTGTGTTCCTGCCATAAAATTCTATGCATCTACTTTAGTGCCTTCTTTTTCATATTGTAAGCCACCTGTTTTAAGTATAGGCAATACTGTACACTTGGTGCACACTGTAGGGACTTTGAAAAATGCTTGCGTAACACAAGTGTTGGCTCAGATTTAGAGAGCTGGAGTGACACATTACCACACGCTGATTCACTCTGCACTTCCATTAGTTATATAAGCAAGGCATGTTTAGCTGTCTTTCAAATGTATTAGCCAAATCTCACTTGTGTCAAATTTCCCACTCTTAGGTCCTCACCGTTGTTTGAAATGCCACAATGCCTGGCACAATGTAAAATTTAATCAATAAAATTAAATTAAAAAGTTGCTTCATAATGTCAAAAACCCCAGAGCTCTAGATTATATGGGAGACATTCAAACGCATACAGTGCTGACTGTATTATTAGATCCCTCAAGTAACTCTTCGCAATTCAATTGCAAGCACTATACAACTGCCAAATAAGACCAAAATACGGCAAAAGTACACAAATTGGAATGTCCTCTTATCATCTATGAACAGAAGGTAGGATGAGATTTAAAAGTTACAAAACTGATTTCCCCCTGCCCACACACACACATACTTATCACATGTTTTCAAATTAAAATGAGTGTTATCCTTAAAAACAGTGATCTTGTTAAAGGTTTTTACAGCCCATCTGTCAGCCACTAAGAAAACGTGTTTCATTTCTTTATAGCCAGTCCCAGGGTGCTTGTCCCTTTGCTGCCCTTGGCTCTGCCCCTCCTCTTCCTCCTCATGGGGCAGTCAGTTTCCATTGCCTAGATCCCAACTAGGGAGCTGTGGAATGCTTTGCCCTCTTGTACTGTGGTGAGAAGGAAACCCTCAGCCAAAATCAAGAACTCCACCACAGGGTGTGAACTCAAAGCACAATGAGCTAGCTTTATGAAATGCCCAATCAAAAGAGACCTGTTTGAGCTAACTAGTTCATAAGGCCATTTTCAACGATTCATCATTTGTTTCAGGTTCAAGCGCCAGCGTAGCAAGCATGATGGTTAATATACTCTGGGGTCTGACAAACTAGAGTTCCAGCTGTATTTGCATGCTTGACACCCATGAGCTATTTACTTCTCCAGTCTCAATTTCCACTGGTAAAAAAAATGGAAAAAATGACAGTAGCTACAAAGGGCTGCCGTGAAATTAAAGTAAGATCTTATCTGCCTTTAAGTACCTAACCCAGCCTCTGCTCACTGAACTTTAATACTGCAGTTGTTACCGTTATTAGGTTTAGCTGAGTTAAAGGGACCTCAGGAACCTCCACCTTTGGACTACAGAAAGCAGCACTGATGATCTGAAGTGAGAAGGCTCTAACTTACAATCATTTAGCCATTTATTAACCAAGTAGGCACACTTTTGCTAGTTTTCTTATCTGTAATAAGAATGTACCACATCAGTTCTAATTCTAAAATTCAAATCAAGAAAGACTAAAAATGTCTTTTCATATTCACCTTTACAATCCAAACTACTGCCCTACCACTTTCTAAAGAGGACTGACTGCCTTAAAGATATATTTTTTGAGACAAAGTTAAGTTTAAGTGCTTTCTAAAACTTCCCTGTTCTAGGGTTCCTGTCCTCTAGGTATTGGGAGAGGGGGAAGGAGGAGGGAGAAACACACATATCCCTCAAACAAAGCTCCAAGAACCTGGAGCTGTCCTCAAAGAAGAGTTCTATAAACTATATATGTCGTATTTGCACCATGCTCTGCACAAATCTAGTTATCAAGTCTGAAGATCATGGAACTCAGAATTGAGCAAAAAAGAATTGCGCAACTTACCACAGATGAAGCTAAGTCATTATCATATGGTTTAACCATAAAATTTCCAGAGCTCTGACCCTCTTGTGACCAAAACAAACCACAATTTGAAGTTGAAAAACACTTCACCATCTCTTTAGTACACTACTCTCATTTTATAGATGAAGCCACAAAGACCCAGATAGTTTAAATGACCCACCTAAAGGTCCACAGCCTTAACAGGTAGATTTGGGTTCTTAAGGTCTAGTTCTGGATTCTCTCACTCTGACCAGTTCTTCCATTAGTGTATTATCACTCAAATTATTTGTATTTGTCAGCACTAGAGTTTAAAATTAATATTCCAAAATTATCATTCCAATTAACATTCAAATAGTAGCCTCTGGGTTACTATTGGAATAACCTCTATTAAGATTCTCAGACCATTTTCACAGTCCTCAGTAAATTATGACAATTTTTCAGACCCTTCTCTTTGGATAATGCTAACAAAATAAATAGTACCTTTGCATGTCAGAGTAATTAAAACACTTCCAAGCACCTGTGCCAAGTATGAAGGACAGGAACAAGAGCCCTGGGTTCTGATCTCACATCTGTATGATGACCACTCATAGTTCCATTTGTCTGTCTGAATGAAGGCAGGGAGATCATCTCTAACTGCATTCGAGCTCACTGTTTGTCCCCCTTCCCATCTGTCCCTTCTCTCCAAAAAAAAGATGTCCTCTTTTTATTTATTTTGTGGCAACCAAATCATTGCTAGAAGCCCAAGCCTTTAAAAAACAATTCAAAGGAAAAGTATGTGTTCTGTGGATTACTAAATTCGAAATACTAACTGCCAATGTGGTTATCTTTGATGAGGCGCTATATATTTACATACATAGGTGTAGAGATATAGATATACACACACATACATACACACACACATGTATATTAAACCGTTTGTACAAATTTTCAAAAAAAAATTGTGAAATAATTAATCCCGCGATTTTACCTTGAGACATTTACTTCACATGTTCCTTCAATTTAAAAAATAAGCTTTTTCATTATCGTAAAGATTATGTATATCTTATCTCAGCCCACTTTTAATTCTTTATCAAGACTAGTTTCTGAAATTCAGGATCTGATTCTCCCGTCATTTTTTTAAAACCACGCAAAGATAATGCCTGAAGAGACTTAAAATAAGACAAATTCACGACAGCATATTTTTAGATTGTTTAACACCTCAGAGCGTACTGCGCTCAGATTTGTCCACTTTATACAAGTAACCACGAGCAATTCCAGCACATCAACTTTCAAGCAGTAACTGAAAACTGAACACGAAATTGGCCTTTACCATCTAATGCTAAGTAAGGCTTTTATAATTCAAAAGCCAAGTGACTCATGAGACTTTCCAAGTTCCCCAACACTTTCTAAGAGCGCAGTCACCCTACGAAACCTTCGGCGGTCCCTGGAAGCCACAGTCGCGCATTCACGCTCAGCTTTCGAGCTGGCACTGTCACCGCAAAGCACGCATGCGCACAGAACGGCCGCAAGGCTGGACGGCCCTCAAAGATCCCGTTGCGGTCCTGGGCTGCCGGACGTACCTCGAAGGCCAGGTCCCCGCTGCCCGACTGCTCCGCAAGCCCGAGACTACTTTAGACAGGATCTAGGTGAAGAACGTCCCGGAGCCCCTGGGTTACACTCCGCTCACGCGACTGGCTACGGCCACCGGCTGCCGGGAGCGCGCACGTCGAGGGCGGGGCGGAAAGTTCCACCCACACGGCGCGCACTCAGCCCTCCCAGCAGCCCAAGGTCCCCTAGCCTCCCGCGCGGCGCGGGCGTGGCTTCACAGCAGACTGGGTTCGGAGCTGGGCGCCTGAATCCACCACTCCGCAGCTCCTCCTCGATAAAGCCAGCTCGCCAAGCCCCGACAGGTGCCAGCGACTCCTCTCCAGCCTCTCCTCGGCCCACCTACCTGCTCCAGCGTTTAGCCTGTGTCCATCCCCCTCTGTGCCCCAAATCGTCAAGACGTCTATGATTTAAGGATTTTGCTGCTATTCACTACAGAGAAATAACAAACCAGGAACAGTCAGAGACCTTACCGAGTTATTATTGGAATGTTCCTGGCCAATACCTTACGACTCCCTCTTAGATTACCACTGTCAGCCTGGCTGGGATTCAGCCCTCGGATTTTGTTTTAGGCTCTCCGACATCTTCTCACATCTGTGACCCACTTCTCTACCTGTTGTCCTCCCCCGACCCCCACCCCGGTCCCCCGTCTCTGTCTGTCTGCCTGTCTTTTGCGCGCGCGCGCTCGCGTTCTCTCGCGCACGCACGCACACACGCCACAGGGCCTCACTCCTGTGCTGCTTTAACATTCATAGATGCTTTTTCATTCAACAAAAGTTAACTGAGCACCTAACAGATGCCAGGGACTATATACTAGGTGCCGAGAATACACAAGTGAAATTGAGAGCCCTACCTGTAGAAGCAGTAATACATAGAAGAGGATGGACTCAAGAACTAGACCATTTGGGTAAAAACCTGGCTCTGCCACTTAGATGCTGTGTAACCTTAGGCAACCCACTTAACCAATTTGTGCCTCAGTTTCTCATCTGTAAAATGAGTACAATAATAATGGAACCAACTCAACAATTATATGAATTAATATATGTAAAATGTTTAGGGCAGTGCCTGGCACACAGTAATTCCTGTCTGATGATCATCATGCTTGTGGTACTTCTTGTTCCGTGCTCTTTCTCCAAAAATAATCCTTACAGCCTTCATATCCAATCTGGACAGAAGACAAATTACAGACATCACTCATTCTCTTTCAATTAATTTTTTAAATGTAAAATACTTGCTCTTGTCTATGCATATGAAGCTAGTTTGTATATAGTAAAAGTTAAGCAAAATCACATGACAAAAAACAAAGTGAACACTAAAAGCCATCACCCTCAAGCACCCTTCAGATTTCACACAAACAGTTTGTGAAGGTGCCTGCTTTATATGCACAGTTGCTGGGATCCGATTCAGACATTCCTTATCAAAAATAATGAGAAAACGATTTCTTAATTCAAAATATTTTCATTGGATAACATATTTTAAGTTACAAAAAATAAAAAACCACAAGACATACTTCAATAATGAAAAGTAAAAATTTTATGGCCTCCTTTGTACTTTAAGTCAATGGCTAGAAAGGAAGAATTTTCAGTATATTAAAATATAACTAATGCCAAGAACTTTCATCACTCTTTTATGTGCCCTTATAAAATAGTCACAATAGAAATCAGTTGAAACTTTGTTGACCATCACCTACATAACCAATGGTCTCTATGCCTTCTTTAAAAGACCCTGACCAACGCTTCAGCACACGAAATGCTCCAGCTCTCCCTCATTTGAATTGCCAGTTGTACAATTACCAGGTCAGCTTATGCCAACTTTAGCTGTTACATTACAATAATGATGTAATTTATTAAATTTGGCATAAATATAAAAAGACTGGGGAAAATCATAAAAATCTTTTAGAATTCTGCATTCAGACCACTTTGCAGGCACCTGTTTACTTCCTTAAGCTGCATTATTTGCCCCTGGATCCTTATAAAATGTTTAGGTTCTAAAGGGGAAAATTTTATAAAGCATTTTACCTCTCTTCTGCTTCAAGATTTCTATGCTGTCTCAAAACAAGAGAACCATCTATTTCCTAGTAGATCATCTCATCTAAAGAGAGCATAAAAAACTCTCCAATGACTCCACCCTTGCCTAACAGGATACAGTCCAAATTTCTTATAAGAGCAATAAAGTTCTCTATTTTCTGGCTTTAGCCTGACTCTCCCATAGTCTCCCCGGAGTAGCTCCCAAACCATGATCTGCCAGACAGCTAGCTGTTCCATGCATAGTCAAGGTTGGTTCACCTTGTACAGCTTGGTTCTCCCAGCTCTCTGCCAGCAATGCCAGTTCCTTCCCTGCTCCCCAGCTGTCCACTTTTCTGACTATGCTCAAGTCACAGCCACTACTAAGTCTTTACTGACCAAGCACACCATTCCTCAATAGTTTTGGCCAACAGAGTTAGCTGTTGCTTCCTCTGGCCCACTGCAATCTGTATGTTTCCAGTATGACTCCTGTAACGAATGTTATCTATAACATGTTACCCTGTTACATGTCTTCCTCCTCAGCCTGAGAGCTCCCCAGGAGAAGGAACCACATCTTATTTGGCTTTGTAGACCCTAACACTAAGCAGACAGCCTGGTATCAGTATCCTGGCAACCCCCTGCACATGTGCTCTACTGAACTGACATAAAGAGAATGGTGTCCCTGGAGTTGTGCGATTTTGTGGCCCTAAACTCAACAGAGGCTTAATACATCTTTGGGAAGTGGATGAATAAATGATAAATGCTTAAATTAAGACCAGCCACAATAAGTATGGTATAATTCTGCTTTAAACATAGATAATCAACTTGCTGTCCCACTAAGGCCTGCAGTAATTCAGGAAGGTTTTTCAGAAGCGGAAATGTTTCTAACATAACTATTACTTTTAGTTTTTTCAAACAAGACAAAACTGGCAAGGGTGTTGCCACCGAAACCATGATTCCAGGATAGACACTGAGATAAAGTCTGTCTTGATGCTAGACCAGTCAAGGTTCAGCTAAACAGATCCACAAGCACCTGCAAGTTTGTCAGTTAAAGGGAAAACATTACTGGATCTACAGCAGCAGATTTTTCTCAGATTTTGCAGTGCCACATAAATTCCAGCTGATATCACAGAAGTTTGGTAGGCTTTCAGAATTGGGGTCCTGCCCTATCTTCAACTTGAAAGTTCTCATCATAATATAGTCAAGTATAGAAAAACATGTTATTTACTTACCATCAAAGTAATACCACTTTATCCCTGATTTTATATGATAAATATCTTGTGGTTTTCCCCACATAAGTAAACAAGCAATAAAATATTTTCCCTCCTCTAAAGCCTGAGGGACTAGCAATAATGCCAAAATAAAAGTCAATATATACCGAACATTATGTTTTTATGAAATCTGTACTCGTCCAAGTATTAAAAGGCTTAACTTCTTATCTATGACCAAACAGACAAGAAAAAAGTTTTAATCTATTTTGTTAGCTATTCACTGCTTCAATAAATCAAATTGTTACATTTAGTTACTAGGATTTTATGTATTCATTCAACAAATATTTATTGAGTACCTAAGCTGACACATACTGTGATCGTCCCTAAAGACATACTGGTGAACTTGGCACTTAGAGAATTTGTGCTGATTCACAAAAAAATTAGCAGACAATACTATTTATTGTAGGTAGAATGAATCAATGAATGAGCAAGCATCGCTATGCTTATCAGTAAAAAGGAGATAATCAAGCCACCTCTAGGGATTGCTGGGAGAATTACATGAGGCTATGTTGGCACACAGAGGGAGGGAAAAAAAAACATTGTCTTTGCGTTTCCACCCAACAGGCTAGGAATGCATACATTCTCGGCCCGTTCTGAAAAACGGGCCCCTCCTTGCTCCAAGAGACGCTGCCGAAAGCGATCAAAAACAAAGAGCTGTTACACCCGAGGCCAGAGGAAGGTGAACAGGCAGAAGGAGGTGGCCCCGGAACGAGAGTGTCGATGGCCAGAGAGAGGGCAAGAAGGTGGGCCCCAGGCCAGGCGGGTCAAGAGAGACGCCGGCCCCGCAGCGCAGGCCCAAGCCCGTCACGCAAGCAGTCACGATGCCTCAGTCCAGCCCACGGCGTCAAAACCGAAGCAGGCGCGCCCGCTGATTCTTACCAACTCCAATGCAACTCAAGGCGATCCGAGGAGACCGTATGTGAAGAGACACCACCAGACCAAAGGCCGAAAAGCCGAGTTCTCGCGAGAGTACAACCTTCCTCCCAAGTCTCACACCACATGTCTAAGAATCTCGCGAGATCTCCTCTAGGGGCCACCCCAACTCCCCGCCTGCCTTTCAAAGGGTGCGGAACGCAGGTGGCGCACTGTCTCTTAGGCTGTAGGTCGCTGTCCTTTTGCCTTTCCTGAATGAATCAGATTAAAGGAAACAAACATTTGTTGAAAGCAGACACTATAATGAGGAATACCCTAAGTGATTCTCTCACACCAAATGCCCTTACAAGGTAGATATTATTTAGCCTTAACGTACAGATGCAAAAATAAATGTCAGAAGACATAAAAGGACAAACACTACATGATTCCACTTCGATGAGTTACAGAGTAGTCAGATTTATAGAGACAGAAAATAGAAGGGTGGTTACCACAGGCTTGGGGAAGGAGAATTATTGTTTAATGGGTATGAAGTTTCAGTTAGGGATAGTGGGAAGTTCTGGTTTATGGTTAGTAATGTTTCACGGCAATGTGAATGCACTTGATAGCACTCAATTGGTTAATTGGTAAATGGTTTTAAAAAAAATAATAAAATGGTATATTTTATAATAATTTTTTAAAACTTCGGTAAATAAATATCAGAGCTCACATTTCAAGCCACATCATCTGACTCCAAAGCACATGTTTATTTGCACCACATCATAGGACGCAGGTGTCTACACTCCACATCCCACCACTCTGTACCTCCCCCTCACAGTCTGCCCAGTGTGGCATTGTCTACATTGGAGTTTTGTTAGTTTGTGTCGTGACAAGATGTTAAAATAGGACTCTTTCTGTCTCTCTTTTGACAGAGGCCCCCATACTCAGTGCTAACTGTATCCTATGTTTCCCAGCAAGGTGAGGACCATCTAAGTAGGATTTACAGAGGAGATGATTATGATAGGGTTTTATGAAAGGGGAGCTGTGGAGAAAGAGGAACAGTAGGAAATGTTGGAGAGGCCCACAAAAGCCCCATGAAGAAGTAATCACCCTAAACACTGCCACAAGCTGAAGGAGCCAAACTGCATCATATCCTTAACTCTCCTGTCCCCCATTCCCTTTTCTACTCAGATGGAGATTCACTGAAAGTGACCAAAGCACATTTTTATTATCTTAAGGTGACCCAAAAAAACTAACAGGCTCAACTAGTCCAATAGCACGTTTGAACAGATAGGATTAGAGGGCAGAGGAGAAATAAAGCTCTTTACCAACTGCCCACAGATTGTTCAACAGAGAATTGTTTGCTTGTGTGTAATCTGACACGTACACACACACCCAACTCCAAGCCCCAGGAGAGCAGAGACCTTGTCCCTCTGGTTCATTGCTATATCCCCAGGCCCAGAGTACTAACTGGCCCAGGCGCTCAGTAAAGACGTGTTGAGTGAACAAATGTTCTCTAACACAGAAGCAAGAGATGATCTGCACTGTCACTGTTTTAAGTTCCCCAGTTTTGGGGTGGTCTGTATGCAAGAGACAACTAATACTGGAGCCCCGCATCCAAGCCGTTCTCCATCCACATGCCAGAGCACCTGGCCTTTAAATACCCCATCAGGCTGCATGTGGTCTCAGAGCTACTTCCAGGCTGTCCTGCTCTAACCTGAAGAGTTATATGAGGGGCACAGCATGGAAGGACAGTCACTGAAGAAGAGGAAGGAAAGTTAAGCATGTAAACCTCAAAGAATATAAGAGATCTGATTTCATGTTGAAGACACATTTATTTTTTGAATTGTTCACTAGATAAAGGGACACCAGGGCATCAGAGTCCAGATATATCAGAAGCCACAGAAAGAGCAGTGCCTGAGTAGACACTCAGATGCATAATCATCTACTGGAGTGTAGGG
>NW_006439718.1:2209056-2254564 GCF_000325575.1 Pteropus alecto
AATATTGTAACTTTTATTCATATATATTTTTTGTCTCCTCCATTAAATGTTTGCATGCTTTATAATGTGTATTATGTTGATGCATATATCATTTATAAGTTAAAAGTATACACACATTCAAGTGTTTGCTCAATAGTTTTTTACTGAGATCCAAGGTTACACAATCATAGACAATTAGAAGTCATAGGAGAATGAGGTCTATCTGGGTCACCCTGGCTGGGAGCCTGGGGCTCACTAGAAGTTCATTATATCGCCCAGCCACTGACAAAACAAGTCTTTCCTGGGTCTTTCTGCTCCACCACTGTATAGCTGCAGGTCTCCTTGTTGAAGATTTTCTGGCACTTGATTGTGTCATAATTCATAGGTATAGCAGCGCTGTCATTGAGACAAAAGCAGGCCTATTAGAAGGGATAGGATACCCAGCCTCCTCAGGGCCAGCTGTGTGCTGAAAGCAGCCCACACTCTAGCTGTCTGGGATGCCTCTCACCAATTTAAGGTCACCCCTTGGCTTGCAACCCCAAAGTGCTGCCTTTAAGAACTGGGACTTGAACACACAGAACCTGGGCTATGATCACATAGATCATCACTGACATCATTCCTAAGTTCCATCCTACATGCACGGAAGGACAACGGCAATTCTGAGAGGCCCAGAAGCAGGTGGGGCCACTCTGGGATCAGGTAGCTTGTCCCAGCCTGATTCTTCTTGCCCTCCCTGCTCAGTAATTGGCCAGCAATACTGCTCCTTGAATGTGGAAAGTGAACAGTTGTCTCATCCCTGTCATGGAGACCTATTAGTCTAGGAGTTAACTAAGCCAACAGGAACAGAGTCGCTCTAGGCCAGGATCATGGGATTCAGGGAGATGAAAACTGGGAATTATCTCCCCAAGAATGTCTATCCATACATTCAACAGTGCAAACAATGTTAGGGCTCATCACTCTCTTGGAATCCAACCATAAACCCCAGATTTAAATTACCGCGCCCAAAATATACACAGAAGCAGCCATCTTCAGAGCTCTTTTTGACAATGTTCCATTTTAAAAGGTAGCCTATGACTTATTTTAACAAAAGGGTGCATTTCGATCTTCCTCTCAAAGAGTAAGCTGGAAACGAAAGGGAGGACTGGAAATAGATTTTCCCAGGGCAGTGGGGAGGCCACTAGGCAGTAGTGTCCCTTAGTGAGTGAAATGTATCAAAAAATTCTCCCAGAGAAAATTTAATCAAAACCTGTATTTTGCTAGAGAAAAAAAAAAATCATGAGAAAAACTTGGTAGATGGTAAGGGAAATTACAGGGAAAAAGAATTTGGCTCTGAACAGTAGGGATAAATGTGCACATTTCTTCCATGTGAAGCAGTGTGCCAAATAGGATAGGCACATGGAAGGAAAAAGGGAAGGGGCACCTTGAGCCCTAAGTAGGTGTCAGTTTTACTGTCTCAGGCTCAGGAGACACAGAACTGGCATAGAGAAGGCATTAAATATTTGTTGAGTCAATGAATTTATATGCAGAATCTCATTTAATTCTCATATACGCCTGATTATCCTTAATATACAGTGAAGAAACTGAGTCTCAGAAATTAAGAAACGTATACATGGGCACACAGCAGGTATAAAAGGAAATGGAGATTCAGAGTCCGTTATTGAGGCTCTTCCCACTTCACTCTTTTCTATACTAGGTCCACAGGAATGCTAGAAGAGAGTCGTATTGACAAGGCTGTGATGATGCAGCACTGACCAGGGTGGGGGATGTCAAATCCTGATAACACGGAAGCTTTGGCCACTTTAGGGGTGTGCTGCAATCCAGGGAGGAACAGCTCACTAGGTGTTACAATTACAGTCCAGAGTCACATTTATACATGATAAAAAGACAACGTTAAATTTCTGGAGCCACAAAATCAAGGTTCAACTGTAATATGCAGTGACCTAGCTGAGGCAGTACCTGAGAACCTGCTTTGGGCAGCCAGCCAGAAAGTCTCCTGATCTGATATCCCTCTTGTTCCATTAAGCACCTACCATGGAGCATGCTCAATAAATGTGTTCAGAACTTCCTGGACACTTAAACTTTAGTGGCACTCAGATGCTCTGATTTAAGTCAGGTGCTTGCTGCTCTACTCACTGGTGGTATCACAAGACTCTCTCAGGCTCCTTAAACCCCATAGTTTCTGATTCAATAGGTTCTGGGGTGGGCCCCAGGAATCTGTATTTCAAAAAGCTTCCCAGATGACCCTGTGATCAGGCAAGTTTGGGAAACACTACTTTATGCCAATGCTTCATTTATCAAAGCCGCTCCTATTCTTGCAAAACACTATAGGCCAAGGCTGAAGTGAAGACATCAAAAGGATTTTGCAGGAAGTGAGAGGAGAACAGAGGTGGGAGGAAAAAAAGGAACAGCTGTATGGACGTAGCTGCTGAAGAAACAGGAAAATTAAAACTACACTGCAGATGCTCTGTTCTATCAGTCCAAGTACTAGACATCTGACATCCATAGCAACCCAGCAGAAAATATCTGTATGATCTTGGGCTAACTCAAGTTAAACTTAAGCAGTGAAGAAACTATGGTTTAGAGTGCAAGGTACACTATAGGTCATCCTTTACACATCACACCCATTTCCTCTGCCTGTGTTCAGACCCACTCCTGTTCTTGTGAATCACCACAGGCCAAGGCTGAAGCAAAGATCAGCAACTTCTAGAAATGCTTCAGACCATTAAGTACCCTTTCCTATCTTCAGCAAACCATCTGGATATAGATATTTAATAATAAAGATATTTACCAAGTTTCAAAAACAGCTTAAAAGAAATGACTGAGGTGGAAGAAACCAAATTGTCTATCAACTGATAAATGAATAAACAAAATGTTGTATGTACATATAATGAAACATTATTCAGCCTTAAAAAAGGAAAGAAATTGTGAGACATGCTATAACATGGATGATCCTTGAGGACATTTTACTGAAATAAGCTGGTCACAAAAGGATAAATCCTGTACCATTCCACTTAGAGTTGTCAGATTCATAGAGACAGAGAGTAGGATGGTGGTTGCCAGAGACTGGGGAGAGAAAGAAATGGAGAGTTGTTATTTATTGGGTAAAGAGTTTCAGTCTGGGATGAAAAAGTTCTGGAAATGGATGGTGGAGATGGTTGCACAAAAATGTGAAATGTACTTAATGCCACTGAATTTTACACTTAAAAATGGTTAAAATGCTAAATTTTATGTATATTTTACCACATGAAAGAAAGAAAAGAAAGAAAGAAAGAAAGAAAGAGAAAGAAAGAAAGAAAGACAGACAGACAGACAGAAAGAAAGAAAGAAAGAAAGAAAGAAAGAAAGAAAGAAAGAAAGAAAGAAAGAAAGAAAGATAGAAAGAAAGATAGAAAGAAAGAAAAAAGTAGGAATAAAAACTAAACCCCCTTCAGGATGAAATTTTGAAAGTGGAAGTAGCTGTACCTCAGAGAGTAGCCCAACAGCAGCGCATCCCCCTCTTGGCCCCGCTGGCTTGAGACTTACATGTTGCAACAGGAAATTCCATCTTGGCCACAAGAACATTCCTCACAGTTCTCAGTCTTCCACTTTGAGCTCAGTGGGTGTGTGACTCCATCGAGATCCTTACATTCTAAAATTATACACATGGCATCATCAGTACATGGCATCATCAGCCCATGGCATCATCAGTACATGGCATCATCAGCACATGGCATCATCAGTACATGGCATCATCAGTAGGGTTCCCAAGTTATGCAACCAGAACAAGGCCTGTAGGACACTGGGGCCAGCCCCTGCAATCTGCACCCCTCCCAGAGAGGGAGACTCTCATCAATTAAAAAGGCATTTAAAAGAGTGCTTCTGTGTTCACCCACAGCTAAATTCTGGTACTGTCCAGTTCATGCCACTGATCATGTTTACCTATAGCAAGCTTATTAAATCCTTTCAGATTTTATTTCAGAACAGCCATTTCAAGAAAAATAAATAAGTTCCTCCTCTTTAATCAGGTAATTATTATGATCCTAAAGGTACTTGGGGCCAAGTTTTTTCTTCTGGATTTTCTCTCAATGAATGTCTCATTTTTCCACTTCCCTTTTGCTTTGCTTCTCAACCTCAATGTGCATGTAGAACCTCTTCAGTGTTTTTTTTTTTATTCTATGCCTGGGCCTCACCCCAGAACAATGAAATCAGAATCTCTGGGCATGGGGCCCAGGCTGCCACATTTTTAGAAAGCTCCCCAAGTGATACAAATATTCAACCAAGGGTGAGAACCACTGCTTTAATCCTTGGTGGTTCAAGAGTGCTTTAGAGACTAGTAATATTGGTATCACCTGAGGCCGTGTTTGATATGCAAACTCTCACCCTCGTTCCAGGCCCACAAAATCAGAAACTGTATTTTCACAAGATTCTCAGGGGGTTTACACACACATTAAAGTGTGAGAAGTAGTGCTTTGGAATAATTGATGATTCTCTGGCCGCATGTAGGCATCAACTGAGAAGCTTTTAAATATGCAGCTTTTACCTCAGAGATTCTGATTTACCTGGTCTTGGCTAGAAACCGAGCATTGGTAGGTTTCAAAAAACTCTCCAGGCAATTCTCATATAGCCAGGGTTGAGAATCATTGTCTTATATAAATGGCAAACTGAAGTCCCTCATTTTACTCCATTCCTATAACTGCCTTAATCCTCCATCTCTTATAGACTTAAAGGCCATCATCTGCCAAAAGTTCACGTCTATCAGGCTGCAGTAAAATAATAAACTTGAAAAGCCAAGACTTACCATTAGATAAATCACCTGGAGTGTACATATTAGGCATGAAATAGCACTGGGCATTGCATAAAGTCACAAAGGTGGACCAAACCATGAGCCTGCACAGAAGAGCTTTCTGTAATATAAAATAGAATGACAAAAGGAGAATGAATGGATTCAGGTGGTAGTCATTGACTGAGTGTCCTATATGGGGATCTCTGCTGGACTCTGGCAGGTGGTTTAAAGGTGGAGCTTCTACCCTCAAGTAATCCAGCAAAAGAATAAGACCTACACAAGTTGCTAAAATAAACTGGAAAAAAAAGCAAAACGTGAGTCAAATGTCATAGGCCTATAATTATAGTATGCTATTTTATTACAGAAGAGGTTCAGAAGACCCTTGTAGATGTTGATTTTTAGCTGTTTTGCAGAGTATGTATAGTTCAAAGGACAGATACCCCAGTACGAACTTCATTTTCCAGGTGATAAAGGCATTGTTGATGGCTATATGAATGTATCAGTTCATCAAGCTGATACTGGATCTGCAGGACAAAGGAAAGTATCAAGTTGCTCTTGTCATCATTTTGAGATGAGCAAGCTAAATAAATAAACAAACCTTAATGTAGGAATTTTCAAGAACCTTTTTAAAAAGAAGATAGGGTGAGCGTACTTGTTCTATAAGAAGTCTAAAATTAATTATGAACTGCTGCTACTTGAAGTGCATTACTGATATAAAAATAAAATGTCAGGTAAAGTGAACAACATAGAAACCCCAGAAAGTACATTTATAAATACATATAAAAGTTTATTATAAAAGAAACAGTCTTCGAATGACTCAAGGATAGAGTCCAAACATGGTGAGTGGGGAGAGCAAAGTATTCATTTTTGAGATTAACCAGTTGACAATATCTTACATATAGCCTGCCATTGGCTCCTCGCCCCTTGCTTTGGCTTCAGTTTCTCTCCTGTTAAAAGAGGAGTTCTCCCACTTGATTGGAGAGGCTGCTGAGAGCTAATACACAGCCTTAAGCTCGTTGAAGGACAGGGCCAAGTCCTTTGCATCTTTACCAAGTACCCCAGGAGAGGAGCACAAGAAACAGGATCAAAAATAGTGCTGCTTTAATGTGGATATGAATCTCTGGGAGATCATGCTAAGTAAAATGCAGATTCTTCTTTGGTGGGACTCAAGAGTCCACATTTCTGGCAAGCTCCTAGATGATGCATATGCTGCTGGTCTAAGGACAACCTGAGTAGAGAGGCTCTAAAGTCCCTTCTTGTTTCCATATTCAATTCCTCCACCTCCCCCTCTTTCCTCCTTTGTTTCCTTTCCTGCATTCAGTAAAAGTGGCCACCTGATATGTGTAGGCATAGAAGGAAGTGTAGCGACAAGACAGGCATTTGTTTTGCTTTCTAGATGGTGTGGCTTCATGCCAGGCTTGGGGTGAAGTAGGCTGGCAGTGCCCCTAGAAATTGTGTCTCTGGGTAAGTTGCTGCTCCTTGTGTCTTTCCCATATGAATAAGAGTGAGGCATCTTCAAGGATCTTAACTTAAGTAGGGCAGGGGCATTGCCAGATCTGCAACTTACAAAGTTCACTCTGAGATTGGAGAAGGGGTCTGCGTGGAGCAGAAGGATCCCACCCCACCTCTTTTCTAGTATTCCAAGCTCCATCTTTCTGAGACAGTTTCTGAGATGTCGTCCAAGGGATGCCCAGAGTCCATTTCTGAGGATCCGCAAATCTCACTTGTCTACTCTTGTCTGTTGGCCACTTCCTTCCTCTTCTTCTTTGCATCCCTAGAGCAGCCCAGTTCATTCCCTTTTACTGGATCTAGCAAAGGATATTTTTAAAAGATCAAGTTTGAATTAAAGACAGGAAGGAGGCCTAGATGAGTTTTTATAGATTTCGGTGCAAAATTCTTTCTTGATACAACATGGTACACTGTGAAGGGTGATAGCTTCCAAATTTTGCTGAACATTAAAATCATCTGGGCAGCTTTTAAAAATCCAATTCTCAAGGCCACACTGTAGACCAATTAACTCACAGTGTCTGGTGTGGGAGTCAGGTATCGGTATTTATCAAAGATCCCCAGGTGATTCCACTGTGCAGTCCAGTTTGGGAGCCACTAGCCTAAAGAGGGGGACATGTGGGTTCCCATCTTAGCTCCCCACTGGCTCATAATGAGACCCCCATGGCAGCATCTTCCCCTCCCCAGGCTCAAGTTCTCATCTGTAAAATTATGCAGTGTTGTAGCTCTGAAATTATATTTAATTTCACAAGATTTAGAGACACATATAAACTCTAATTGAATGCTAAAATTACTGGAAGAAACAACAGCTTTGATCTTATAGAAATAGTGCTAGATTAATTAAGATTTTCACAAGCTCCCAGATTCTCATTACATTCTACATATTGAATTGCAAGTAATCTATAGAAGATTCATAACTAGGTCACAGTTACCATTAAATTGTATTTAGTAGAAACATGCATCATAACCCATTAAAATAAAGAATATACTATATACACTTTTTCTTTTCTGACCTTTATATAGGAAGCCAGTTACCTACCATTGTGACAAGCAGGAGTCCTTATAGGTATGTGCATCCAGGGAAAGTCACAGTAAACTTATATAGGAGAAGGCAATCACACATCTGGCATCATTAGGAAAGCTAATGTGCCAAGGACACACAGTGTTTACAGAGGGTTGACTAGCAACAGGAAACTGGTTTCAGATGATTTATGAATTACTCATAAATTACATCTCCACCCCGATTAGGTTTACTCTTGCCATCTCTACCCCTGAATATGTATTTGCTCTTGACATGAAAGGGCAGAGAAAAAGAGAACTTCCCTTTCCTGAGATATGTTAGACTGGGAAGCTTAAACAACAAATATTAATTTTCTACAATTCTGGAGGCCAGAAGTCTGAGATCAAGGTGATGGCAGGGTTGGTTTCTTCTGAGGTCTCTCTCCTTTGTTTGCAGATAGTTGCCTTCTTCCTGTGTCTTTACTGGGTCTTCCCTCTGTGTGCATCTGTGTCCTAATCTCTTCTTCCTATGAGGACACCAGTCATACTGGATTATGAGCTCACCTTAATGGCCTCATTTTAACTTAATTACCTTTTTAAAGGACCTATTTCCAAATACAGCCACATTCTGAACTTCAACATATGAATTTGAGGGGACACAATTCAGTCCATAACACCATTTTATCCCAAAATGTTCCCCCACAGCTGGCTACAGTGCCTAAAATTTTACCCTGTGTTCGCTCTATCCACAGACAAGAGCTCAGGCCTCAAAGAGCCAACTGGCTCTCAAAGCTCTTCAGAGTTAGCCACAGCGATCCTTTTCTGTGCCATCTTCTACCACTCCTAAAAACAGTCTTGCCACCACCCTATGCCACGTGGGTTAGCTCTCTTGATCCATTGAAGGGCTGCCTCCCCACACACCATGGACACCACAGGCTCCTGCATACTTCTGCTTTCACCTGCATATGTTTAAGCTGCCCCAGGGACTCTCAGTTCCTCGAAGTCGGGGCACATTCGTCGTGGTTGGTGGCCTCTCAATTTCTTTTGAAACACCAAGTTTGAAGAATTTCTCACAGTGTGAGTCCCACCTTATCTAGGACTAGGTCCTAACGTCCTTGTCACAGGCACGTCACCTAAGTTCCACAATCAGACACACATAGCAGGACTCCCTTAAAGAGGATTAATGGAAACTGGTATCATGTAGAGTCCCTTTGCAATGAAGGCAAACAAGGTGGTGCCTAGGACAAAGGTTTTTGCAGTCCAGTATGCTGTGACAGTTGTGCGAGGGGTAATGACTATGAGCAGTAGCAGAGATCTTGCTGGAGCCATCAGCAGTGGGGTTTTGGGTGACTCATCTGGCCTTGTGGCAACCAAATCTGTGTCTCTAGCTTTCCACAAAGACTGTGAGCTGACATCTTTAGTAAATTCCTTTTT
The DNA here is from genome assembly GCF_000325575.1 of Pteropus alecto. Classification (NCBI taxonomy): domain Eukaryota; kingdom Metazoa; phylum Chordata; class Mammalia; order Chiroptera; family Pteropodidae; genus Pteropus; species Pteropus alecto. The sequence goes on from NW_006439718.1 coordinate 2,217,737, forward strand.
TGCTCACACAGACTGGAACAGGTTCTGTTGAAGCAGGTCACAACTAAGAACTTTGTGATGAAGACAGTGTCCATAACTTATTCCTGTCTATATCCTTCTCAAAGACTGGCACAGTCTCTGGTGCAGTGCAGCCATGCCAAGTAGAACTACACCTGGTTTTATGCAGATGTCCCACATGCCAATCAGTGCCATAGCTAAAAAGAGCTCATCTGCCACTCACTAGGTGCTGGCAAGAAGGTTGTCCTATCTGCCCCTACCCAGAAGCTCAAATTGTGGCTTATGATGGGGGAGGAATGTTGTGAACAGGTGTGGGTGCCACTCCTTGATTTTGACCTTATTTCAACTTTCATCTTAACAGACTGAACAAACCTTATTGTCCCCTTAATTAATTAATTAATTAATTAATTAAAGAGGCACATGTGTATGTACACACACACACACACACACACACACACACACACACACACACACACACACTCCATACGTGTGGCCGAAAAAGAGAGAACAGAGATAAGCAAAAAGAAAAATGCTGTTTGTTGTACTGTCCCAAGAGAGCTGTTGTCAGAATTTTGGAGGATTTCCTTTAAGAGCATCCTAGGCATATTTTCATTTAGGAGAGACAAAATTACATACACTTTTGCCTAATTTGGGACATTGTACATACTGTTATACACAGGTTATAGCATAGTTGTGCAATCTGCTTTATTCATTTAGTAATGATATGACCATACTTGCATATCAATAAATAGAGGTCTGATCACTATTTTAATGGCTACATTTTACTACATGGAATGGCTAAGCCTTCATTTATTTGATTAATCACCTTTTGTTGAACACTCAGGTTGTTTCCGACTTTTCTTTTAATTAGAATTTTGACCTTTAGATAAAATTTTCCACACGTTAATTTCCTCAGGACAAATTTGTAGAGATAGAATTTCTGGGTAAAAGGTATTATTATTTCATTATCTGGTAATCTGATAGGTTGGAAATGTTATTGTTTTTTAATTTACTTTTCTTTGAAGTTGGGCAAGAGTAGACATTTTTTGGTATACTTATTGGCCAACTGTATTCCTTCTTCCATGAGTAGCCTGTTCACTCGTATCCTTGTCTTACTTTTTTTTTTTCTTTTGGGGTGTTTATATTTTCCTTCCAGATTAGTAAATAGGCTCTTAATATTTTAAAGATATTAATCTTCAATTGTTGCATACACCACAAATATTTTCATCACTTTTTCATCTAACACTGACTCTGGAGTTAGACCTGAGGAATAAGAAATTTTCCTCCATTCTATTTTTACCTTTAAAGTGATATGTTTTGACATATAGAGATTTTAAACTTTTAGTTAGATCTATCAAGTATTTATTATATGGTTCCTTGCCTTAATTTTATATGTTTAACAGCTAGAAAGGTTTTAAAACCTTTACTTTTAAATAGGTAATACATGTGCATTTAAAACATTTTAAAACATTTTACTTTTAAATAGGTAATACATGTGCATTTAAAATCCCCTTTTAAAAAAATAAGTCTCTCCTACTTGTCCCCCAGTCTCTCAGTTCTTCTTGCTAGAACTCATGCTATTTGGAACACAATTCTTGATGTGTTGCACACACTGTTCCGTGTCTTGCTTTCTCCTTTTTGTGCTCTATTCTTTCTAATGGCTGCCTAATATCCTACTGTATGAATGTACTAAAATTTACATAATCAGTCTCCTATCAACAAGATGGCTATTTAAGTTGATTCCAAGTTTTGCTATTACCAGCCATGCTACTACCATTATGTGCTCATATACCTCTGAGCCCCATTCCCATTTTTTTAAAACTTTTTACCTTGGAATAATTTGAGATTCACAAGAAGTTGCAAAGTACAGAGAGTTCCTGTGTACCCATCTTCTGCAATGATAACATCTTAAATAACCAAAGTTCATTTTCAAAACCAAGAAATTGGCATTGGCACAATAGTACAACATTATAACTGAACTGTAGACTTTACTCTGATTTCATCAGTTTTTATATGCCCTTTCTGGTCTGTCCAGTTCCCATTTAATACAATTCCACTTGGCTTTCTGGGGTTTTTTCACCCATGTTACTTTAGAAGCAGTGTCGAGTAACTGGAGGCTCACCAATACATGTGATACGTCACTCTGACCCTGTCACTTGCCCAGAGTAACACTGGGTCATGGTCTAAGCTCTTCATAATTGACAACCTCCACTAAATAGCTTTTATAAAGGTCTTTGATACATTTTCTATTTACCTTTGTGTGTGCGTGTATATGTGTGCACTATATCTGGTGGAGCAAGAAAAGCCTATGATTCACACCACTTTTAAAACACTGGTGGAGGAGCACGTGTGCTCTCCACATTGCACCAGGAGACTGTGTACTCTATGCCAGCCTCTTCCTCCACTCAAGTCACTAATGGCATCTGAGGGTGGTTACCAGGCTATCCCAGGCTCCAAGAAAATATTCCATTACTCTCCTTTGAAATGGACTTTCAAGGCAAAGACTGTTGTGCCAGTGTATTCTATATTGCTGTAGTTAAAAAAGACAAAGTGAAGGAACTCTTCTGGGCAATTGTTTTACTCAGCTGCCAGGTTTTTATGAAGAATAGTGTTCTGGTGGGGTTACACTGTTCTAGGCTGTGATACTTGACATGTGAGTATATGAACAAAGTCACTGCTGATTTTGACCTGTGACCCCACGGGGTTGTACCAAACTCCCAAGAAGCCTATATATGAATGTCAACTTAACAGAGTCCCCTTCATGACACTGGGGAGGGAAAGGGAAAAGGAACAACATGTATGAAGAGGCTGCCCTGCAGTAGACTGTAAAAGGGGTTTTCATGATGAGGTCCCTACGTAGTCCCACTCTACAGAGAGGAAACAGAAGACCCTCTCACTATCCCACAGCTTGTAAATGAGAGTACCTGCATTGGAACTCAGATCTGCCGGCTCCCAATCTTCACTCTCTCCTGTATCTCACTGTATCTGATGACCACAGTCTCCTTCTTTAGAAAACACTGCCTGAGTTGCTGGGTAACTGCAGAATCAGAACAAGGAGATTTAGTGTAGAGGTTAGGACAGAAGTAGGTTCTAATCCAAATTCTTCCCCTGCATAGCTGTGTGACCTTGGGCAAATTTCTTAACATCTCTGGCCTTTATTTTACTCGTTTATTAAATAGGAATGACGATCTCCTTGTCAAAGGATTTGCATAAAAAATAAATGAGAAATGTGTCTAAAGCATTCAGCCAATTCCGGATAAAGGGTGATGTCATTTTTTAAAATGGTGGCACCTTCGAGCAACAGCAGTTTGCTGCATCTTTCTCTCCTGTGAATCTGGTGGCTGAAGTCTCCTCTACTTTGAGAAGTGTTAGTGATGCCCTGCCCAGTTCTGTCTCTGTAATATGCCATCTGCCTTCACACTGGGACATTTCCATGAGCCACGAGCATGAGTGCACATTTCAGTAGGAATGTACCCTTCCTATTGTGTGGTCTGCAGCTGGTGATTCTGGTGAAGAGGGAAGGTGGGAGAAGCTGCCTTCTGTAGATGGGCGATTTTGGTACATGTAGGTTTTTACTTGCTAATTTCCTCTCGGAGGTAGCTTCAACTTCACATTTTATGAGATACCTTGTGACATCCCATCGTATCTGCTGAGTAAACACCTTTTCTGTTGATCCCCCCACCTCACTTTCTTGTAATTTGGTCCTCTTCTCTAATTTCACAGATGATCCTTTGGAAAAAAGATGGATCAAGTATTGGCACATGCAAGAATTTTAATCATTTGTTTGACAAATATTTGTTGAGTGCCCATTCAAGGCCTTCTGATTGCTTAGCAAATCCTTTGAGTCTCAATCCAGGATTATCTTATTTTCAGAAATATAGCTTTCCTAACTTAGCCCAGGGGAATTCATGTTTGCTGAATTGATAGATTGCCGGTATTTTAATTAAATTAACATAGATTTCTGCCTCCCATGGGAGACAGATGCTACAGAAAAACATTTCTGGCCCTTTATATGTACCTACTTGTTTTACTGACTTGATTTTACAAGTGAGCCTTTAAAACAGTTTCACTGTAACAAATCCTATTATATCTATTAAACAGCAACTGTTGTAATCTGTAGCATCTCAGAGCTGAAGGAGCCCTTGGAAGATTGCATACTCTGACCTTATAGACCAGGACTGAGCTTGAGAAAGTCCAGTGACTAGCTAGTAAATTGTAGAGTCCCATACATTGTCAGAGGGAAATGACTATGGTCTCAGGCAGCAGGGCAAAGGACAGATGAAGAATGAAAGTAGGTGTCTCAGGTGCTTCCCTCCAGGACTACTGCAAAGACCAGGCTTTTCTCTCTATACTTTTCTTTCTAAACTAGGCTTTTCTTGCTATAATTATGACAAAGAATGTTCAGGAGTTCCTGTTGGACACCATTGGTCTAACTTTTAATCTCTTGGGATGAGCTATCTTTGAAATGGGAAATACTATTTTGCCAGCAGAAGCTTAGACCTGCTGATACTTGATTGATTAGGTGGCAATGGGAGAGAATATTCCATTCTCTATCGCCACCTAAAACCTAATAAGCTACTGTAAGATGGTTTTTGGAAGCCAGGTTTTGGAATTTTCATAATGGATATTGTTCCTGTTGGTAACTCTCTCTGGGAATTTTGGCTACTGTGGTCAGAGGTGTTATCTCACTTGACTGCAGTTTGCCATACAAGGGAAGATGTATTCCAATAGGATGTCAGCTAAAGTGTGAGTTCCTCAGCATCCCACCTCCTACTGCACCACCCTATCCCCACCTGCGGATTGACCCTACAGGTTCCTTCCCCAGCTCTACCCCACAGAGCTGCTCACCACCTAGAGCCACATGGCCCTTGGTGAAGCCACTGAAGAGTTGGGTTCCCAATCAGTGGGGGCCTCATTCACCAGTCTTCAAGTTGATTACTTGTCTCCCATCTGTCATGGTCTAGTTGTTCTCCAGAGCCTTTCCAAGCTGTCATCACATCTCTTAAACCTCCCACCCATGCAGGCTTCCTTCACACCCTGAAGATAATCTCACTGCTTATCTCATAGAGACCAGAGCTGAGAACTACCTCACCTGTCTTCTACACATTGACTTGCACCTTCTCCTAACCATTCAACTGTCCCTCTGGGTCCCTTCCCTGTCCCAGATGTGCCATCTGGATCTCAGTCCCCTGCTCCACACACACCTTCCCAAGGACTTCTTCCATCTTTTTTGGTGACAAGTGGGCTAAAGGGACAGATGGAAAGTATCTAGCACATGTGAATTGTTGAGTTCCAACCAGGAAAAAAGAGATCCTCACTGGAGATCCAATCGCCTGTCTGTTTTTCATTTTAGAGTCTGATACCACACCGCAGGACCAGTTTCCACAATTGTTAAGATATTGTCAGCCATATTAGAAAAATGAACTTAAACTAGCACAGGCAAAAAGATACATTTTGGGTTTAAGTGTTCGGTCCAGAGGTGAACTAGCTTCTAGATTTACAGGCTCAGACTATGTCAGACCTTATGATAGTTTTCATTTTCCAGCAATCAGAAAGTTGGAGGCTGATGGAGGCATATGTACTCATTTATGCAAAATGATTATGCCCATCTATTTCAACAATAAGACAAATCCAAGTTCATATGCCAATAGATGCAGCAGAAGGTCTTTGACAACATCAAGGATGCAATAAGGTGAACAAACCCCTATGGGGCAAGGGTGACAATGAGACACAGATTCCGTAGTTCCAAGGAAAACTTATAATGAGACTGTAAAGCCACTAATAGAACAGTAAGCACTGTAGTAGGTATGGGTCTCCTGTGCCATCCAGGGGCACTGTCTACTTTGTCTAACCTGGGGAGATATTAAAAGAATGTGCATGAAGCTAGGAAGCCAGGGACCGGGAATACTGCTGGTAAATAACTTTTTTCCCCTGCAAGACAATTATCTAGAAAAGTGTGAAAACAACAAATGAAACACTGAAATGAAGAAGTAGAGTTAGAGCAAACAAACATGTCTGGAATTAACCACTGAGGAACCTAACCAGATTTTATCCTAGAGAAAGGGCAGATCCAGGAATCCCCAAGGAGGCTCAGAATCTTATTTGTCAAGTGGATTAAAGGCTATTTGGTCAAGGATCGTGTGTTTACGGTTTAGAGCAATTATGCAAAGAACCCAGAAACCACTGCTTCCCTGACCTTAATGTACTCTTTGTGAAGTGAATGCTTGCTTTCTTTTGAAAATAAGGTGGTGACAATAAAGGCTTTGGTTGGTGACAGTTTCTTTCTTCTTTCTGGGTGGTATTCAAATGTTGAACAACCAGCATGACTCAACCATTGACCCATTAGTACAGTTGCCAGCAGTCTGTCTGTGAGCCCCTACTGTGCCAGATGTTGCCTCTTTCATTTCTGTGTCTGGTGAGGTATAAAGGTGCCAGGATATTCAGCATGATGGGTGGAGACCCTCTGGGGTCTCAGAGCAGTGGCCATTTATCCACCTGTACCTCTAAACTGATGCACACCAGCACCACCAGCCCTGATTCTCTTTCTTCATAGAGCACCTGCAAAGTACATGTGGCCACCAGAATCAGAGACAAAAAAGTCAGCCAGCAATCTTCACAGTTCACTAATAGCAGTGCCTTCCAGAAGCCCCTTGGGATTGAGGGCTAAGAGGCAGGAGTAGAGTAGGAGAGTTTTGTGGAAGACAGCAGAAGATATGTTCAGAGACTGAATCGTCTTTGCCAGAATTTAATTAGCACAGGTTTGCTGTGGAATTATAACAAATTTGCAAACCTATAGTATATAGGATAATATCTCTTAATAAGCCAATTAAGAAATAACATACTCCAAACCAATAACAGATTAATCACACTATTGTTCCAGGCAAAGGGAGGTGTACTGTTTTATATGAGAAGGCACTCGAGAGAGTTGGCTACCAACCGAAATGCTGATTTCAGCTGCCTGCACAAAAGTATAATTCCCCCGTTGCTAGAGAATGAAGACACCAGTGCTGGTGGGCCTGGTGATCTCTTTCACTGGCCACTATGCCGTTTATCACCACTGTCCAGGAGTGTCTTTGCCAAAACAGGCACAAATGCCCCAAAGCTGTTCCGAGAGTTTTTAGGTTAGTGTAAAGTTGCCTCACCCTGCAAAATTTTTTGTACCAGACTCTTGTTAAAAATGGAAAGACAGGTTTTATTCAAATGATGGCAGTAGGGGAGGCTCTCTAGTATAAACTGAGCTCAACTCCACAAAAAAATAAGGCAGGAAGCATTTTAAATGCTGAGCTGTGCTAAAGGAAAAGTACTGAAGGACATTGGAGTGGAGAGAGATTTGGTTAGTGTGATTAGGCCATCTGTGTTACTAACTGGTGCTTATAGAAGTTAGGCTCCTATCCTCCCACAGAGATTGGGAGACCGAGGGCTCTATCTTTGATGATTACTTTTCAAAGGGTTAGCTCTCAGGTCCTAGAGAAAGAAATTTCTGGGGTGATAGAAGCTATATCTCAAACAGACAGAGAAATGATGTTTTACAGTTATAAGTTTTCTGTAGTAAACGTTCTAAAAAAAGGGAGGTCGGGGCCTATAGTCAGGTGTTGACTGGAACAAACAGTAAATTCTTTTGGCAGCATTGAGTTTTCTCAGGGGTTGTCATTCTAGGGATATAGCCTTGAGCTGTTAGAAACTGTGCTAGTGTTTGTTCAAGTCTCTTAGTGTTAGGGAATGGACAAAATTGTGCAGAGTCTGCAATTCTCTTACACTAAGGCTAAAGCCCAATCGAGAAGAAGGCTCAGAGGCAGCTGACTAAAGTTTGGTCAAGAAGAGAATTTTTGTCACTAAAAACTCACTGTAATCAAGACGGTGTGGTACTGGCATAAGAACAGACTTAAAGATCAATGAAATAGAATTGAGAGTTCAGAAATAAACCCTTTATATGTAGTCAGCTGATTTTAACATCCAGCAAATATTTATCTCAAACCAAGTATGATGCTAAATTCTGGGATTATTGAGATACTAATTATGGGCTGTTATTCAACTCTCCATTTCGTGAAGAGCATATTTTGTGTTAAGGGATATGGCAGAAACATAAGGGAAGTACCAAGCAACCATCGATCTGTTTTCAGTTTTCCCACTTATAAAATATGGTGGTTGGACTAAATCGTTATTCTCAAACTTTAGAGTATATAAGAATCACCAAGAAACTCCTGAAAATACAGGTTCCTAGGACCCCCCACCCTTCAGAGTATAATCTCATAGGTCTGGGGCTCAGGAATATGCATTTTTAGCTAGCCTGCTGCCACCCGCCCCCTACCGCCCCCGTTGATTCTGACACAGGGAGCACATGTAAGAAATATTGGCCTAAAATATCTTTGATTTCTATATTGTGAAAATGTACAAATTTACCTTTTGGTTGCATTGGCAAGAGTCTGACAAATATATAAGCAATAAAATGTTCATTATAGCACTGTTTCTTCTAGGAAGACACATACAAAGAGACAGACAGACAGAGAGACAAAGAGAGACAGAGACAGAGACAGAGAGAAGGACGGGAGGGAATCTAAATACCCATCTACAGAGAACTCGTAAAGAAACTATCATAGTCATAAAGGATGACTAACGAGCTGTTAAAAAGGAATGAGGTCGTTCTCTATGTACTGATATATTAAAGAACTCTAAATATACTTTTAAGAGTAAAAAGGGAGATGCCAAACACTGAGCATGACAAATTATGCTTTCCAAAGATGGCCATAATATCTGCTCTTCTGCAATGTCTCCCCACTATTAAGCATTAAGTCTATTTCCCCTCCCCTTGAATCTGCTTAACAAATGGAATACGGCAGCTGGGATGTTCTGGGACTTCCAAGTCTAGGTCGTACGAAAGCTTGTAACATCTGCCTTGGTCACTTTTGGGACAGTCCTCCTCAGAATCCACTGGTAATGTTATGAGAAGCCCAAGCCTCATGAAAAGATCATATGCCAACACTCCCTTACGCGGTGTAGGGGCTCACCTTAGTACATCCCTGATGCTGTCAAAGACCTTCTGCTGCATCTATTGGTATATGAACTTGGATTTGTCTTATTGTTGAAATAGATGGGCACATTCATTTTGCATAAATGAATACATATGATAGCATCAGCCTCCATCTTTCTGGTTGCTGGAGAATGAAAATTCTATCATAAGGTCTGATGTAGTCTGAGCCCGTAAATCTAGAAGCTAATTCACCTCTGGACTGAACACTTAAACCCAAAATGTATCCTTTTGCCTGTGCTAGTTTAAGTTCATTTTTCTAATATGGCTGACAATATCTTAAGAACTACGGAAACTTGTCACGATATTATTGACTATATTTACTTTCACCCTTTTTACCTATCCCCACCATCTACTTCTCCTCTGGCAACCAAACCTTAGGTCTCTGTTTCTATGAGTATGTTTTTGTTTTGTTTTGTTTGTTCTTTTTTTTTTCCTTTTAGGTTCCACATATAAATGAAACCATACAGTATTTGTCTTTCTCTGCCTGACTTATTTCACTTAGCATGAGACTCTCTAGGTCCATCCATGTTGTTGCAAATGACAAGATTTCACTTTTTATTGCTGTGTAATATTCCGTTGTGTGTATACATACATATATATACAAATATGTATATCACATATTCTTTATCCATTCTTCTATCGAGGATGCTTCCATATATTGCCTATTGTAAATAATGCTGCAATGAACACAGGGTGCAGATATCTTTTCAAACTGGTGTCTTTATTTCTCTTGGGTAAATACCCAGGCTAGATTATATGGTGGTTCTAAGTTTTAATTTTTGAGAAACTTCTATACTCTTTTCCATAGTGGTGGCATCAACTTAAATTCCCACCAACAGTACACAAAGTTTCCTTCTCTTTTCTCCACATCCTCACCAATTCTTATTTCTTTTCTTTTTGATGAGCCATTCTAACAGGTAACATCTCACTGTTTTCATTTCCATTTTGCTGATGATTAGTGGTGTTGAACATCTTTCTTTTTTCATTTTTCTCCCTGAGAAAGCTCAGTATTTATTTTTTTCTTAAAGGCTTTTTTATTAAAATGTAACTGACATGCAATATTATGTACACCACAGTTATTCAACATTTATATACCTAAGAAAGTGATCACTATGATAAGCCTAGTAACAATATGATACCTACAATACTATTGACTACATCCCTATGCTGTATATTACACCTACATGACTCGTTTATTTTATAACTGTAAACTAGAACCTCTTATTCCCCTTCACCTTCCTTCCTTTAAAATTTTTTTCAGTTACAGTTCATAATCAATATTATTTTTTATTAGTTTCAGGTATACAGCATAGTGGTTAGAGATTTATATAATAGAAGAAGTGATTCCCCAATTAGTCTAGTACCCAGCTGGCACTACATATAGTTTTTACAATATTATTGACTATAATCCCTATGCTGTACTTTACATCCCTGTGACTGTTTTGTAACTATCATTTTGTTCTTAATCCTTTTACCTTTTTCACACAGCTTCCCAACCCACCTCCCATCCATTTGTTTGTTCATCAGTTTGTTCTCTGTCTCTATGAGTCTGTTTGTGTTTTGTTTGTTCATTTACTTTGTTCTTTAGATTCCACGTATAAATGAGATCATATGGTATTTGTTTTTCTCTATTTGACTTTTTCCACTTCGCATAATACCCTAAAGATTCATCTGCAGTAAGTCCATTTTAAGCTCTATTTATGTTTAAAGTAATTAATAATAACCACACTTTAAGAATCATTAAAATCTTGTAGACAGTCATATTTTATGATTTCTCTTAATTAGCTGGTCATGGTTCATAATTTCTGACAAAATTTAAAGTTTTGATTTTAGAGAGTTTTTTGTCTTTACATTAAATGGCAGAAAAATACAACAGAGGAAATGTTGCCACTTATAATAAACTGGAGTCAAGTTTAGTCTTACTTAAACCTTGTCTCAATTTGATTAGTTAGTAAATATAAACTTTCTGCTTAGCTTCCTGGATTTAAATATTCTGTATTTAAATATTCCTGGTTGAGCCAGGAGAAGTGATCCACAACACAGTAAAAATACTTTCAGATACAAGCGATATACTTTATATTCTTTTATTAAACCTTTCTTAAGATTTCACTTATAGTTTTTGTTTTCAAAGACAGAACATTTAAAAATTTTTCCAAATATTTATTGAATACTCACTTCAAGGCTGACACCTTCTTTCGCATTATGTATATCAAGCCCATTAAATACTCATAAAACCTTACATTATAGTCTTCACTCTATAGACAGGGAGACTGAGGCACAGTTTGCCCAAGGTCACATTTCTAGTGTGTGATGGAGTCAATATTTAAACTCTTATAAACTAATCCCACTGCCCAAGTTCTTAGCCACTCTACTGTTTCTTGATGAGTTTGCAGACTACTCCTTGCCCTTGTCACTCTCTACCATTGTTCTTGCCATCACACAAAACCCTTCTTTCTCTGCTTTGACACCTCTGCTTGCTCAAGTGCTATGCCTCACCTGCTCCAAAATGTGGACTGACCTCAGTGACAGGAGGATGCAAGCTTATGTCCCTGTCTTTCACCAGTCCTCCAATCCTTAAAAAGCAATGTTGCATAAGGTAGACACACAATATAAATGTTTGTTCCATGAATGGCTGGATTAAAATGAATAAACTATATTCACATAACCTAATTTTCTCTTTTATTTTTCTCAAAGAAATTTCTTTGGACTCATTAGATCTTGAGAATCTTTTATGTGAGCCCAATTAGAGAGTTTATAAGTTGTTTATTGATACATATAAAAGCGGACAGATTGGTACGGAAGGTATTATTTTACTGAGGAGTAAATAGTCTTAGAGAGAAAGCGAAAGTTACCTAAGTTTAGTTATCTAGCTAGTTGGCATTCAGAAGTATAAAGAGAATAGGCTAAATGCATCAGACACAACTGGGCTCAAATTTTGGTTCTGCCATGTGAATTTGGACAGGTAACTTAATGTTTTTAAGCCCATTTCTTCATTTTTAAAATATGTGCATTTATGACTATTCTTTAGGATTGTTGGGAAGGTTAAGGTAATACAGGTAAAACTCCTACTAATTGCCTTCATAAATGTCACATTTCTTTTATTCTAACTCTGGATCCAGTGCCTTTCTCAGAGTATAGAGGGGCCTCTCTTAGAGATGTGTCTAGCAGGTTCCACCAAATGGAAGCTTGTGTATATCAACAGTTAGAAAACTTTTAATACCAAGTGTCTTTAACAGGAATGTAAAAGCAAACAGACACACATAAAAACATCTTTGTGTGGGCAAGAGTATACAAGGAGATGACAGATGGAGGTAATATTCACTCTCAAAAGCTTTATGCAACCTAAAGCAGAATTTTAAGTATAGAAAGGGAATGTGGGAGACAATTTCAAGCTTGCGAAGTATTTGACTAGCTTAAATAGCAATAAGAGTTAAATCTATGCAGTGCTTTATGAATTTCTTTACATTGTTTTTTTGGTTTAGTTTCGTAGTCCAGTTATGCTCATTCTGTTGATGGACATGCTGAAGGAGCTTTAAGATGCCTAGCTAATAAGGGACTCAAATCCAGTTCTAACTTTTTCCAGAGTTGGAGCTCCTCTCAAATTCCATGCCGCCTCTCATCTGTTATATCCAAGTGCACAGAGATCTCTTTCACTCATACTGTTTAAAGCAATGCCTCAAATCTCACCACATAGAAATGAAGATGTCACAGTCACTAGAATCATTATAATCAAGCTCACACTCTTGAGGTCTGGGATGAACACTAAGAAACCATCCATAATTCTGAAAGACATGAAAATGGTATTAGTTTTAACATATTTATAAATGTGTTATATTCATTGTACAATAAACATGCCTAGGTTGAGCTGCAGTTTGAGGACATGGCCTCCTTTTCTCCCCAGTTAGCCTCACACTGCTTGGTCAGCACCTTCACCATCTTCCACACTGCTGGGAAAGGGCTTTCCTTTTCCCTTTATGCCCGGGTATTCTGTTCTACAAAGCCCAGACTCGTGCCCTATCATAAGATCTAATCCTGTATTACTTTTCCAGTCATCTTTACTTTACCTTTGTCTCCCTCCTACCTGCGACAATAACCAGAAAAGAAAAATAAAAAGTAAATAAGCATATTTCCTTATCTGGTTTATCCTTAAGTCAAAAGGAGGAGGGACTAAGATAAATATTTAATAAGTATTTAATTTGCCTTAGAGTCAAAAGGAGGAGGAACTAAGCTAGATAAATGATGATAACATTTAAGGTAGATAAACATGAAGTCTTGTTTATTTCCCCAAATTAACTGTATAATAATGGGGTGGTATTGACAATATTAGCCAAAGAAGCTTGCCCTTTGTTCTCACCCTACTCTACTTTCTGGTACCCCTGTGCTGAGTGTAGGGTGCTACCTAAAGTAATTCAGAAAGAAGTGATTCAATGCTCAACTTTTAATTTCAGAATAGACTTGCGCAGCCCATGGCAGAGATAATAGTTTTAAAAGAAAAAAGGCTTCAATTCAGCATCAAAAAATACTTAACACCTGCCCAGATTAGATGAAAATCCCATAAACCTGGGGAAAGGAGAGAGTTGGAGAGGGGAGCAGTACAGTGAATCACTGATGTTGGTCCCTGAAAGGGAACTCTGTGTCTTTCCCATTGTCTCATCCAGGGTGGGCAGCAGAGGAAAGAGTAGAGATAACAGAATCCTCAGTATGTGAGAGGATCTTCAAGTGGGGAAAGGAAAGCTGTGCTCATTTCTTGTGGGGCACAGGGAGACCAAGAGAGGTCTTTGAATATTCCTATACTGTAGGACACAGTGACAGCAGCTGTGTGGAGCAACATCTTCTGTCTCCTGGGCTTCTAGGGTGGTGAGGGAACACATCTAAAAGTGCCCCTGTGTTCTCTGAGAGGCCATGGGGTCCACAAGAGCCTTTGCAATGAGGACAAGTAAGAGTCTAGTGTGTGGTGGGATACTTTGGACATATTTCCAAGTGTTTCATCATACCCTTTAAGTCTGTTGCCTCAAGACCTCCCATCCATTGAGTCAGGGAGGAGGCAGGTGCCACTCTGAACAAAGGGGTCATTGTTCTGCTTTGGGCTTCTGTTCTGAATTTCTACCAAGACAATGCTCTTGAAGGTTTGGACTGATTCAGAAAGAGATTCACTGTTCTTTAAGATTAGGACAGCCCATGTCTACGTTTATGCCTGTTGTCTCACATTACTAAGGACCCCCCTTTCAGCTTTTTTGTAGTGAGGGAAATGTTCTAAATTTCTGTTATGGTGGTGGTTATATGGATGAAAAATGAGTTCTACAGAAAGTTACCTCACAGAGTGATCTGATCATAAATTCCTAACCTGCAGGTCATAGTGGATTGTCATGCCCAGGCATGTAACTTCTTTAGTAAAAGGCTTAACTTTGCCTTAAAGAAGCCCTGTCTATTGTTCTTGTGCATCTAGGTTAACACACTTTTGAAATGCCTCCTTTTCAGACCCCTCAGAGGTTAAGCCACCCTCAAGGGAGCACATAATCTTGTTAACTATCCTGTAATCCAATCCCTGCCTTGCTTTCACCCACCTTCATGTAATCTTCCTTAGATTAGATTCTCTCCTTAATTTCAAATGCATAAAAGAAACTGCAAATTCATTCTCGGGAGCATTTAAGACCTTGCTCCCTGGCATATGTCACAGTTTGGCTCAAATTAACTCTTATAAAAATTTTTTATAGGTTTGGATGTTTCTTACGTTGACAGTTACACAATTCTACACATTTGTCAAAACTTTTCCAACTGGACACTTAAACTAGATGAATTTTAGTGTATATAAATTAAATCTCAAAAGTGATTTTTTAAAAAAGACAAGATGCTGAAACTAGTGAATGGAAGTTTAATGAGGGACAGAATGTGGACAGAAAAGGAGCCACATAATAAACCTGAGAAGTTCAGGGGAGGCCCTCAGAGGCTGAAAGTAACCACACAGGGTGATTTGAATGTAAAAATTTCTAACTAAAAGAGGGTCATGGTGGGTAGTCACATCCTAGGCCTGTGGCTTCCTTAACAAAGGTCAATCTTTATCTTTGAAATTGTCTATTGTCTTTGTGCATCTAAGATAACATACCTTTGAAATGTCAGAGTAATTTTCTTTTCCAGACCCCCTGAAGGCACAACCACGGACACCAGAGCACAAGACTACATTGTTATCTTATTATTCACATACCATCTCTATGTGCTGTAAATATTAACTATCTTGTACCCACCAATGTAAAAGAAGTATGTGTCTCTCTGTTTTACTTTTCATCCACTCTCAGAGAGTCCCCCACTTTGCTTTCTTCTCCCACCCTAATCTACCACCACTGAATTTCATGCAGCCCTCCTATGTCTCTTCCTTTGATTCTAATGTCTAAAATAAGCTGCAGAACTGCCATTCTCCAGAGCATTTTCTCAATCTATAGAGATTTTGCTTCTTGGCAATTGTCATCAATTTGCTCAAATAAACTCTTATAAGACTTTTTTTTATAGGCTGGACATCTTTCATCAACAAGAATATTATATTGTCTCAAAGTTTCCCCTCCAAATTGCTTATCAATTACCAAAGGAAAAATAGTAATTTTCAATGGAATAAAATGATACCATTTTAACAAAGTAATCAAAACTAATTGCTAATGATGGGGCAAAAATGAGTTTCCTGCTATGATGCCCTGAGGACGTTATTTGTGGAGTTCCTGCCAAAATTATAAAACTTAATCTAATTATAAAGAAGTATCAGACAAACCTAGTCTGTAAAATAACTTGCCCATACTCTTCAAAATTATCAGGGCCATCAAAGATTAAAAAAAAAAAAAAAAGGCTGAGGAGATGTTTCCAGTTAAAGGCAACTAAAGAAGTATGATGTCTAAATGCAATCTTTGATCCTAGACCAGATCCTGAACTCTAATATAGAATATTAGGACAATTGGCGAAGTGCTGCGGTCCAGCCACGACAGGATCCAGGGGGCCCCGAAGGCGGGCAAGGCGTCAGCGC
Organism: Pteropus alecto; assembly: GCF_000325575.1. NCBI lineage: Eukaryota > Metazoa > Chordata > Mammalia > Chiroptera > Pteropodidae > Pteropus > Pteropus alecto. The sequence goes on from NW_006439718.1 coordinate 2,233,768, forward strand.
GGGAGACAGTCGACTACACAACTCAGAGGCGGTGTGACACTGTTCCGTTTTATTATGATTTGAGTACAACTTTTATACTTTTTATTTTGGCATTTGATTATACTTTGTAGTTAAGGTAGCAGGGAGTTAAATTTCTGTGGTTAGGCGAAGCAGAAAATCTTATAGAGTATATTATTATTAATATTCATGATTAACTAGTACATTTTTCTCTCAATCATTAGAACAGAACTACCCGATGGAGCAATCTAAACTTTTAATTCTTATATCTATTACGTAAGATACAGTTTGATTTAAGTAAAGGTGATAGATAGATGTATTCATAACAGCAAGCATTGGCTTAGGGGCAGACATTGTTCTTCTTTCTGCCTGAAGAAATCTTTTAAATGCTATTTGATTTATGCTATATCTAAAGTTCAAGCTGAACCTTTCTCATAGCTGTTCAAAAGTTTCCTTGGTGCAGTAATGAGGAAAATATTTATAAAAATCAGTTTTACAAAGCTGCTTTCATAAGCTAAGTTTCTGTTCCTTTGTTTTTTAAGCACCAAGGAGGTCCTGACCTAGCCAGCCTTTCTATGAAACTTAAACTACTATAAGGCATATGAATTCCATCTTTATTCACTATATGTATACTATCTTTATTATAAGCTCCTGTATAAGGCAAAGGAAGATCAGGTAATCTTTTCATACTATTAGCCCCCCTAGGTGGATACCAGAGTTCTCTATTTATCCACTAGGCCACAAAAGGAGGCCCTTCCATAGTAGGCACAGGCTTATGAGTAAATTTCTTATCCTTTACTAATTTTTCTACTAACTGCATGGGAACAGGAGTATAAACTGGTTCTAGTAATTCAGCTTGTTATAATTTATTCATAACATCTTTAAGAGGCGCGTCAAAAGGAATTTCTCTTAATAATTGTTCAAATAAAGGGTTTACGCATTCTGGACACATCAGGGTGACTAGAGCTGATTCCATACGCAGGGAATTTACTATGTTTTCCTCAGAGCCAATTTTGAAGAAATCCATTTGTACAGCGTTTACACTTACTAGAATTTGTGCTACCCAAATTCCCCCTATTAATAGGATTGTTTCTAAGAAACCAATTATCCCTAAACACATGCCACGTCCTCATTCTTGACGATGCATTCCTTGAAGCCTCTGTCCCCATCTCTGGACCTTGTCATGCAGTAGGGTAGAAAGAGGACGCGGCAGCGAAGTTTGAACATGAACTGTGCATTAGCTAATATTATTTTATCAGTGTTAAGTTTTCTGATTTTGATAAATGTACTAACGTTATGTTTAAGAAAAAATTCCTTGTTCCCAGAAAATTCAAACAAGCATTCATGGATAAAGGAGCATGATGAATACAAATAATTCTTAGGTTGTTCAAAAAATGTATGTGTGTGTGTGTGTGTGCGTGTATGTGTGCGTGTGCGCGTGCGCACACACATGTGTATGGAGACAGAGAGAGACACACAGAAAGAGAAAATGATAACTCAAATAGGACAAAATGTTAACAATTGGTAAATCTGGATGGAGGATTTTTTAAAACTATTCTATAGCTTTTCTATAAATGTGCAACTATATCCAAATAAAAAATTTAAAAGGTATCCTCTAATTGGCCAACAAACACATGAAAAGATGCTCAACATTATTACTCATTGAGGAAATGCAAATCAAAATCACAATGAGATACCACTTATAACCCATTAGGATGGCTATAATCTAAAGGACAGATAACAGCAAGTATTGCCAAGGATGAGGAGTTATAAGAACTGGATGGCAGTTCCTTAAAAAGTTAAACATAGACTTACCATTTAAACTAGCAATTTCACTCTTAAGTATTGTTAAAGAGAATATCACAGACCCCAAATGCTATCTCTTATGCTAAAGCCAAAGATGCCCACTAGGTTTAATACCTGACCTAATTAAGTTTCAGCCTTTCCCAGAAGTATAATCTTAACCAACAGGTCTGGAATTTTCTGGTCAACACCAATGAGGTCATCTATCACATGGGACTTCTCCATCTCCCTCCCCGACCCAAAGAAGAGGCAGTCTTAATGATAAAAACCCTTGCTGATCCCTTCACCCCAAAAGGAGATGTCCTGGTTCAAAAATAATCCCTTTCCCCCGCCCTTTGTCAATGGTTCCCTTGCCGCACCCCTTCGCCTATAAAAACTTACATTTTGTAAAACCCCTCTGAGCTCCCTTCCAGTTGCTAGATGGGATGCTGCCCGATTCATGAATCACTCAATAAAGTCAATTAGTACTTCAAATTTGCTTGGTTGAATTTTGTTCTTTAATAGTACATACCCAGAGGACTTGAAGACAGGTATTCAAATATGTACATCAATGTTTATAGCAGCATTATTCACAAAGCCAAAAGGTGGAAGCTACCTTAATATTCATGAATAGATGAATGGATAAATATAATGTGGTATATCCATAAACTGGAATATTACTCAGCAATAAAAAGAATGGGGAACTGAAAAGTTATAGCTAAAGGCACAAGGTGTCATTTTGGGGGTGACAAAATGTTCTAAAATTGATTGTAGAGATGGTTGTACAACTATAAATATATTTAAAACTATTGAATTGCACACTTTAAATAGTTGAATTGTATGGTGTATGAATTCTATCTCAATAAAGCTATAAAAAAGGCATTCTTTTTTGTTCTCTGACATGTTCCAGTTTGTATGACCACCCTACTTAAGATTTATGTAGAATTCAAAACAAGCCTGACTTGATCATAGAGTATTGCTCTTGCAGTAGAAAAAACTTAGGATATATAGTAGGAGAAATTTCTGTAGAGAAGAAATAGAAAGCCTGTCCCTCTGGCATGGAAGAATAAAGAAAGAGAAAAAGTAGAGTTAATAATTTCAATAATAATAATATTAATAATAATAATAATAATATCTAACAGCTATTGAGTGTTTGTATTGTTCCAGATATTATGCTAAGTGTTTTACATAATTTTCTTTAATCTTTACAACATTCATATGAGGAAATCAAGCCTACCATTCTCCCTTATTGCCCATGCTCCTAGAGAAGCAGTGGTCAAACATATGGCTCCCAACCTTCCCTTTCTACTCCAAAGTCTCAGAGTGGAAACTGGGTACATGACATTTTGAGTGATTACTCCCCATGTATTCCCATCTCACTTCTCCCTGGCATCTTCTCTTGGGGAGGCTAGAAAGCCAAATACTCTCTTTTCCAGCTTCCTTTGAAACTAGAAGTAGACGTTTGACTTTATTTTGGCTAATGAGACACAAGTATAAGTTTCCTCTCAAGTTTCTAAGAAAGATATTTTGTTTTCAGATAAAAGAGACCAGCACAAGAGGAGAGATGCGGATGCTTTTTGGTCCCATTTATTTCTTCCTTGAATTATGACTGTGATGTCTGAGGCTTAGACAGCCATGCTATGATGATTAGATGACAAGAATTGAAAAAAAATTATGCTAAGGATAAAATTATGCTAAAGATAAAAGAGAAAGGACTTGGGCTCTCAATGACATCACTGAGTTACCAAACCATTCCTGATGCTACCTGTTTCTGGACCTTGTGAATAATCTTGGGATTTATGTCATTGTTAGCTGGAGTTTCCATTACTTGCAGCCAAAAGTATTTCCAATTATTACAACATGTTACATTAAGGAAAAAAACAAAAGCAGAGGGGCTTAGTCCATTTGAAGTCTTGGCAGAATGTTGTTGCCTGGGGTGCAGTTGTAAGGCAGTTTGTAACACAGCAATGGCAGAGAAAACTGACTGAATACCACAGTGTATGTGTGAAGTGCTAGGGATTTTGATGTTCCATGCCCCAGGAGAGATGGGAACACAGAATGCAGTTGATCTATTGGGAGTGACAGGGACCCTTGCTGAATGGAAATAACGACAAGGACTTTAAGAAAGCAGCATCCACAAGGCCACAGTGAAGCCAATCTAGTCAGGGAAAACTACCAGCCTGGATTAGTCAGGAGAACAAATCACTAATTCACCAACTACACCTAATAGACAAGGAGATCAGGAACCCCAACATACATACATGACTATGTAGTAGAGAACTGTAAAGATGCTGAAGAAAGTTCCAAAGCCCCTCTCCTACTGATAGCAGGTATTGTGAGCTTCTCACCTCTCTCCCTAGCCCATACTCTTGAAATTAGAGAGTATTTTAGAATTAGAGAACTGTAAAGATGCTGAAGAAAGTTCCAAAGCCCCTCTCCTACTGATAGCAGGTATTGTGAGCTTCTCACCTCTCTCCCTAGCCCATACTCTTGAAATTAGAGAAAGAAGAGGGCAAAGAATTATGAACAACTGTGTATTTCCCTGGAAAAGCCTGAGTCACCCTGAAGAGGCTATATGAATCAGAATAGAATGAGAATGACAGATTTAAAGTCCACCTTCACTCCTACACCTGCTCTGTTTCCCATCTGGATAGAGGCTCATAAAGAAGATTAAACCCATTTTACAGGCATAAAGAAGTGTTTTGGTGGGTGTGGGAGAGCATGTGTGTAAATTGGGGGTCCGCTATAGTCTTAGTAGATTTCCGTAAGTGCAGCCAGGCCAGAAGCAGGAAAAGTTTTTCCTGTGGGTCTTTCTGTTTGGGCTTTCTATTACAAGTGAGCTAGAGGCCTAGGTTAGAATAACAATAGCTTCAATTCAAACTCTTGCACCCAGACACTGTGCCAGTTACTTTACATGAATAGTCTCATTCTAATCATCACAACAGTCCAAGGAAAGAGTTATAACTATCCCATTTTACAAATGAGGAAACAGAGGCTCAGAGAGGTAAGTCAGTTGCTAAGAGTACATAGATAGTATGTGGTGGGATTTGGACACTAATCTTCCAGATTCCACAATATAACAGAAACCATGTTAGATGAGGAATGATGAAGGCCATAGGGCTATGAACCTGGAGGAAAAACCTACCTGTTTGGCTTATATACATCACTTATCATTCCATAGAAAGCCTGCAAGGAGGAGGTATGTGACTAGGAACCCGAGCCTCTCTTTTCAGTAGGGGGAGGTAAAAGGACCCTAGAGGGGAATGGTTGAGGGATGCATCCGGGAGATGAGACTAGAAGCCCCAGATCTCTCTTACTCAAAGGATTTTCTTTGAGTCACTAGATTCAAAGGGAGCACATGGCCAGAGACAATGGGTATCTCTTTAGAAACACGGGGGAGCAGGAGACTGAAGACCACATATGCACCCCCTCCAAAATCTTGACTCCATGATCCCCATAATCCTGACATGTGCTGGAGAACAGGAGAAAACTCCTCAAAAGGGCTGAGATGGAATTCTCTATCATCCCAGTGAGATGGGGATATGAAATCAAAATTAAATTGATGTATGGAAAGTAACAAGGTATAATTTATTTTGCTTCTCATTTTGGATACTGTAATATTGACACTTGTAATAAATATATATTTGGTTTTTATCCCTATTCCTGGCGCAGAAGCCCTTGGAATTTCCTAAGTGATTAGCGGTGTAAAGGTGTCTTTTGTTTTTCATAACAAGCCCCGGTTCCATCAAGCCTAAGTTTATGTTAATGAAGTGACTTTTAGAATGTCCCTAAGAATGGGCATTGATTCCTAGGGAAACTAACCCTATTATTAGAGGGTTGGAACCTTTGGTCTCACCCCTTGATCTTAGGGAAGGGGAAAAGGGCTGAGGGTCGAATCAATCACCAGTGGCCAATGACTTAATCAATCATGCCTATGTAAAGAAACCTCTATAATAGACCAAAAGGATGGGGTTCTGAGAGCTTCCCAGTTGGTGAACACAAGGAGGTCCTGGGAGAGTGGTGCCCAGAGAGGGCACAAAAGCTCAATGCCCCTTCCCACATACCTTGCCCTATGTATCTCTTCCATCTGGCTATTCCTGAATCATATCCTTTTATAATAAACCCATAATCTAGTAAATAAAATGTTCTCCTGAGTTCTAGGAGCCTCTCTAGCAAATTAATCGACCCCGAGGAGAAGGTGATGGAGACCTCCAATTTACACCTGTTAGAAGCACAGGTAACAACCCAGACTTGCCACTGACATTTGATTTGGGGGAGGGAGCAGTCTTGAGAAATTGAGCCCTTAATTTGTGATATTTAATGCTATCTCTAAGTAGATAATGTTGGAATTGAGTTAAACTATAGGACACTTAGCTGGAATCTGGAGAATCAGAGAATTGCTCAGTGAGTGGAACGCCCCACCCCAAACACACTCACATTTGGTGACCAAAAGAAAAATGAAAAGTCCGAGGGCTCCTTCAGCCCTGGATAGAATATGTTAAGGAAGGATATAGTTCTAATTTTACTAAAAGTTTTTTTTATTAAAAATAGATTTTGTACTTTTTCACATCTTATTTTTTTGGCAGTTATAGAGATGATTATATGGTTTTTCTCTGAGACTTTTATTTCTTTTTTTTTAATCCTCTTCACCCATTTCACAACCTTCCACTCCTACCTCCTCTCTCCAACTTCTAGCTACCATTCATCTATTTTCTCTATTAGTTTTGTTTTGTTTATATTCCACATAAAGTGAGGTAATACGATATTTGTCTTTGTCTGACATATTTCACTTAGCATAATGTCCTCATGTTCCATCCATGCTGTTGCAAATGGCAAGATTTCATTTTTTTAATGACTGATAATATTCCATTATATATATATATACATGCCACATCTTCTTTATCCATTCATCTGTTGACAGATGCTTAGGTTATTTCCATGTCTTTGCTATTGTGAGTAATACTGAAACGAACATGGTAGGGGAGGCATATATCTTTATGAATTACTGTTTTCATTTTCTTCAGATAAATACCCAGAAGTAGGATTACTGGATAACCAATAGTTCTATTTTTAAGTTTTTGAAGAACCTCCATAATGCTTTCCATAGTGGCTGCACCAATTTATGTTCCCATCAACAGTGCACAAGGGTTCCCATTTCTCTATATGTTCACTAACAGTAACACTCGTTTCTTGTCTTTTTGTTAATAGCCAATCTAACAGGTGTGAGGTGATACTGCAGGTTTGATTTGCATTTCACTGATGATTAGTGATGTTGAGCATCTTTTCATGTACCTGTTGGCCATCTGTATATATGAGAATCAGATATAGCCTTTTTAAAATCAGATTATTTGTTTATTTGATTGTTTGCTCTTGAGATGTATGAGTTCTTTCTATATTTGGATATTAACCCCTTATCATATATATGATTTGCAAATATTTTCTCCCATTCTGTAGTTTGCCTTTTCATTTTGTTGATGGTTTCCTTTATTGTGCATATGCTTTTTGTTTGATGTAGTCTCACTTACTTATTTTTGCCTTTGTCAAATCCAAAAATCACTGCCAAGACTAATGTCAAGGGGCTTACCATTTATATGTTCTTCTAGTTTTATAATTTCAGGTCTTACATTCAAGTGTTTAATCCATTTTGAGTTAATTTTTGCATGTTGTATAAGAAATAGTCCAACTTCTTTGACTTTTTAAGATGTCAAATTATATTATTAGATTCCCTTTCATCAGACAACTGCAGTGTGCTTGAAAAAAGACATGTTATTGGCATATTGTTACTTTAATGTGGTCTGGATTCTGTTTCCTAATATTAAGATATTCACTTTAATATTCTTAAATGTTGCCTTCTGGTGTGTTGTTATTGCTTTTGTCATTTCCGTGCTATATTTCTGTTTGGCATAGTCTTCCAAGGGTTGAGGTCCTGGTTGCTCTGCTTCAGGGTGAAGACATGGGGAATGTTGTGATTAGGAGGGCCCCAGCCTAGACAAGAAAGAGCTGGGATAGGTTTGCATTCAAATAAAGCTATAATGAAGAGCAACCAAGCAGAAGGTACAGGTCATCTGCATATATTTAAAAACTATAGAGATGATTGGGGGGGAAAACATCAAGCTTAATGGTAAAACAATGAAAGAATATCCACTTAAATCAGGAACAATACAAGAATGCTCATACTCACCACTATTAACATGCCCTGGAAGTATATATACTAAGAAAAGATATATAATATTGGAGGCGGAAAAAGGTGGTAAAGAGTATCATTATTTGCAGAAAACACCTTTGTTTGCCTGGAAATTCATGAGAACCAACAACAAGTAAACAATTATAAACAATACAACAATTCATCAAGAATGAAATGGTAGATTAAGAATCTCCAAAACTCCATTCCTTCATAAAAGCAATGATAACTCTGGCAAAAATGGTCACAGTCAACTTTTTCACAACTCTGAAAATGAACCAAAGGCTTGCAACAATCCAATAAACAACGTGTTCAAGAAAAATGGCTGTATCTTAGTAAGATCAAGGAGCTTTGAGGCATTATAACTTACTCTATTCTGATCTCCTTTCTCCTGGCTCTGCAATAGCCTTGAAAACCAATAGCTTCACTAACATGGTAGCTGTGGACCCAGCAGCTTAGCAGACACTAGAGAAAAGTACAGATTTGGAGCTCCTGAAAGTGCCCCGTTCTCAGAGAATTATATAATTTGACCTGTTTGGAGGCTCCTGAAAACTTACATAGGGCTCATCTTTATTTTTCTCACTCAGAGCTTATTCACTGTGAAAAAGTCTTCCTAGGGTATTGCATAAAAAATTAGTAATGACTGTTTAATATTGCAGTTACCTGAAATAGGGATAATAGCTGTGGCAAAGAAGAAGCTGACCAAAAACTTAAAAGGAGGAATTTCGGAATGAAATGTTCATAGAGGATTTTGAAAAGCTCCAACATATTCCTGGGTAGCTAGAGACCATGTGCATGTGCAAGGTAGTGCCCAGGAAATGCCTGAGAAAGTCCTACTCTCTCACTCTTGGTTAATGTTGAGGCTCTGTGTAAATAGGAAGTGAAGGCTAAGGCTGAGTTATAAACTGACAGAGCATTTAAGGTGTGCCATAACATAGACCAAGGCCTATTGGCAAAGGCTGGGAGACTTATTGGTTCCACGCATTTAAGGAATCTCTGTGCAATCATTGGCTGACCACTAAACTAAGTGAGGAAAAACTTCAGTGACCACACATGACAAAGAAAACAGACTTTACAGAAGTAGTACAGGAAAGTCACTAAACAAATAACATCTATGAGAAACATTAATTAAAATAAATCCTGGGTGGTAAATATCTGATTCACAGAACTGCCCAATTATGTTATTTAAAGTGTCTAGTTCTCAGTAAGAAATGATGAGATATGTAAGGAAACGGGATAGTATGCTGCATACATAGGAAAAAAGAGAAGTCAGTAGAAACTATCCCCAAAGAAGCTGAGACATTGGATTTATCAGAGAAAGACTTTAAAAGAGCTATTATAAACATAGTCAAGAAACTCAAAGGTGATCCTAAAAATGTATAAAGAGCTAAAAAAAACCAGAGAACAATGTCTCACCAAATATAGAATATCACTAAAGATAATGAAATATTAATATAATATTAATATAAACCTAAATAGAAATTCTGAAGTATTCAGAAATTCTGAAATATTCACTAGGAAGACTCAATATCACATATGAGCTGACAGAAAACAGAATCAGTGAAGTTGAAGATAAATAAATTGAAATTATCTAGTTTGAGGAACAGAAAGAAAAAAGACTGAAAAAAAATGAATGGAGCCTAGAGAACTATGTAACACTACCAAGAATACCAACATATGCATACTGAGAGTCCAAGAAGGAAAGGAGAGAGAGGGAAACAGAAACAATGGTTAAAGAAATAATACCCGAAAATATCCCAAATTTAACAAAAAAACATTAATCTAAACATCCAAGCTCAGGGAATTCCAAATAAAATAACTTCAATAAGACACACATGTAGCCATATTATAACCAAACTGTTGAAAAGCAAAGACAAAGAAAGAATCTTGAAAGCAGCAAGAGACAAGTGATGAAGTGATTCATCTTACTGAAGGATAGTATTAAAAGTTGAGAATTCTGGTTTCTGATTCAATATATAAAGAGCTTAAAAGTCAGCACTCTTGTTCCCACAACAAGAAAAAAGCCAAATGAACTAAAAATCAACAACTGTTATATTCATCATGAAATGAGGTCACAGAACACACTATTGCTTCAAAAACTGAAGAGACAGACAACATACAGAGACTCGCAACTAACTGGGAGCAACAGCAGTAGCAGCAGCCCTCAGCTGGAGCCAATATGGACAGGAACACTTTAAACAATAATTGATAAATTGATGAAGGCTCAGTGTAGACCAGCCTGAGAGTTAAAAACTCCAAGGGGACCCAGTCTTGGGGGAGCCCAACACTTTTGAAGAGTTTTATCCCCAGAAGCCCCACCAAATTCTCAATGTGAAAATTAGAGAAAAAAAATCCCCTCTCCTTATGGAAGAGGGAGAGAAAAGGTAACTATTTTCAAATAAGCCCAGGACTCTTTGTTTTCTTTAATAAGGCATGCTCTTAAGGAAAACTATTTTACCAGAGCCTAACCATCTAGAGAGGAAATGTCCAACTCAGGCTCACTGAAAGACTGAAACCTAATCATAAGATTACGAATGCTTCCCTTCCTCCCATACTTTTTACCACCACATCAGTAGGGATCTTATATAATAACAGAGGTGACAGCTGAAAGAATTGCATGCCTCAGACCCTATTAAGAAGCCTTTAGGAAAACTTGAAGACAACAGAAAAGACGAGCATAAATAATATAAGAAAGAAGCATGAGAACAACACGAATCGATTAAATATTAAAAGAAGTTATATTCAAAGCCTGCTACAAGCTGCTAGACACAGGAACCTGGCTGATCAGCATACAGCCAGACCATGGGGGACCTAAAAAACCTGCTGAGATTATTTACAACTACTTCCCTGTGCCTTTAACACAGAATACACATACCCTGAAAGGAAAGCATATAAACCCAATTCCTCAAATACTTGGGATCTTATTCTCTTTGAGAGGAGACCACATCTCTGTCTGCGGAACGTTATTCCTTCTCTAATAAACTTTCCTTTTGCCTCTAACTCTGATTTACGCCTGAATTCTTTCCTGCATGGAGTCAAGGGCCCTCTCTTGGCCAGCGCGGGGCTGGAGTTCCAACTTGGAGGAATTTGCCCTGTCCTGCACCGCAAGGACAGTGAAGGAAATTTTAGCTTCTGACACCTATAGCTACAGCAAACAGTAAACATAGCTTCACTCCTAGCCAGATAAACATTAAATCTCATGCTAAAGCCTTACCTACCCTGGTTCCTTTTATTAGTATGTCATGTTTTCAACAAAAAATTACAAGGCATGTTAAAGCAAAAAACACAGTCTGAAGAAACAAAGCAAGCATCAGAACCAGCCCCATATATGGCAGAGATTTTGGAATTATCAGACTGGAATCTAAAATAACAATGACAAATATGCTATGGGCTCTAATGGAAAAAATAGACAACATGGAAGAACAGATGAATAATATAAACATGGAGATGGAAGTTCTAAAAAAGAATAAAAAAATATGAGAAATCAAAAATACAAATGGAAATGAAGAATGCCTTTAATGGGCTCATTAATAGCCTGGACGCAGATAAGGAAAGAATCTCTGAGCTTCAAGATATGTCAATATAAACCTCCAAAATTAATATGCAAAAAGAAAATGTAACACAAAATGGAACAGAATTTTCAAAAACTGTGAGACAACTGCAAAAAGAATAACATATCCTTAATAAGGCTACCAGAAGGAGAAGAAAGAAATGAACAAAGGATATATTTGAAATAACAATGGTTAATAATTTACCAAAATTAATAGCACATACCAAACCAAGGGTCTGAGAATTTCAGAGAACACCAAGTATGATAAACATCAAAACATCTACAGCTAGGCATATTATATTCGAACTTCAGAAAATCTAAGACAAAGAGAAAATCTTGAAAAAGCTGGGAGGTGGGTCGTCTTACCTATAAAGGAAAAGGATAAGAATTACATTGGACTTCTCTTCAGAAACCAGAACAGCAAGAAAAGAGTGAAGAGAAATATTTAAAATGTTAAAACAAACAAACAAACAAAGAACCTGGAATTCTGCAGCCAGTGAAAATATCCTTCAAAATTAAAGGGCAGATGAAGACTTTCTCAAACAAACAACAATTGAGAGAATTTATTACCAGTAGACCTGCCTTTTAAGAAATGTTAGTTCTTCAGAGAGAAGGAAAATACTATAGGTTAGAAACTTGAATCTAACCAAAGAAAGAAAAGTAGAATAAAATCCTGTATTTTTCCTATTCTTAATTGATCTAACAGATAATAGTTTGTTCAAAATAATAATGGCAATCATGTGTTCTATGGTTATAGCTTATAGAGAAGAGAAACGAATGATACGATATTATAAGGGGTAGGAAGGAGATTGTGGGAAATACTTTGCTATAAGGCACTTGTGCTCCCCATGAAGCAGTATAACATTTGGAAAGGGACTTGGATTAGTTGTAAACGTATATTGAAAACTCTAGGACAACACTAAAAAACATTAGAATTGGTAAACAAGTTTATCTTGCATTATTCATTATCTATATACAGTAGCAATGAACAAATTGAAAATAAAATTACGATAGCATCAAAAAGAATAAAGTACTTAGGATAAATTATCAAAAAGTGTAAAACAGCTGTAAAAATTCAATAACTCAAAAAAAAGCAAATTACTTGAACAGACATTTCAAAGAAGACATGAAAATGGTCAATAAACACATGAAAAGATGATCAATGTCAGTAGTCATTAAAGAAATGCAAATCAGAATCACAAAAGATACCACTTCTCACCCACTCAGATGGCTAAATCAAAATTATGGAGAATAATAAGTGTTGGTAAAAAAATTTGGAGAAATTAGAACCTTCATACATTGCTAATAGAAACGTAAAATGGTACAGCCTCTTTGGAAAACAGTTTAGCAGTTCCTCAAAATGTTAAATATAAAGTTATATGACCCAGCAATTTCACTCCTAGTTATATATGCAAAAAAATTGAAAACAGGTACTCAAACACTTTTACACAAATGTTCATAGCAGCGTTATTCGCAATGGTTCTAGGTACTTTCTCTGTGAGCATCTTTGTTGTAGACATCTTTGCCACAAGCATTTTTGTGGCATAGCTAATTGGCTATAAGGCAATTCTGTTGTAAAAAAAAGATAAAATTGTGAAAATAAATGAGGAACATTAAAAAGAACATAACAGTCTACGACCATGCCACCCTGAACAAGCCCGATCTCATCTGATCGCGGAAGGTAAGCAGGGTCAGGCTTGGTCAGAACTTGGATGGGAGACCACTTAGGAAGACCAGGTGCTGTAGGCCTAAAAAATAAGGGATTGTAAACTGACAAGGTCTTTGCAATCTGTGAGATCAACCAAGAGTTGCCTCACTTAAAAAAATAAATAAAAAGAACAAGAGGACCTTATTGCGAAATACAAAATATTTAAGTACATTTAAAATGTGTATAGACTTATGGTTATTCTGCACAGATAACTGATTTTATTTTGTGAATTGTATGCACTTGTCTTCATTCTATGGAAATGGTGGGTTTAGCTCTGTACCCTAAAGAGGGCCCTTGGCCTCTCTTTCTCCTCTCCTTGTAGTGTGTTTAAAAATAGGAAACCAACTCTTGAAGCAAACCACTGGTAGAAATGCCCACTAGTTTAAGACTACCATCACCACATCTACTTGTCACTATATAGACCATTAGAGGACTAGCTGAGATTTATCTATAATATAAAAATGAGAGTAACTGTGAGAATTTCATCAATGGAGAAATGAAACCGAATTGACAACTAGCTTAAATACATTAGTCTGCTGAACATGGTTGATTTGTCAACAGAGAAATGAAACCGAAAAAACACCCCTAATTGTAAGCCAGTTATTTTATCTTTTTCATGGCAGTTGATTGATTTATCAATGAAGAAATGCAATAAACCAACCAACCAACCAACCACATGAACAAACAAAAAACTGTCAACCAGTTATTTTATCTTTCATTCAGAAAAATTGCCTTACAGCTAGTTAGTTATGCAGTGAAAATGCAGCAAAAAGTGATGGCAAAAGTACCGGACACAATTTATAATAGCTAAAATGTAGAAACAACCCAATGTCCATCAACTGTTGAATGGATAAAATATGACGTGGGATATCCATTAAATTAAATATAATTAGTCATAAAAAGGAATGAAGTACTGATCAATATAACAAGACTTAAGCTTTGAAACATTGTATTAAATGAAAGAAGGCAGTAACAAAAGGCCATGTGTGTATAATTTCATCTATATGAAATATTTAGAGTAAGGAAATTCATAGAGAGAAAGTAGATTAGTGGTTGCTAGGAGATGGGAGAATGGAAAACTGAGGAGTTATAGCTAAAGGGTATGGTGTTGTTTTTGAGGTCTTGAAAAGTTTCAAAATTGATCGTGGTGATACTTGGACAACTCTGTGACTATACTAAAAACCAGTAAATTGTACAGTTTAAGATGGTGCATTTCGTGATATTTGAATTATCCCAATAAAGTTTTTTAAATTAAGAATTCGTTCTACCAAGGAATAAATAGATAACTTGGGTAAATGGAAAGGTATATTCTGCTCTTGAATGGGAACATTCAAAATCATAAAGATGTCAATTCTTCCTAAGTTAATCTATAAATATCTTTTAAAACGCCTACAGTATATTTTTGGTATAGGCAAGCTGATTCTAATGTACATGAGGGAAAATAAAACAAGCAACAGTAGCCCAAATAATTCTAAAAAAGAGCAAGAAGAGACTTAACCAGTCATCAAAAGCAAATATAAAATAATTAGACATTTGGAAAAGTGAAGTTGAAATGGAATGCATACTAAATTGAGAAGTAGTCTTGCTCTTTTATTGGCCAAATGGGCCAGATTTTTGGGTCCCTAGATGTTTTAATCACCCAAGAGTAATTTTTTTATATTGAACCATTGAAATATTTGTCTGTTCCATGTGGTTCAACTTAATATTTGGAGAGACCAAATGAGAGAAAAATTAGAGCAGAGAATCTGAGTCGAAGTATTTTGCCAATGGTCAAAGACAAGGAAACCAAGAATCATACTACATTCAGGGCCTTAAAACTGGCTCCGAACTCATAGATGCAATTAATGAGTGGTAGCTGATGTAATTAAAATGGAACTGGAGCAGGCTAGGCATAAAGTGAGGAAAGCCCAAAGTAACAGCTGCAGAAGACCCTGGGCTATTTGGGGTTTTCCTTGATTGGCCCAGAGGAATAAAACCCAGAGGGATTTTCCCCTCTGGATGGGAATGGTGGTGATGAAGTACCAAGAAGAACGATGGGTATAGCTTGAAGATGCAGGGTCATGGAAGATTACAGTGATCCATGTGGAAAAGTGGAATTATAGCGATTGTGAAATGTAGCTGTCATCAGGAAATTTACAAGATTTCTTTATTTTAAAGCCAAGCGAATCATTACCAGGAATCCTGACATATAAATGTAATGCATGATCCTTGATTGTATACAGAATTAGGGAAAAAAGCTATGAAGAATGTTATTGGGAAAATTGGGCAATTTTGAATAAGGACAATATGCTAAGAAATAGTATTGCATTAATATTAAATGGACTGAGTGTGATAATTATATTATGGTTCTGTAAGAGAATATTCTTGTTTTTGGTATTTTGGGGTTAAGTGACAAGATATTTGCGTCAAATTGCTCCCAAAAAAATAGTCACAAAGCAAATGTGGCAAACTATTAACAACCAGTGAATCTAGATAACATATGTTTGCTATTTTACAAAAATAAAACTTGGGAGGAAAAAAATAATATTAGCATTTGGTCTACTAGATTTCTATTTCTTTGTCATATGGGGAAACACACAAAAAAAATAGAAATAGGTACATGATATCACTGATGAATGCTTTTAAAAGTAGATGCTAAAATGGAACTGATGCAAGTAATACTAGACCTCCTAAGTGTCAGAAATCTACTCTCACCTGTGAGGCCTTATATTTGTCATTGTTCCCCAATTCTCTAAAGGCTCACATTAAGGTAGGGAGCATTTATAAGCTGTCTGTTTGGTTCCCTTTTCCCTTGTGCCTTGGGACACTGAAGCCTATTTTTTTATTTAGAGCTTAGTTAAATAACTAAAGCTATGGTTATTCATCCTTCCTATGCAGAATGTAAAGTGAGTACTTGTTTTAGTTATAGTCAATGTCAGGAAAAAGACATGTGGATTGAAATAGCATTTTAAAAAACTCACTTGGAGTTTCTAAACACTTGGAGCCACAAGAAACTGTTAGAAAGCTAACTGGCAAGTGACGGAAACCACAAAAAGACAAGTATTCACAAGACAAAGAAAAAGCTAACAAGAAAACAGCAAAGGTTTCCTTTCTGCCTCTCTTGATAACAGTCCCATCTGCTTATTTATGGGACGTGGGCTGTCAAGATGATAAAAGGAGCGTAAGACTGGGAGAGATATTGAGATATGGATGGACATATTCTTACATGAATCTTCGCAAATGTTTACACCTATGAGCTGCTCCTACTTCGCCATGAAGCTGGTGAACATCATAAGGCCAGTGAAACTTCCCAAGACTTTGTAACCCAGTATTTTGATATTCTCTTTGATATCGAATACCCTAAAGAGGCAATGGCCACTAATAGTAACTATCAGTTAAAGAGGCAATGGCTGCTAACAGTCACTGGTAACAGTAATTAACAGGGTAATAATAGTTATTGAATGGGGTTTCTGGACCCAATTTCCAACACCAATAAGCAATTTTTGGACACCAGCAGGGTTCAACTCAATTCTAACACTCTACCTGGAGACGGCATCAAATTTCACAGGTTAAAGGTTCAGTCCTACAAGGCTGACCCCGCCACACACACGCGCGCGCGCGCGTGCGCGCGCGCACACACACACACACACACACACACACACACACCTCAGACACCAGCCACCAACCTAGGCCCTTACTTGTGCTTCTGACCAACAAGCTGTAGATTGGAGGTTCCAATGACCGTCTTCTTGAATTCAATTAGTTTGCTAGAACATCTCACAGAACTCAAGAAAAACTGTTTACTCACTAGAGTACCAATTTATTAAAAAGTATATTAGGGAATACAAGTCATCAGCTAGATGAAGAAATATATATGGTGAGGGCCCAAACAAAGAAGATTTTGGGGCCCTGTTCAATGACATATGAAAGCATTCTGGTTCTCCAACATCGAAGTCACCTCTCCACCCCAACCAAACACCAATGAGCTGCACTCCTGGGTTTTTATGAAGACTTCATTACATAGTCATGATTGACTAAGTCATTGGCCACTAGGGGTTTATTCAACCTTAAACTCTCTTCCTTTTCTCTGGAAATCAGAGAGTGGGGCTGAAAGATCCAATCTTCTAATCACGTGGTTGGTTCTCTTGTCACAAACCTTCCACTCTTTGGTGGGGTCTCAAAATCACCTCAGTAATATAACAAAAGACACATTTGTCATACTCAACACTTAAGAAGTTCCAAGAGGTTTTAGATCTGTGAACCAGGAACTGTGGATGAAGACTAAATATTTTATAACTCATAATATACAGCTACCCTTAATGGAATGTCTGTAATGTGTCAGGATCTGTACCAGGCATTCGCATACATTATCTCATGTCAACCTCACCACAGATATATAAATTAAGCGTCACTATCCCCATGTTACAGATGGAGAAACAAATTCTCAAAGAGATTAAGTAGCTCACTTAAGAATTATATAGACAGTGAGGGGCCAACTGGAATCTTACCAATGAGCTCTACTATCCAGAAGTGAGAAGTATGACCAGCAATATTGTGCACATTCATTCAATCAGAATCATATTGTGATTACATTAGCATACTGTTTTAGAGGGTAAGAATTGCCTGCCAAATATTTTGGATCTCGCTCCTATTTTGTGCAGTGAGTTTAGAGTGAGCAGCACCAGAAAATCACAACTATGTTTTTGTTCCATGCCTTATGCCCCACAGGATACCTGTTCAGCAATGGTTACCAGGAACATTCTCAAATTGGAGTTAGGTTTCCATCAAAGCTGGAGAACAGTTCTTACAGAGGTTGCAGAAATGCCTGCTCTATAGAGTACCATGTTTCCAAGAGAGAGGATGTTCTGAGATATTTCTAGGTGAAATAACTTCTTAATGTTTGTGCAGTTGTGGACAAAAAAAGGGGGCATGTATAAGTTCAGTGATGAAATGTAACCTAACAGGGTGATCTGATCATGAATTCTTAACTGCGTAGGTCATGATGGGTAGTCATGTCTCAGGCATATAACTTCTTTAGTGAAAAGTTTTTAAACAAGCCCTGTCCATTGTTCTTGTGCATCTAGGTTAAAACGCCTTTGAAATGCCTTTTTTTCAGACCCTTCAAAAGCTTAGCCACCCTCAAGAGAACACATAATCTTGTTAACTGTCCCATAATCCAATCCTTGCCTTGCTTTCTCCCACCTTCATCTAATCTTTCTTACATTCCCTTCTTAATTCCAAAGTCGTAAAAGAAACTGCAAACTGTTATTCTCTGGAGCATTTGAGATCTTGCTTCTCATCAATGTTATAATTTTGGCTCAAATAAAATCTCATAAAAATTCTCTACAGGTTTGGACATTCTTACGTCAACACAGTTAATGCATTGAGGGGCCAGCCCATGACCACTGAAGAGCATTGGGGCTAAGGACTGAGTCTATAAGCCAAAGACCAGCAGTACCTGCTAACTTAGAATGCCATTACCCAAGTGTCTAGTCTTGGAGAAGTAGAATGCCTGTAAATAAGAAAGTCTTTCTGGGGAAAAGAAAAGTTGTATAAATAAAAAAAAAAAGTTGTATAAAGAAAAGCTGTATAAAGAAAAGTTGAGCTCTGTATAAAGAAAAGAAGAGGAATGTAGTGAGTCTTATCAAGGATTGAGTTCCCCAAAAGCAACTACTTAGATGGAATTTGAGGTGAATGATATTTATTAGAGTTTAACACCTGTGAAAAGAAAGGGTGAAAGCAAATGGGGCAGAGGAAGAAACTGAATTGTGATGCAGGCCCTGCAAAGCTTCAACCTACCTGGGGGCACCCTGGAACAACTATTACCTATGAATGTTTACTTCAGACTGGAATGGTCAGACCTTTAGACTCTGCTTCACCTGTTGCTGGATGAAGCTGTACCAGAAAGGAAACAGCCTTGAAAGAACCCAAGATCATCTTGAAAGACCAAGGACCCTGAAAGAGCTGACAGTTTGAGGCCATCTACTAACCACACTACCTGTAACTAGGTGGCAAGTTCTTCCATGATGGAGGTGGAAGAGTGGGAGGAAAGGGGGCGGGGAGTGGTGGGATGTAATGAACACAACAATTTCATGTCTACCATAGGCATCAATCCAGGTTCTTTTGAGCTCCCCAAAGCATTGTTTCCTAGATTAATAACTTTCCTTAAATATTGTAGCAGATGCTATTAATGCCTGTCTCATATGTCATCCCTTCAGCCTATCCTTGAGTTCATTGGTAGCTGTGGACAGTTCTTGTGTAGGCTAGAAGATTCCACTTTTTGCCATTAGGGTCAGTTACCTTTCAATTACAGATACATCTTTTTAAAACACGCATACACACACATCACTTGAAAAAAAATATATTGCCTCTTCAAATGTCAGATTCTGCAAAATTTTGGAGCCAGATTAACACAGTGCTTTGAATTCAAGAAATGAAGTGGTATTATTGAAAGAAACTAAGTCATTAGAAATAGTAATTTGTACTTGAATTTCCCATGAACAAAATTCCATTATCCTGTAGCTATAACATGATTGGATGGTGACATGTAATTGCTGGCATCTTACCAATCTTAACAGCCACTCTATTAGTTTTGGGCTTCTTGGAGTTTCTTATCTGAGTCACAAGTTACCCATGAAATGTACTGGGCAAACAGGATTTGATGAAAGAAGAAGGAAATTCTTTTTATGGATTAAATGTTTATATTTTGGATTTAAATCATGGCATGTCCATATAGGTTCTTTTCTTAATTAATTACTGAAGGTCATATTATCAATGGAATGTTTTCTTTGTAAAGAAAGACCATTTGGTTGGTTTCCTGTCGGAGGGAAGGTTATCCTGGTACTTGCTCAGGCCTGGAAGTGATCCAAATCCAATTTTGACCTTCTTCATGCCATGCTTGACATGTTAGGCCAGGATCTTCAACTATAAACTAGGCAAAGCAAAGTGACATATATGATTAATTTCATGTCTTTTCCCATAGAGATTCTAAACAAAACTTAAACAAAGGTCACAATGAAGCTAATCAAATAGAAATGGCAAATCAAGATAAGGAAAGAAGACAGAATTCATGGAAGTGAAAGGGGCATAACTACAATCAGAACTTGGGCAGGAGGTTCCTGGTTTCCAAGGAGGTAAAAATAACAAAGCAAGTTACATAGTTCTCCTCAGAAAGAGAGAAGCAATCCAGATTCTTAACAGAGATACATATCCCTCCTACTAGATTTCTAGAATGTTAAAATAACAAAATTAATTTTTTCTTTTTTAAAATTTATTTATTTTAATTAGTTTCAAGTATCCAGTGCATTGGTTAGACATCTATATCATTCATAAAATGATCTCCCCAGTTGCTCCCTCCCTCCCTTGACCTTCCAAAGTATTAATGCTAACTACATTCCCTATGCTATGCTCCCCATCCATGAGACCATCCATCAGCTACTAATTTGTACTTCTTTAACCCTTCGCTCCATTCTCCCAGCCCCCTAAACCCCACCCCCCTCTCTCCGTCACCAAATTGTCCACTATATTTGTGAGTCTGTTTTTGATTAGTTTGTTCTTTTTATTCCTTAGATTCTGCATATAAGTGTTTATAGTGTTTATC
>NW_006439718.1:2254692-2256173 GCF_000325575.1 Pteropus alecto
ATTCCTTTAGCTTATTTTTGTCTGGGAAGCTCTTTATCTGTCCTTCAATTCTAAATGATAGTTTTGCTGGATAAATTATTCTTGGTTGTAAATCCTGGGTCTTCATCCTGTCAAATATTTTGTACCAAGCCCTTCTGTCCTGCAGAGTTTCTTTTGAGAAATCAGTCTTATGGACGTTTCCTTATAATTAACTGTTTTTTCTCTTGCTGTTTTTAATATTCTTTCTTTGTATTTAACTTTTGACATTTGAATTATGATGTGTCTTGGTGTAGGCCTCTTTGGATCCCTGATATTTGGAATTCTCTGAGCTTCCTGGGGTTTTATGTCCATTTCCTTTACCAGATTAGGGAAGTTTTCCATCATTATTTCTTCAAATAGCTGTTCGACATCTTGATTTTCTTCAATTACACTGATCAGATGAATATTTGGACCCTTAATAGTGCCTCATATTCTTGTTAAGTTATTTTTAAAGTCTTGGCATCTTATCTCTTGCCATTCTGATTGCGTGCTCAGCTTTCCCATCTTCTAGATAAGGCATTTGATCCTCTTCTTTACTCACTTTGTTTATTCTTTTGTTTATTCCATTTAATATACTTCTCATCTCAGATAATGTGTTCTTCATTTCAGACTGGTTCCCTTTTATAATTTCCATTTCCATTTTTATGTTTTTATCTCTTTGTTGAAATTCTCTACACTTCCCAAAAGTTCATTGAACTCTGCATCTGTTAGATTACTTGACTCCATTATATCTGGATCTCTGTTCCGTTCTCTCACATGGCTTCTGCTTCTTTGTCTTCCCATTTTGGCTGTCTTTCCATGTCTGTTTCTGTGTACTAAGCAAAGCTCCTAAGTCTCCTGGTCTCATTAATGTAGATTTGTGAAGTAGGTGTCCAGTGGCACAGTCCTGAGAAGGGTTCAGCTGCAGGCCAAATTTAGCCCAAACCTCTATCCCTCCAGGGCCACCTGTTAAGATTCAGCAAGCAATCCACAGATGCTGTGCTTATAGTTGCCTCAAAAGGCCACCCAGAAACTGAGGCCAGCTGCCTCCAGTGTGTGTCTAGGCGCTGCTCAGCAAGGAGCACCTGACTCCCTGAGGATACACCTGACTGTGGCTTGGGTGGGGCCATGATTTGGGGTAGGTGGGGTTTCAGGGAATCCTCTGGGTTGAGTGACCTCTGTTATCCAGTTTAATGACATGACGGCTATGGCGGTCTGTGTCTGGCACACTGATAGTGGGGTGGGGGCAACAGGGCACAATGAATACCGCTGGCACTTCTGTACCAAGCAAATCTCACCTTGGCCCTCACTTGGACAATGTCTCCCTGTAAGTCCCTGGTGCCCCCTGTGCACAGCGGAATCAGCACTGGTGCTTAGAGCAAGCAGGTCTGTCACCAATCATGGAGGCGGCCCCTTTAAGAGGCTTCTGCCAATTTAAATCATTTCTTCAATTAGGAAGGAAGGAAGGAAGGAAGGAAGGAAGG
>NW_006439718.1:2256380-2267961 GCF_000325575.1 Pteropus alecto
GAGAAAGAAAGGAAGGAAGAAGGAAAGCAGGAAGAAGCTTCTGCTGCTGCCGCTGCTGCAGCCGCCATCTCATTCAGCAGCTCAAGATCGGTTAGCCTCGTGTCCTTGCCCCATCCTACCTTCTGCCATTGCAGGGTGATTTCTTGGATTTCTCTCTAGTTGTATGACTTGTTCATCCCAGGTGATTTTTCCTTGCTGCTGCTCCTTGTTTCCATCACAACTTTGATTTGGTCGCCGGAGTGAGCCTCTATCATTTACGCCATTTTTTTCTCTCTCCAAAATTAATTTTTCAATTCAAAAAATTAAGTTTAAAATTTATAAAATAAATTTCTCATGTGTAACTTTACATTGCAGATACTAATTGATGTAATGCATAACAATTTTTTTAGCACTGAAGTGAATTTTCCATAATTCTTTGAGCTCTTATAGGGTGAAGAACATGGGTTTTGTTTTTAAAGACCTGGGTTTAAATTCCAACTCTACCGTTCACTCTTTAGAAGATCTGAAGAAATTGTTTAATCATCAGAAAATAGAGTAGATAGAATCTTCATCACAAGGTTGTGAAGATTACATGAGATAACATGCAAAACTAACAGTATCTGGCGTAAAAGAGATGCTACTTCCTTTTCCCATACCAGCATGCCATCTTCCTCACTCTTTTTTTTTTCCTGGTGTATCAGAAACAGTCCTGCTGGGGAAAAGATCGCACACTTGAGGGGTAACATTTAGCCAAGTCGCTGTTTACAAAGGGCTGTTTACAGAGGTGTAGGCCGGTTACATGATAGAAATATTCCCGGAAACTAGCAGTAACAGGGATGCATTATCACCTCTAGGCCTGAGAAGTAAGGGGTGGGACCCACTACTAGAATCTGGGGCTAGAAGCCTTTTGTGAAGGAATATAGCTATGGCAGGGAAGGAGCTAGGGGAATAAAGACTCTAGGGCTTTCTCTTCTCCCATTTCTGCTGCTGCTGCTGCTACATACCCAGCCAGGGGAAGAGGCAACCAGAACGAGGTTGTCTGTAGAGGTCAGTCTCCCAGAGTACATAGTAGGGAGGGGAAAGTTTGAAAGTGGTCTAAAGGAGCAATAGGAGGCTACCCAGTTCATTTGGATAATAAAACCTTGATACAAAAGGCAAAAGTCAGTCATTGAAATGAGGCTTATTGAAAAGAATTTTGTGAGGATTTATAGTCATCCTGTGGTGACTCAGAGTAATTCCAGAAGAGTAGATGTATAGATACATGCATCTGGCAATACATAGATATCATGCATCATAACTGGCCTAAATATACTTTGCACCAGTTTGGCTTTTAGATCTGAGAGCACACAATTAGAAAGGATGCTCTTTGCAAGATCTGAGTTTCCATAGTTCCTAACACCTTGAAAACTAGTTTCATAGGTCCTTACACCTTGGAAAGTCTACAGGCAGCTGGTAGGGTGGATGAATCTGGTCTTTTATTCTGCACCCTGTCTCCACCCAGGTCTCTATATGCAGAGCTAACATCTGGACCTGCTCCATCACTGAAAGCTGGTGCTTTGGGAAACTGAGACTCCTCATTAGATAGGCTGGCTAAAGTTCAAAGAAGATATTTCCAATCACTTATCTCTACCATGTGAAAAAATAATAAAGCTTACCCTGTTATGGAATAAACAAGTAGATGAATAAATATTCCCAACTAACCTATCTTGCTGAAATAGCTGACAAATTTTAAAACACATAGACGTACTTCTTTTTAAATGTTTTTTTGTGTGTGTGATAAAACATACATAACATAAACATTACAATATAACCGTTTTCAAATGTACAATTTAGTTGCATTAGGTACATTCACATTGTAGTGCAGCCATCACCACCTCCATCTCCTGAACTATTTTCCCTACCCAAACTGAAACTGTATTCATTAAACATTAACTCTCCATTTTCCCTTCTTTGGCCCATGGCAACCACTATTCTTTGTCTCTATAAAGTTGATTATTCTAAATACCTCATACAAGTGGAATCATACAGTATTTGTCTTTTTGTTACTGGCTTATTTCACTTGACATAATGTCTTCAAGGTTCATTTATGTGGTAGAATGTATCAGAAGTTCATTCCTTTTAAAGCTGAATAATATTCCATTGTATATATAGGCCACATACTGTTAATCTGTTCATCCTCTGATGAATGTTTGGGTCATTTTGCCCTTTTGGCTATTGTGAATAATGTTGTTATGAATATTGACATACAAATAGTTATTTGAGCTGAACTATTTTACATTCCCACTAGCAATGCACAAGTTTTCTAAATTCTCCACATTTTCTCAAACACCTATTTTCTGTTTTGTTTTGTTTGATAAAAGTTATCCTAAGGAGTATGAAATGGTATCACACTGTGGTTTTGATTTGCATTTTCCTAGTGATTGGGGATATTGAACATCTTTTCACATGTTTACTGGCCATTTGTTTATCTTCTTTGGATAAAGGTCTATTCAAGTCTTTTGCCTTTTTTTAAATTAGGTTGTTTCTTTTTTATTGTTGAATTTTATGAGTTCTTTTTATATTCTGGATATTAATCCCTCCTTATCAGATATATGATTTGCAAATATTTTCTCCTTTTCTGTGGGTTTTCTTTTCACTCTGTTGATAGTGTCCTTTGATGCACAAAAGTTTTAAATTTTGATGCAGTCCAATATATCAATTTTTTTCTTTTTTTGTCTGTGTTTCTTGTGTCATATCCAAAAAATCATTGCAAAAGTCAATGTGAAATAGGCATGATTATCCTTCTTTCAGATGAAAAAACTGAGGCACAGGGAGATGTGTTCTCCCCATAAGTAAAGTTTCTGTATGTAGTTTTTATTTTTATACATAGCATATTTTTTAATTAAAGTAATTGATTATTAGGGTATATTGACCATAATCTTAAAACAAACGACTTTGTAGTATTATGAAGTTAGATCACTCAGTCATTTATTAGATGGTAGACTACAGCAGTCCAAGCTAAACCTCATGATTACTCTGTACTCTAAGTACTTAGTACACAATAGTGTACTAGTTATATTCTTAACAAATACTTGTCATCAATATTTATCTACTTATTAATTAAATTTTCTAATATATGAAAAAATGATAAAAAAATTTTTCAGATAAGAACATCTATGAACACTTTGTAACATAAAATAATTTAGTTAAATAGTCTAAAACTTCACCAGAGCTTAGTGGTTAAGAACCAGCGCTCTGAAAACAGATGGTCTGGATTCAAGCCCTGGCTCTATTATTTGTGAGCTGTGTGACCTTGAGTAAGTTGTTTACCCTCTCTGTGCCTCAGTTTCTTCACCTGAAAATTGGGAGTAATGAAGACATTACCCAAATTTTGTAGAACGGAGACATTCTACAAAATAACTGGGCAGTATTCTCCAAAAGTATCAAGGTCATGAAAAGAAAAATAAAATAAAACATAACTGAGGAACCATCCCAGATTGAAGGAGACTAAAGAGATGCAACAACTAACTGCAATGCGAGCTACTGGGTGGGATGCTGGAACAGAAAAAAGGACATTAGTGCTTCAATGAATGATTAGGTATATAAATATCTCAGCCTCCTCCTTCTCCTGGAGAAGGATAATTCTGAGGAGTGTGTTTTGCAGCATTTGTCAGAGATTCCCTATGGGAGTAAGCTCCAGTCACCTACTGGGATAGTTTGATTCATAATACACACTTTATTGGTTGCTGCCTTCCTTTCTCTGTCTCCCATCCATGTACCTCCCAAATAAAGTACCTGCACTAAAGTCCTTGTCTCAGGATCAGCTCCTAGAGGAATGGTTAATTCCATTTATATAAAAGACAAAAATAGGTAGAATTCACCTATGCTATTAGAAATGTGGGTGATGGTTACCCTTGGGTGAGATGAACATAGAGACGAGATGGGAACATAAGAGGACTCCTGGGGTGTTGGTTATGCCCTTTTTCTTGATCTGAGTACTGGTTATATGACTGATTTTTGTGTGTGTGAAAATTAATTGAGCTGTACAGCTGCAATAGATGCTCTTTTCTGCAGGTATATTACAATTCAGTAAAAAACTTTTGATAAAGATATCTTTTGGTTTTGGCAGAGTGCAGGAGTTTTGTTTTTGGCTTTTCTTTTTATAGTGGAGGAAATGTAAAAATTCTGACTCATTGGCTTTGGCAATGAAAACAAGGATAATACATTTACATTAATTAAAACAACATAATCTTAATTTTTTTTTTTTTTGGTTTACACATGTTCGGAAAACGAGAAGAAACAGAGACCAATGAAATGAGAAATTGGGCCCAAGTGACAAAGGAGAAGAGAAGAAAGAGATAAAGATGGTACCGTATACACAGACCAAGAAAGAGATAAAGGGAAGCAAGAGACAGAAACAACCAAAAAGGCTGATAGAGAAACACAGATGTTTTTATCTTATAGTATCAGAATTGGTTATAAAGATTTCTCTCCGGAAAGGCAAATACCATATGATCTCACTTATATATGGAATCTAAAACACAAACCAATACCACACACACAAAAAAAAACCGAGCTCAGAGATACAGAAAATAGATTGGGGTGGGGGGTGTCAGCGATGGGGGTTGCTTCTGGTAGGGGCTGGGGGCGGTGAAATGAGTGAACAGGATCAAAAGGTAGAAATTTTCAGTTATAAAATAAATAAATCATGGGGATGTAATGTGTGACACGGTGACTAGCATTAACAACACTGTACTGTATATTTGAAAGTTGCTAAGAGAGTAGGTATTAAAAGTTCTCATCACAAAGAAAAAAATTGTAGCTATGTATGGTGATGAATATTAACTAGACTAATCATGGTAATCATTTTGCATATATACCAATATAGAATTATTCGTATACACCTAATGTTATATGTCAATTATATCTCAATAAAAAATTTTAAAAGAGTACTCTTAGAAGCACAAGTATTTATAAAATTACCTTTATTTCCTACATGCAACAAAGAAAATTTCTTAAAATCTTTTCTTATGTTCAATAAAGATTTCTTTGAAGAAAACTACAGTTAGTTCCAGTTTACAAAGGGAAATGCATCTCTTTTCACAGTGTCATGTTTCCACCTTGTGGCCTTTTACCAAAGGGCTAGAGATTTACAGCCAGGGTAAAGAGAATATTTCCCACTGGCACCTATGCCGTGGTTTGCAGTCTAAACCCAGGCCTCGGAGGAGATAGTCATCATTCCTGTTGTGCAGATTGTAATGAGAGACATGAAGGGAGATATTTGAACTGACTCCATGAATTGTATTTTATGTTAGACTGAGCAACAATATTTACATTAAAAACAAGATTATCGTGGAGTTTAGAATCCTTTGCCAGCTACTCTTATTAGGTCTTCCCTATAGATATTAATGACTCTTTAAAAAAAATTTAACAGGAAGAGTCCAGATTGACCTATTATAAACTGAATTATTTACTGTACTGACACAAAAACATTATAACAGTACATTATAAAACAACTTCAAATGCCATAGTGTGTGTGTGCGTGCGTGCATGCACGTGCACACACATACACATTTACTCTGAGCCCATGTCTAATATTTTCTACTCTCCTAAGAACAAAAGCTTTGATGAGAGTTTTTATAGTTTAATTTAGGGGTTTAAGATAATACGATAAGAATAGTTTGAAAGTCACTCTCCTCCATGCCCTACTCTTATCAATAATAAAATAGATATAGAAAATAAATTACTGACTCCATGCCTGGGCTTGAAATCATGAAGGAGGAGTGCTTGAGAGTACAGAAACAAACAGTGAGGCACCCCTAAAAGAAAAGAAATTGATAAGAAGTCATGGCAGAGGCCAAGGTCACAGGTAACCTAAGTCTATACAGCACATGGAATGCTGCTGAATCCTAAGAGTCAGGTGGGAGAATTTTAAACCAGAAGATTATTGTATGGTCAAGAAGTGCCAGTTGTCTGAGGATGGCCACTGCCATGAAAGAGATAGAACAAACTGAGCAAGTAGAAGACCTTAGGCATAATGAATAGATCAATAAAAATAAGTACATTTAATATCTTCAGCAACATAAAACAAAATAAAACCAAATAATTATGAAAAAGCAATTAGAGATCATGAAAATTAAAGCCCAAACTTTTGAAAAAGATAGGCTGAATAACAGAATGGACACATTGCAGTATGAATTAGTAAGCTAGGGATTAAGTTGAGAGAGTCAGAATGCAGCACAAAGGAAAAAGATGAAAAGTTAAGAGACATAAAGGATGGATAAAGACATTCTCACTTTCATCTAGTAGTAATTCCAAAGGGAGAGAATAGAGAGAATGGAGAAAGTAATATTTAATTAATGGTAAAAATTCCCCGTAAGTGAAGAAAACTATAAAATTTCAGAACATCAAAATAAGGATAAAAATGCTAAATGCTTGCAAAGCAGAAAGATAGTTTAACTTCAAAGAAATAAGAATAAGATTTTCATTGTAAATTTCATTAGCAACACTACATACAAGAAGACAATGAGGCAATATCTTCAATGAGCTATTGGAAAATAACTGTCATTTTAGAACTTTACACCCAGCTACAGTATAATTTAAAAGCATGAGTAAAACAAAGGCATATTTTGAGCATTCAGTTCAAGTTTACCAATAAGAGATTCTCTCTGAAATAACTACTTAAAATGTAGTCTTACATAGAAAAAAATCAAAGGAATCCAGAGAAAGAAGCAGTATGAAATAAGCAATATTTATCTAAGTTATCAGACAATCCTAATGTTTAAGATTAAATTGATATTAATAGCCAAAACTGTCTAAAATAACAATTTATAACTAAAATTCTGGATGATATCAACAGGAGAATTGGGCAGAAGGAAAACAGCAGAGGGAAGTAAAAATTCTTGTCCTGTTTGGGAATAATCTATATATACTGATTCCCATCAGATTTTGTTAGGTAAGTATAACTTTATGTATGGTTATAAAAAATTAAGAGTAAGCATTTGAAAAATAGCAATGGAATGTATAAATTTCAAACCAATAGAGGAAAAAAGAACAAAGAAAATTCAATCAACCCAAGAGAATTCAGAATGGGAAGGAAAAATAAACAAAAAGAGAACATAATAAATAGAAACACAAAGTAAGATAATAAGGTTAAGTCCAAATAAATGAGTGTTCATAACAAATGTACATTAGGGGAAAATTTTTAAATGAGTAGAAAATGGGAGATTCATGTGAAATGCTATTCAAAGAAAATTAAAATTGCTGATAAACATAAGAAAACATGCTGAATCTCACTGGTTATCAAACAAATACAAATAAAATGGCAATGAGATGTGATTTTTACTAATCAGAGTGGCAAATATTTTTAATTTTGATAATAACATGTGTTAATAAGAAAGTTCAGCAGTTACTCTCATGTCCCCCATTGGGAGTGTATATTAGTGTAGTCCATTTGGAAAGCAATTTAACATATCTATTAAAATAAAAAATTTGCATATGTGTGCAAGGCAGTATGATCAAGCATATTCTATCAGTGTTGCTTAAAACAATGAGATATTAGAAATAATCTAAATGTCTACCAAGGGAGAATGACTAAATCAAAGCATGTTCATAGTGAGGAATACTTTGCAGTAGTTAAAATGAATAATTTATATATATATATATGTGTGTGTGTACTTTATAGACATATGTACGTAAACACCTAGAAAAATATCTGAAAGTTTAAACTTCAAACTCAGAGTTAAGAGCACTTCTGAGGAGATAAGATGAAGAGTGGAGTGAGTGGTATGTTTTGGCTTGTGAAGAGAGTTTGGGTTGGGGGAGATGTAAGAGATTTAGTATTATTGGTAAAGTCTGATTTTATTTTCAAGGAAATTATTTGTGTATTATTTGTTGAATAAGTCTGAATAAGGATAATCCGCCCCACTCCTCCTCCCCGCTGGATGTGCTTGCCTTTGCATAGACGGCAGATTTGCTAATCTAAACTGGTTGAGAATTCAAGGAATAGTCTGTACAGGCACAAATAGTTTACAATTCCTTGCATAATAGGATTTATGACCTCTCCCTCCCTTCCACCCCAGAGTACTCACCAGATGCCAGAATCTTAAAGAATGAAAGGGATCTGCCATACCTGGCTGTGAACTAACAACAGTGGTATCCTCTCTTGAATAAGCAGGTTCCTAGCACCCTACTAAGTGAAGTTGTGGGTATGTCTGCTGGAAAGTCATTCTTTTATGTAAGTTGACTGGAAAAATTATACTTCAGGTAGGGTTTTGGGGACACAATGAACCCTACAGCCTCTAGTCTCTCCCTTGAGCTATCCACTTTCTGAGCTCTTATGTATAACATTAAGAAAAAGAGGATCCTTCTCCTCTTTGGCAATGAAGGTTGAAAACACAGCCAGAACAACTCTTTCTGTCAATTCCTCCTAATTAGTCTCAGATTTGTGTATTTTTGTTTTTAAAATTCTCCCTCATTTCAAATCTACTGCTTTAAATCTTTGGTAAACTAGGAAACTTTATTTAGAGTTTTTCTAAAATGATGTTGTTGTAAAAATAAAGTACTCATGACAAGAACATCAAAAACAACAATATTTGAATTCTACACTACTAAGTCCAATGTGTTTCCTTTCTTTCTTCCTCTGACCTCCACAGCCCTTAGAGCTTTCTCCATACTCTGAAACTCCAGTAGTAAAGTTATAATCTGTAGGATCCACTTGGAATTTACAATATTGAATTCTTACAGTATTGCATGTTGTATTGTACCACTAGTTCTTTCTTTTTATTTCTCTCTCTCCTTTGAAGTTCCTAATGCAGTGGTTGATTGGCTAGAATCTGGAAGTAGAAGGTGTATAAACCTCATTAATCCTTAGTGCCCTAAGCCAGCATTGGCTCACTGCCAGGGCCAGCTCTGTGGCAGACTCCTCACCTCCTCTGTTGTTCATTAGTCCATGATGCTGCAAGGAAACCATGGAGAGTCTTGCTAGTTCTGGGCCTCCCTAGAGCCAGCAGTCCAAGAGAGGGCAACTTCACCTTCTAATCCTAAACACTTTTCTTCTGACTACCATCCAAAGAGAATGGCCAAAAACACATCCCACTCACACCTAGGATCCATTGCATAATTTGTGGGGCCCAGTTCCCTGCCACCATGGGCCTCACAAGTGAATTACTGGAACTTGTGAGAAGCAAGTCCTGGCCTCTCTTCCCTGTGACAGTCAGCTCTTTCTTAGTCCCTTTCCTTATGACACAGATGCACTGGCTATCAAGGTTGACACCATGGAGCAGCACTGCTCACCAGGGAAATCTTGGCCTGGCCCTTTATCCCAAATTTTTTAGTGCCAGAAGCTCAGGACCTTGTTATAAATGCACTGTCTCAGGGCCCATTTCAACACATACTGAATTAGAATCTGCATTTTAACAAGACCTGCGGGAGACTCCTGGGCACGTTAAAGTTTGAAAAGCGCAGATTAGGGCTCTGTTTCTGAGATCTACCCTGATAGAATTGACTTCACAAATATCCTCACAGGTAGCTGCTCTGGGATTTCACTGGTTGCAATTTTAATTGTGCAGGATGACCAGGAAAAAGGACAGGAAATAATGGAGCTGGGTTAAACGATTTCTGAAGCACCTACCAGGAATGTATGTGCTTTTGAAATGGAAGCAGAAGAGACAATGGAAAAAACCTTGGGTGTGTCACAAAGAAGTGGTAGAGGTGATGGTGATGGTTGGTCTGTAGAGCTATATGGTCTGGATTTACCTCTGCTCTCTGTTGCTTACAGACTATGCCACCTTGATGAGGATTAAATGAAATTAATCTTGTAAATGCTGAGCACACTGCGTGGTACATTGTTTATTCAACTTCTCTCTTATATATAGTGTCACTGCCTTTTAGCCAAATACCACCAAGAACACACCTATAGTTGAACAAGTTGAGTTTATTAACTGATGCATCGAAGGAGAATGCACACTATAGAAATCATGGGGCCATCTCAATAAGAGGGTGTTTGAAAGAACTTCTGTGGGGTTTGGACTTGTGTTAGTTGATTTGGGGAAGGGTTTAAGTGGGCTTTGCTCTGAATTGGATGCTGTTGGGAAGCTAAATAATTCCATGATGGAGTATCTTACTAAATCTTGTCTAGAAGGAGGGAAGACAAGAATGAGATTAAAGCTATAAGTGATAAAGAAGCAGTAGTCACTCACATTAGCCAAATGGGGGATGTGTGCTCATTTTGTGGTTGGGACAATATTCATGAATTTGTCTGTGTCCAGATGTAATCGCAAGTTATGTCCTGATGCATCTTAGACACACTATGGCCTGTGATGTTCATGCTCTGTGAGGTTGTTTATGTTCAACAGGAGATCATCAAGACCCAGTTGATAGCATCAAGCCAACTCCCAGATATCAGGGAGTGCTTTTCTCTTTCTGAGAGAAAATTTTTTCTAATTTTTTGCAACTATAAACAATTCCGCAACAAATATTCTATTACATTTTTTCATATTCTTGGAAGTATATGTCTCAAACTGGTATTGCTGAGTCAAAAAATACATACAAAGTTTTGCTAGATGTTGCCAAGGTCTCCTTCAAAAGGGTTGTTTTCCCTTTTGGGTTGCATTCTCAACAATAATGTATAAGAAAGCCTTTCTCCCACACTCTTGTTAATGGAATGTGCTGTCATACTTTTAAAATTTTGTTGCTCTGATAGGAGAGAAATGTATGTGTGCTGTTTAATGTGCTTTTCTTTAATTTTGACTATTTGGACATATTTTCATATGTTAAGGGCCATTTTTCTGCTCCTTTTATCATTTTCACTATTGAGTTTTTGATCCTTTTCCACTTAATCTTTAAGAGCTCTGTATATATTAGGGATATTAGTCATTTGTCTAATGTATTGATATGTTTTACAAATATTTTCTCCTAATTTATCAGTTATCTTTGACTTTATAATTTTGGCATGAAAAAGTTTTATTTTTATTCATTTAAATTTATCAATTATTTCTTTTATTTTATATCAATTGTTTCTGGATTTTGAGTCATAATTAGACTTTCCTTACACTGAAGTTAAAGAGGAAGCCATTCATGTTTTCTGCTAGTACTCATATGGTTTACTTTTTTACATTTATTTATTATTATATTTTTTAATTAATTTTTTTAAATGAAGTTTATTGGGGTAACATTGGTTAATACAATTATATAATAATCAGGTGTACATTATAATTTAACATCTGTATATTTTATTGTGTTTACCACCTAAAGTCCAGTTTCCTTCAGCTACCATATATTTGATCCCCGTTATCCACTTTACTCTCCCCCTAACCTCCTATATTTGACCCCCTTTACCCCATCTACATTCTCTCTCCTCTACCACCCTCTACCCTCTGGTAACCACTAGTCTATAGTCCATGTCCATGAGTCTCTGTTGTTTGTCCTGTTCATTTGTTGCTTTTAGATTTCTATCAAACATACAAGCAATATCATGTGATTTTCTACTTTGTCTTGTTTCGCTTAGCATGATTATCTCGAGGTCCATCCATGTTGTCGCAAAGGGCAGTATTTCATCTCTTCTTATGGCTGAGTAATAGTCCATTGTATATATGTAACACAGATTTTTTATCCAATCATCTCT
>NW_006439718.1:2271269-2320855 GCF_000325575.1 Pteropus alecto
TGTCAATTATGTCCAGTTGGTCTAATGTGTCATTTAAGGATGTTATTTCCTTATTGATTTTCTGTTTGGATGATCTGTCCATATCTGACACTGGGGTATTTAGATCCCCTACTATGATAGTGTTTTGGTCTGTTTCTCTCTTTAGTTCTGTTAGCAATTGCTTTATATATTTTGGAGTTCCCTGATTGGGAGCACATATATTAATAGTTATGTCTTTTTGGTGCATGCTTCCCTTTATCATTATGAAGTGTCCCGCAGTATATTTCTTTACGTTTTTATTTTGAAGTCTAGTTCATCCAATATTAGTACCACTACTCCTGCTTTTCTCTGAATGCCATTTGCTTGAAATATCATTTTCCACCCTTTCACTTTGAGTCTATATTTGTCTTTGGAGCTGAGATGTGTCTCCTGGAGGCAGCATATGGTTGAGTTTTGTTTTTTGATCCATTGTGCAACTGTGTGCCTTTTTATTGGTGAGTTCAATCCATTTACATTTAGGGTGATTATTGAAATATGAGGTCTTCTTATAGCCATTTTATCTTTTGCTTTCTGGTAGCACGATGTTTCCATTGCTTCCTCGTCCTTGTGATTCTGTTTCCTTATTTTGGTTGGCTTTTGCGGGTTTTGCCTCCGGTTCTTCTTGTTTTATGTTATATACTTCAGCTCTGAATCTTTGATGTGTGTTTACCATTATGAATAGGGAAAGGATAGTTACATATATATACAGTTGTTCATTTTCTTCTGTGCGTGCCTTATCGCTATTCCCCTTTGTGAATGTGGATCTTTGAATCCTCCCCTTTTTAGTCATTGTTGTCTCAAATTTTCCCTATTTATGCTGAACGTTACTATCTTGTTATAATTCACTTCTTATTACTTAAGCTATAATGCCCTGTTCTTATTAAGGGTTGCACTCCTCTGTTTCTTTTTGCCTGATAGTCACTTTACTCCTAATTATGTATTTTTATTGTTGTTGTTTTGTTTTAGGTGAGCTGACCCCTTTCAGTATTTCCTATAGTGCAAGTCTTGTATTGGAGAATTCCCTCAATTTTTGTATGTCCAGAAAGGTCTTAATTTCTCTTTTATATCTAAAGGAGAGCTTAGCTGGATACATTATTTTAGGCTGATAGGTCCTTTCATTTAATAATTTAAATATTTGATTCCATTCTTTTCTAGATTGTAAGGTTTGTGCTGAGAAGTCTGATGATAATCTAATGGGTTTTCCTTTATATGTTACCATTTTCTTCTCATTGATTTTTGATAACTTTAACACAATATGTCTTGGTGAAGACCTTTTTGGGTTGAGATAATTAGGTGTTCTGTTGTCTTCTTGAATTCTAAGCTCCAGCTCATTCCTTAGATTTGGGAAATTCTCATCCACTATTTGTCTGAAAATGCTTCTAGTCCCTGCTCCTTTTCCTCGCCTTTGCTACTGCCTGTTATTCTTATATTTCCTCTCCTGATGGTATCAGCTAGTTCTTATATTTCTCTTTCATTATTTTTCATTCTTTGGTTCCTTTCTTCTTCCTTCTGATGCATTTCTATATTTCTGTCTTCAATATCAGTGATCCTTTCCTCCATTTTGTCGACTCTATTTCCCAAGCTTGCTATTTCATTTTTCGACTCTTACAGTGTGTTCTTCATCTCCAGAAGTTCTATTTGGTTCTTTTGGAGGATTTCAATCTCCTTGCTCTGCTCATCTAGTTGTTTTTTCAATTCCTGAAATTGTTGATATGATTTGTTTTTGATCTCACTGAGTTTTTTCAGAGGTACCATCCTAAATTCTGTGATTTAAGTCGCATGTTTCTATGTCTGTAAGCTTATTTTCTGGAGATTTTTCTCTTTCTTTCTGAGATGTCTTGCCACCTTGGTTGTTCATGGTGTTTAATGGACTATTTCTCCGCCTGGGCATTAATGGAAGTGTATTATGCTGTTTTTCAGAAAGAGGGTGTATTATATAAAGGTCTGACTGTAGCCTGTTGCAAAGAAGGCACTTTTCTTTTGGTTTCCAGTAGGTGGCGTCTAAGCCTCTTGGATCCCTGCTTTATATAATGCCTTAAAGTATTTGTGGCAGTCTTTTATGCAGATCCCACACTCAGACGTGCTGGTGTGCAGTTTGGGTGTTTTCTGTTGAGTTTTAGATGTTCAGCTTATTGTTGTTTCAAAAGGAGAGATCCGGGCACGTCTCTCACTCCGCCATGTTTTCCGTCGAAATGCACCTCATAGCACTGGTTGCCCACTGGGAATTGAAAATGTAGCTTATAAGGATGGCGGCTTTTGCTATGATTGGAAAGGTTACTGCCCAGCTGTGAACACTTGGTCCTGAATCACTTGGAGCTGAGCTTGGCAGCAAGCCAATAACAGAGCCCAAGGCAGTCGGCAGGTTGGGTGGGGCGGGGTCTCAGAGAGATTGTGGTAATCAGATCAATACAGCCTCAGTCTTGCTGTTAAATTGATAACTGTTGTGAGTTTCTGCATAAGACACAGGTTACAGCAAGACTAGCTGCTGTCTGAGAATGGCCCACAGGCCCTCAATATCTACCCAAATTCATGATGGCAGCAGTGATCTGCCTATCCCTACCGATGAAATGTAGCCCACAGCACTGGTTGTCTGCTGGGAATGGAAATGTAGCTTACAGGGCTGGCCACTTTTGCTGCGATTGGAAAGGCCACTCACAATGGTGGCTGCCCCACTGTGAACACTTGCTTCTGAATCACTCGGAGTTGAGCTTGGCAGCAAGTTAACAATACCTGCCCCGGGCAGTCTGCAGGTTGGGTGGGGCTGGGTCTCAGAGACACAATGGCTGTCAGATCAAAACAGCCTCAGTCTTGCTGGAAATTTGGTAACTGTTGTAAGTTCCCACAGATGACCCAGATCATAGCAAGACCAACTGCTGTCTGGGACTGGCCCACAAGTCCCTGATATCTGCCCAAGTTCATGTTGGCAGCAGCGATCTGCCTGACCTTATCTCTGAAATGGGGCTCACAGTGCTGGCCTCTGTTGCCGGGATTAGAAATGCTGCTCACAATAATGGCCGCCCTGCTGTGAATACTTCACTCTGAATCACTCAGCTGAGGTCTTGGCAGCCAACCATAAATAACTACCCTCAGCAGTCTGAAGGTTAGGCGGGGCGGGCTGATCCCCTCAGACTAGCATCTCCTAAAGGCTCTGTGGGAGGGGTCTACACAATCAAGCTGGCATGGTCTGTAGGGGGATGGACTAAAGCACAATGGTGGCTGCCTTTCTAACTCCAGGTAATGGAGACTTTTTCAGAATGAATCCCACACGAGCCTCAGACCCACTGCCGATGTCCTGGGTAAGTGTCTGCGGGTCAGAAAACCTTTGCATGGGTCCTTCAAAGTGATATCTAGGGGCTCAGTCGCCTTCCGTCTCACCCAGATGGCCAGAATCCCCTCTAGTTTCTACAGAGTTATTGGAATCTCTTCTTCTCTGGGCTGGGACCCTGGGCTGGGTTGCCCTTAGATGTGACCAGGACCCCTTCTCCTTCAGGAGAACGTCTGTAGCCTCGCTTTCCCTCCTGGTGATCCTCCACCACCCATGGGTGCGGGTCCAGCCCGATTCAGGACTTTGCCTCACCTACCAGCTTCGATGCGGCTTCTTTATATTATCAAATGTAGGCATTATGATCAGCTGGACTTTAGGTGATTCTCCACGTTGATTTATTTTATAATTTGGTTGTAATTTCAATGTGGTCCTGGGAGGAGAAGAACCCTGCTTTTACCTAGTCCGCCATCTTCCCTCTCTGCTCCTTTTTTACATTTAGATCTCCAATCCAGTTGGAGTTTATTTTTAAGTAAAGTGTTAGGTATGGTTCTACTTTTCTCTTTTTTTTCAAATGGCTACCCAGTTGTTCCAGCACCATTTTTTCAGAAGTCTATTTTTGTCCTGGTGGCTTGAGATGCCACTTTTTCAATATAGTAAGTTTCCAAATATGTTTGGGTCTGTTTTTGAGATTTCTAGTCTATTCCACTGGTCTCTTTGTCTACTCATACAAGGATACTAAACTGCTTTAATTATGGAGAATTTATAGTATGTTTTCATGTCTGGTAAGGCTAATTCACCCTCAATTTTTCCTTTTTAGTGTTTTCCTAAACATTCTTCTATATTTGTTTTTTTCACACTCTGTTCTTGCCAAAAATGCATAACCTAAATTTACTCATGAGGAAGCAGAGCCAAATTGATGGAAATTCTATAAAAGAATTGGCTGATAGTCTTCAAAAGAGTTAAGGTCATGAATGAAAAAGTAAGATAAGGAAATTATACAAGATTAAAGGAGACTAAGGAGAGAGGACAAATGTACTATGTAGTCTTCGATGGGATTCTGGTCCATAAAAGGACATGGGACAAGTGCCAAATTTGAATGAGGTCTGTGGATTAAATAATAATAATACATTGATATTAATTTCCTGGTTTTGATTGTATCATCTTTATGTTTGATATAAACATTTAGGAAAACTGGATAAGGGATATGAGAATTTTTTGTCCTATTTTCCAACTTTGTCATAAACCTGAAATGATTTAAAATTGAAAAGTGACACCATTAAAAGATGAGAAAATTTTAAATTATATATAATAAACACACTATAATTTATTAAATATTTAAATATATGTAATCAATATCTTTGCCAAATGCAGGAGTTGAAGACTTGCTACTGGCAAGAGTGAAGCAATGTGACAACATGAATGGATCTTTGATCACATTATGCTATGTAAGATAAGACAGAGAAAGACAAGTACTATATGATATCACCTATATGTGGCATATAAAAAAGTCAAACTCAAAAAAGAAAAAAGAGAGAGTAAAATGATGGTTACCAGGGGATGGGGCAGGGGATGGGAGATAAAACAGATGTTGTTTAAGGGTATAAACATGCAATGAGTGGTAAATAAGCCATAGCAATCTAATGTACAGTATAAGGAATATAGACAACGATATTGTACTATAATTATGTAATGTGACAAATGACAATGGCAATCATATTACAATATATAAATATATTAAAGTAACATGTTGTACATCTTAAATTTACACGTTATATGTCCAATGTATTTTTTAAGAAAACATTGGGAAACGCACACACAGAGGGAAGAAAATGCACGAGTAAAATAATCCTGATGCTGTGGTATCCAATATGGGATTATTTCCTACAGTAGTTCAATTTTGATTAAATTGTCAGTGCAGGAATCGGACTCCTAGGACAGTTACAGTGTCTCCTGATAGGATTTGCCAACAAATTCTGGATAATGATGTTGGTATTATTAGAAGTGGCTGGATGTATTTGGGTGAGTAGTTGAACCAAGATACTTAAAAGAAAGACAGGAATTATTGGTTAAACTGAAGATTTCATTTGCGAACCAAAAACCTGAATGAATAATTTCATAAATGTTGAGGCATGTATTTCCCCTTAAAAGTACGCATCTTTTTTTTTTTTTTTTTTAGCAGAATCTTATTGGAGGTTTTAATATTGAGGAATAAACTGAGATAAATATGTGGAAATGTCATTCAATGTCATACAGTACCAAAAATCTAAAGACTTGCAGTAGATTTTAAATTTTAACACTTGAATAACTATTTAAAAGACTGTGAAATTATTAAAATGCAAATGAATTAAATTTTAAAATACCGTATGACAGATTTATCTGAATTCTCAGGCATGGTTATGGCAGTGAAAGAACTCTCTAATATGAACAATTTCAATAAAAAGTATGACTCAAAAATATCTGAAAGGTCTATGGGAGAAGTTCCAATAAAGAGAGCAAGATCAAACACATAGGAAGTGGAGTTCAAAACAGCACTATCACATGGGAGGCAGGAAGACTCAGTCACGGACCTTGGGCACGAATTCCAAAGACTGAAAGAAAGAGGGAGCATCTAGCCTGTTGTTTGCCTAGCATTTCTTCTCTCCATTTTTAGTAGCAGTCCCCAATTTTTATTTTGGGACCCACTTATATCCATTCTATGTGGTCTCAGTAGAAGTGTCAATTAGAAGAGTGGGAATATGACCTAAGGGAAGTCAATCAGATTCTGTTTATCTTAGGAATTTGAAACTTCAGTGAAGAAACATAAGAAGGGAAATGACTGGAGCTGAATCATTCTGATGGCAGTGCCTCAGAGAAGGCTGTCCTGCATTGCTCTGGTTTCTGTTCTTCCCAAGACCTGTTTGCCTAGTTTTTCCTTAATTTCTGTGAGCTCTGCAGTATCTTTCCCAAAAATTCTATTTTGTTTGAGTGTGCCAGTTGAATTCTGTTGTGTGCAAATAAAGAGATGCATGAGAGACGTGTAGACATAAAAACATTATAAGTATGAAGCGAGGCGGAAATCTGCTCTCCCTGGTAGAGGAATGTAGGTTGCATAGTTTGAACAGTGTGACGTTATCAAAGGAAGCTGATCAAGGATAAGCATAAAAATCAAAGATAAATAAAAGGACTGCTAATCAGTACTTAGGGTCCAGCAAAGTTTGTAGAATACGAATTTGTAGTGATTTCCTTCAGGAACTTAGGTGCAGGAAAGGAACAACTTCGACTGATTTAAAGTTAAGAGCTAGCTGTGAAACAAAAATAGCAAAATGGATTTAATACTGTCAAAAGAACAATTTAAAATGGGTCCAGGAGGCCTCTAGGAAGCTGAGCTAACACACCACCTCCATGTGAAACTGAACTTCGGAACTGGGCTAAACCACAAATGGCTACGTCCTGATACAGTTCCTGGGACTCACTCTGTATCATTGAACTCTATATTAAAAGAATTAAAATTTCACCTAGCAACAGACATAAGCAATCAACCACATATTAAGAGAGAAAGGAGGCATCTGAAAAATACAAAGGAAAGGGCTTACAGAAATGACTGACTCAGCTGGTTAAAGCCCATTCCTAACTGCCCTCTATCTCCCTTTCAGCATTCTCTAGCTAACATGTTTTCCCATAGCTACCTCTCCCACCTCAAGGACTCTCCAGCTCACATCTGTTGATTCATGGCTTGCCAACCAAGTAATGTTCCTCCTTATCTCTGTTGCTGTGTAG
Source organism: Pteropus alecto (assembly GCF_000325575.1). Lineage (NCBI taxonomy): Eukaryota > Metazoa > Chordata > Mammalia > Chiroptera > Pteropodidae > Pteropus > Pteropus alecto. The sequence continues at coordinate 2,278,309 of NW_006439718.1, forward strand.
GAATAACAAGACTGTATAAAACTGCTTGTTATGTTACAATCAGGGCTTGGCCTTTGGATAGGAATCCGTTGAACAGATGCTGGCATTAATAAGTGTTGCTTCCTACTTACAGCCTCAATGTCCTGTCTCTCTGTTCCAAAATCCTATGACAGTACTGATAATGCTAAGGTCACAAAACAAACGACCTTTAAGGCCAATGGGCTGAAAATTCCTCCCCGCTTGCAGCCCCCTACCCGAAGCTTCTCCTCCCCATTCTGAGTCATAAGGCACATGTGAAACCTCAAAGGAATCACGAGCCCCTTGCATGGACACTGCAGAGGTATATAAACTGTAATAAATCTAACCAAAGGGAGCTTGTGCATGGTGTTGTTAACTCCACATGCTCCGCCAGCCAATAAATTCTCCTTCCTCTAACAAAGTTGTCTGAGCGTCCAATTTCCTCTGTTGGGTGTTGCTTCCCGCAACAGCATAGCACAGTGTAAGTCAGTTTGCCAGCACCAATCACAGCACTTTAAAAACAACTTCCCTTCAGAACTCCCCGCTTTTCTGTTTTATAAACTTTTTTTCTACCTTGAAACACAGTTGAGTTCCTACCCAAAGCTGTGTCTTGAATTACAATTCCTAAAGACCCTCAAATAAAGCTTTTGTTTGCCTTGTAGTTCTTAGTCAAAACTGACATCACAATCAAAGAACATGTGTCAGAAACATAAGGTGGGGTTATTAAAGGGCTGTCAAGAGAAGTTGAAGGCTAATATAATGGGCTCTAAGCAGAACAGGCAAGAAGATAAAGCTAAGAGAATTGAATGAGGTAGGGGAAGGGGCACTGAGGGACTGAGGCTTGGGTTAGTTGAGAACAGATTAGGGCATAAGAGAGAGATCTTTAAATTTAAGAGGCTGCTTTATTGCATCTAGAAACCAGAAAATTTCAGGTTATAAGGTCCAGGTTGTGGGTAAGCAAGGGGCTTTGGGAATTGGGATATAGATTAAGGTACATTGAGGCAGGTTCTTCCACATGGCCATTGAAGCTGCCCATGATGATGTTAGGAGAGATTCAAGTCTGATAACTGGCTCACCTCAATTTTACCAACCAAATTCTAAAGTGTTATTTTTTTTTTTTGGTGAATGGGGAGATGGCTAGGAGGTTGGTAGATGACGACTTAAATGAAGTTCCCTTAAGAAATGAAGACTAGCTATAGTGTAACATAGTGGCTAACCATGTAGGTTCTTGGGTCTGATTCTTTACTGTTTTTCTAACCTTGAGTAAGTTACCACAAGTAAGTTATTCTCCTTGTGCCTCAGTTTTCCCAACTGTAACATGGGGTAATAGTACCTATAGCATAAGGTCATTGGAGAATTAAATATGCATGTGTTTCATAAACACTGAGTACTTCATAAATGGTAGCTATTATTAAAGAGGATACAAATATATAAATTATAATACTTAATACTTTATGATCAATATTTTTACAAACCTATAGAAAATAACTGAAGGGATAATCAGGGAAGTCTTCACTATGTGATAGAGGGGAAAACAAAAGAAAGTTCAAGAGCTAAACAAATAAAGGGCATAGGAGAAGTGATAAAATCTGTTTTTTAAATTTTTCAGCTGTAGTTGACACACAATATTATATGTTTCATGTACATAACATAGCGATGAGACCTTTATATATCTTACAAAGTGATCACCATCATAAATTTAGTACCCATCTTTCACCATATTCCATAGCTATTACAATATTATTGACTATATTCCCTATGCTGTACATTACATACTCATGACTTATTTTATAATTGGAAATTTATACTTCTTAATCCTCTTCACCTTTTTTACCCAACCCTCCAACCCCCCTCCCATCTGGCAACCATCAGTTTATTGTTTCTATGAGTTTGTTTGTTTTGCTTTGTCATTTATTTTTAGATCTCATATATATGCGGACTCATATGGTATTTGTCTTTCTCTATTTCACTTAACATAATACCCTCTAGGTCCATCCATATTGTCACAAATGGAAAGGTTTCATTCTTTTTTATGGCTAAGTAATATTGTTTAATGCTCACTGTATGATAGGCACTGTGCTAGCTATTTTACAGCTATCATCACATTGAATACCATGTCCCTGCAAGATATACAACTTCTTTTTGTTGAGGAAGAAAGTTCATGGTGGTTAATTACTGGCCCTTGGGCAAACAGAAATGGAAATTGGGATCTGTATTTTATTTATTTCTAATAAATTTATCAGGATGGCATTGGTCAATAAAATTATATAGCTTTCAAGTGTTTGAGAATGTCATATGTATATTGTATTGTGTCCACCACCCAAAGTTAAGTTTCCTTCGTTACCTTATATCTGACCTCTTTTACCCTTATCTACCACTCCCCTTCCCTTTAAAAAGTAAGTTGATTCATCACAAGAGGGACTCTTCAAGGAAGCGTGAGAGAGAATAATAGCCAGACCTCTGAGCACTAGAGGGGAGCAGGCAGGGCTGAAGATGGATTCCCAGGCAGGGATCAGATTATAAAAGATTTTTGCCTGTCATATGAGAAGTTTGGACTTGAATCTGAGTTCAATGCCGAGAGAGCAAAGGATTTTAAGCAGGCTCTACGCAGTGACTTGAAACCCAGTAACCCACTGATGGCCAGATAGATCAGTCATTCCTCATTTACTGAGTGCCCGTGTGCCCACCCTGCGACAGGGAGTGGACTAACTGCAAAGAATGGGCGCAGCAAGGGAGACCTTTTCCTCTGCCTACATCGCCGGCCTTCTAAAGCTTCCATGCTGGTTGTTCCACAGGCTCCTTTTTGGGGTCCTCCCTCTGGACATGAGGGGCAGGCAGCGTGCTCTGCAGCTAATCACCGGCCGCCACCTCTGCGCTCCCACTGAAGGGCATTCTGGCCCGGCCCAGCCCTTCAGCGCCCTTTGGCGTCTGCACCCAACCTTTCTCTCGCTTCCCTGCCCCCGCCCAGTTGTAAGGCTCCCGACTCTCACCCTCAAAGAGCAGCCCGCAGCTTCCTTTCCCGAGCGCCTCACGTCCGGTCACGTGTGAACCCTGTCACGTGCGGCATGATCACGTGAGAGCAGGTCACATGTGGGGGCCGCGCTGCTGGGGACTCGGCTTCTAGACGTTTGCGGACCTGGGTGGGTGCGGTCTTCGCGGTCCGGAGTTCGCCTAAGTGCACGGCCAAGATGGTGAGGACGGCGGTGCTGAGTAGAGCCGGGCTGGAGCAGCCGCCTCCTCCAAAGCTCAGCCCTTCTTTTTGTCTTTACCGCTGCAGATGAACCGGACGATTCCAAACCAAGAGCGGCCGCCGGCGTCCGAGCCCGTGTGGGAGCGGCCCTGGTCGGTGGAGGAGATCCGCAAGAGCAGCCAGAGCTGGTCGCTGGCAGCCGACGCGGGCGTGAGAGGCGGGGACTGAATGGAAGGGGTGGGGGAGGAAGGGCGGGCCGCCTGGGGTGATGTGCGGCCTGCGAGCGGAAGGTCTGGATCCCGGGTTCTCCCTACCCAGGCTGTCCCTCTGCCACCTGTCTTAATAATAATACACCTCGCTCGCCCTCGATGACTACTTCGTGGCAGTGCCAGATGTCAGGGAGGGGGCGGGCCCGTCTGCCTTAGCCCTCAGTGCTCCTGAGTACTCAGACTGCGGCCCAGATGCAGGTTCTCTGCCTGAGGCGGGGCAGATCGATTCTCCGCGCGTCGCGGGATTGCTTGGGCAGTAGTCAGGCGATTCCATGATGGTACCTGGACTGAGTAGGGCGGTAGACAAACCAGTACGTGGTTATTATTCTGGGTTCTTCAGGCGGGAGGCCCAAGAAGCCCAGGATTCCAAAGTTGCATATCAATAGGATTTTTAAAAAGTAGTAGTTATTTTACCCTTTGTCTGTGATCCTTGTAGAATGACAACCAAACAGAACTTAAAAATTTCTCCAGAAAGGAAATAGTGTCCGTTGACTCTTTGCCACTGTTTTGACCAGCTTTCTCAATGTTTTTCAAGGCCACTTGGTCTTAGTACTGACAAAAATAGCATCTCTTGTGCATTCCAGCACAGACATACAAAGGTGAAAGGAAATGGGTTCTCTCTTGTTTTGACACAAAGAATAAATGCATGTAATAATGATACTACTTTACGTTTGTTTTTAAATAGTTACTACAGTTTCTACAGGAATTCTCACAACAGACTATCTCTAGGACACATGAAATCAAGAAACAAGTGGACGGACTAATTCGTGAAACTAAAGCCACAGATTGTCGTCTACATAATGTCTTCAATGACTTCCTTATGCTGTCTAATACCCAGTTCATTGAGAACGTGAGTTGCTTAGTTACAGTAGACTTATAAATAATGCTTTTTTGAGGAACAAGAGTCATTGTGATATTAAGTGATCTATCATTAGTTTCCCTCCTAAATGTTGATGGAAGTAGTGGTTCTTCTTAATCGAAGCTTCTTTCTCTCAAATTAATGCCTTTTCTGAAAAATTAGTTTTAGAAAAAAGTTTTTCTAAGCCTTTAAAAATACCTAATAAAATTTCCTCATATTCCAGTCTTCATCCCTTTTTAAAAGATTTGAGAATAGTCAGCAGTTGTGCTAAATTGCATGGCACTCAAAACAAAAAAGCATTGTTATGACATATTTAGTAAAGAGAACCACGCACTTGGTCTGATGCTCTGGGCCACCAGCATGTAGCTGCAGTTATTGATTGTGTCCATTATATTCTCATAAATTATATTAAAGGCATGTATGTGTCCACTTGGAATAGACTCAACTAACGTTTTATTATGATTGCTGAACCTATAATATAGAATCAACTCTGAACAGATTACTGGGCTATAACCCATATGTTATTTTGTCTATTTATTGAGTTTCTGTTAAGTGCTAGGTCCTAGGAATACATAGATTAATTAGACAGAGCCTCTTCTTATAGAAGACCACAATTTTCCATAATAGTGTAATTCCAGAATAGAAAGAAAACTAGTGGCTGGAGCCTAGTGAGTGAAGGGGAGACTATTAAGAGTTGAGAGTGGAGAGGAAGCTTAGTTAAACTAATCTATATTTCTCATAAGGTGGCTAACTTCCTAAATGTCAGCATTAATTAATCTGTGATAATAGAATTAATAAAGTAGGCTATTTTATAAGATTGTTAGATATAAAGTGATAGAAAAGATTTTGAAAATTGCAGGATTATAAAAAGCCCAAGATTCTGGATTCTTAAGACAAGACCAGATATTGTCATGCAGATATTTTATACAGTATGTTTGTGCATTTTTTAGTTCAGGTTGAAATGCCATGACTAGCTTTATTTTGGGAGGCGGGGGGTGGGAAGGGAGCTATGTATAAATTAAAGATCTTAATAAAAGTCATGGAGATCTCTTTGCCCAGTAAGTTTAAAATATAACAAGTATTCTAGTAAAATCTATAGTCGTATTCTGGTTTGCTATACAGAATGTCCATCCTCGGTCCTGAGCATCTTTCTCATTGGAAGAGAGGTAGTTTACAGGACTGTCATCTCTACTTTCCTAGCATATGCAAAAGTGATGGAGTCTTTTTAAATATACTTTTTTGGAGTCTTTTTAAATATACTTGTTGCTCTCATTCTGCAGTCATTGTTGCAGTCCTAAACTGGGCAAGGGATATGCCCGATGCGCTTGTACCGCATTGGTACTGGATTAGTACCAAATTGATACTTTGGGAGTGGGGGGCATCATAACTTCTTTTTCTGAATCATTGTCTTCAGATATTACTTCTTTTTTCTTCAGCTCTTCTTTTTTGGCCAAGTTTTTGTTGATTAGGAGTTTTCCATGATCTAGTTTTTATTGATTTTTTTTAATAAGTTTTTTTTTTGTTGTTCAATTATTAGATTCCCTGTTTTCCATCCACCTCTCCATCCCCTTGTCCTGTATGCCTCTTCTCATTCTAGTCTGCAGCCATAATTCCTCTCTGGATGTACCTGTTCCCACTGCCAAATTTAACTGCTTTCCAGACCTCCCTATAATGCCAAATGTTACATTTTCTTTCCATTTATGGCAGAGCATGATGATGTTGAAAGTATGGCTAAAACTGAAAATATCTACATGCTGTTAATATATTTGGTAGTGATTTGGCTCGTTATATGTTTTGTTCAGACCCTGACATTGGTACTCATGCATTATAATTCTGGCTTGAATGATGGTGCCATTTGGTTTCGTGGTAGTTTATTAGAAAAATATTCAAAGACAGGTAGGTTTCTGGGTTTTAGTAATTAACCTCAGAGACAGCTACAGGATAGCACACTGCCTTAGAAAATTAGTGAAACTGAAGAGCAATTAGGACTTTTTAGGGCAAGAGAAATTAGTAAAAGCTCCAGAGGGGACTCTGAAGAAAGAGAAATACTAATTAACAGTGGTTCAGTGTGTTATCAGAAGGGAACAGAATTCTTAAAACTCCATTAATCTGTTAATTTAGGAATTTTGTCCTGAAAAGTTAAGTGACTTCTTTAGTAGCACTTCCCACAATTATAATTTTACACTTATTGATGTAATTTGATGCAATGAATTCCCCTATTAAATCAAGTCTCATTTTTTTCTAAATGTTTTATTCCTTGGGCTCAGCACAAGCCTGATACTTAGCGACTCAGTGAATATTTGAATGAATGAATGAATGAATGAAGGAAGGAAGGAACACATACATAAAAAGGATTAGGGCTCTGTATAATCTGTTAAGAAATCCTTTGCCCCTGGTCCCTTTTTCTCCATTTCCCCACCTTCACCTTTTACCATGTCTTCCCCAGTGAGGAAAAGATCCTTTGAGCAGAAATACTCAAGATACTTAAAAATTCTGGATATGGCTTCCTGATTTGAAAATGAGCAAAAAAACCATGAAGCTGTGAGTTCAGCCTGGTAAGGGTGAAGGAAATTAGCATTGATTACCTACTGTGTATTGAGTACTTGAGATGCACAGTCCTGGTCACCCTCAAAAGATCCCATGGTTTTATGTATTTGCTGGTTGATTTCTTAGATGTCATGTTTGGCTTTCCAGCTGCAGGCTATTGATGTCTTTATGAGATAGTTTTTAATGACAAGCAGAAAAAGTAGGATATTGGTACTGTTCAGTCTTCAGTGTGAAGCTCAACCTTTTAGGTTAAGTAATCTCACTATTTAAATTCTGAGGTATCTTTGGTAGCCGCCATGTCTTAATGTCTCAATTTTGATAATTTACTTTTTTGTTCCTGTGTTAGAAAATTACTTCCCCATTTTCTGATCTTTATAAAATAATTAGAAAGAAGAGTATGGAAAAGAAGCATCTGAAATTTTATCAGCTAGAGTGGAGTTGCTCAACATTTTGGCATATGTATTCCAAGTCCATTTCCCTTGAAGACATTTTCCTTTCTTGTTATAAAAGTAATGAAGACTCATTGTAGAAGAGACTGGCATAGTTAAAAGATATTGAAGTTTAAAAATTAAAACTACAAAAATCAATTATAACTCTACCACCTCAGTTAACCAACCATTGAACATTTTGGCATATTTCTTTTTAGTCTTTTTTTTTTTTAACTTTTTCTGGATGATGAAGAGGAGGAAGAGGAGTGTGTGTATTTGTAGCCTGCATTTTTTTAAGTGTTAACTTATTAAGGTTTTTAACACATCTATAAGACTTGTGAGCTTAATTTTTTTGTTCTTGTTTCATTATATGACTAGATCATAATTTTTTTCACAGTCTTTCAAAATCAAATTTTTTAACGAAGTATTTCATATGTCTAGAAAAGAACAGATAATAACCTCAGATGCTAATGATTTGCATAACCCTGCATTAACAGATTTTTAATATTTTGCTATATTTGTTTCAAAGATATCAAGTCCCCATTTTTTTCTTAACTCTAAGCAGGTTGGGTGAGGGCTCCTTTGTGTCTTTGCCTTTTTATTCTTCTTACCTGGAGAGTTTATATATGTGGATATGTATGAATGCACATGTGTAGTATGAGGTAGGGATCTCTTTTTTTTGTCCCCCATATGGATAACCTTTATCATATAGTTCTCTTCCTTACTAATTTATATGTATGAATACATGTGTGTATGTGTGTGTTTATATAAATATAAAATCAGGCTTACATGTAATTGTGGATCTGCTTCTGTGTTTTATTATGTTTATCTGCTGTATGTCAGTATCATAATCTTAAATACCATAGATTTCTAATAAGTCTTAATAGGGCAAGTCCCTGTGACTTCTTTTTATTCAAAATTGTCATGGTTTTTCTTGGCCTTTTTACTCTCCTGTGTGAATTTGAGGATTATTTTGCTAAGTTCCACAGAAAATTCTATTGACATTTTGATTGGAATTACATAGAATTACAAATTTGGTGTTTGTGACTTTCGACTGTAAATCGTGATGCCATGAGCATCATATTGTTTGTATTTGTGATTATTTTTCTTGGAACTAAATTTCAAGAAGTAGAATTCTTGGATCATAAGATATGGACATCTGAAAACATTTTCAGATGGGCAGATATTTCTAAAATGTGGACAACATCTGCTGGCAAAGTTTTGGAAAATGGGCTCTTGAATTGTTAGTGACAGTGTGAGTTATCATACATTGTGGATAGTCATCTGGAAGGAGCTATTAAGATTAAAAGACAGTTTTGTCCTTTGACTTGGCAATCCTGTTTTGGGAAGCCTATCAAATTAAAATGGCCAGAGCCTAAGAGTATATGTGTGCATACGTTTACAGTAGTCTGTTTAAAAGAACAAAAACTGGAAAGCTAATGTTCATCAATAGAGAACTGTCGAATTAAATATGGTTAAGTTTATACTGTAGGATATTATGCAGATATTAAAAAGATTGAGTTAAATATATATGCGTTGACCTAGAAAGTGGCTTATGAGAACATTAAGTGAAAAAGTGGGGCAAAGAAATGTGTATAGTATGAGTGGATTTTTATTTAAAAGCAAGGTTAGGAGAACTCTCAATATGTGCAAATGTCTATATATATATTTGTGTAAGAGCGACATGAAACAGAGGAGCACACACAAAGCTGAAATTGGTTATGGGGAGGTAAATATTTTTAAATACATCTCTTTTATATATATATATATGTATATATATATATATATTTATATTGACTTTTTAATTTTAATTGAGATGCAGTTCACATTTCATAAAATTTACCCTTTTAAAAAATGTGCAAGTCAGGAGGTTTTAGTATATTTACAAAGTTTTATAATCATTACCAGTATCTAATTCTGGAACATTTTTATTGCTCCACTGTTTATAACAAGCATGTTTTACTTTGGGAATTTACAAAACAATAAGTACTAAAAAAATAACAAAAGAAATCACAGTGAGTTGCTGGAGTGATAGCTCTGTTTTGGAAAAGAGAAGCCTGCCTTTCCATACCCATAGTTCAGTCAAATACTTGATCTTCTGGCAAATCATTGGTGGGCGTGGCCCATCTTTTCATATAAATAGGATAATAAAAATTTACCACCTATTTTAAGCAACAGAATGAAAATAACTTTTTCCTTTACTATTTATATTGCTCAAAACATTAAAGCTTATTACCTAGTAAGTAAGGTCTACCAGTTGATGTTCTCAGTTGCCTCACATTTGGGTTACCTGTATCATTACCCCATCAGCATTAAGTATTAGGTTAAAAAGGTGTGAAAACTGATACCTTACTGTTTTCGTGACTCTTTAGTCAATAATGAGATAGAACTTTTCATATTTCCTAGTCATTTGTACATTTTTTTAAATTTAATTTTTGGTGAATATACTGCTGTTCTTTGCTTTTTGTCCCTGACTAGTGGCCTCAGCCATTTGTTGAATAATTTTTTTCCTGTCTTTGTCTTTTTAAATTGCATATTGAATTCATACACTGTGATTTATTCCAAATGATGTTTTGACCATTTAAAAATGAATTTGCTTCCATATTTAGCGTGTATATGATGAAGAAGTGGAGGAGCCGGTTCTCAAGGTTGAGGCAGAAAAAGCAGAACAGGTATTTGCATTAAATCACTCTTCTGTTGAGTTCTTGACTTAGAGACAAAAAGTGGTGATTTGTAATGCTGCTGGTAAGGGATGGATATTGGGGGACATAGGGAAGTCTGGTCTGGACAGCCTAACAATTGAACTCTTGCTTCTGAAATTTTAGTGTATTAAAAAATATATTGTAAAGTTTCTGAATTAGAGGTAGAGCACAGTTCGGCAGAGATTTTCTATAAAGGGCCAGTTAATAAATATTTTAGCTTTTTCTGGCCTCATTAGTCTCTGTCCCTTCTCCTTTTCTTCTCTTCCTCTTCCCCTCCCCATCCCCTTTAAAAATATATAAAAAATATTCTTACCCTAAGAGCTATACAGGAACAGGTCAGAGGCTGAGCTGTAGTTTGTGAGTTCTTTGAAGACTGAGTTTCTCTATCCTTTTATGACTACTTTGATTCTAATTCCCACTAGTTAAAAATTACAGTAAAATGAATGCTGGATTAGCCCACACACTTTGAGTGACTCCTAAATGCCACAAGATGTGTTGGTACAGAGGATACAGACTGTGCAGTGAACATTTATTGACTCTAGGAAGATTTCAGGGAGCTGGTAACTTGGAGAAAGACTTTGCCCTCAAGAGGTACAGTCTTAGTTGGGGCGATTGGATAGGACACATGATGTTGGCTGCGTGACTGCTGTTTGGAAGTTCAGACGAGAGAGCTTAATGGAGTAAGATAGAGAAAAGCTTCAAGGATGAGATGTTAGCTGGGTGAGGAAAGAAGAGCCAGATTTTAAGGCCATATTAGCAAGAGAGAATGCCAAGAGCTAAGGTTCCAAGTTGGGGGATGTACCTGGTATTTTATGGACTATGTTAATAGAAAATACTGGTGAGAGGCAAGACCACCAGGTCAGGGGGTGAGGGGTGGATGCTGGAGGGCTTCATAAATCTGACTAAGAAGCCTCTACTTTTTTCCCCCTGTGGCTTCATGTGTTCTTGGGTTCTCACATTATAGGCCAAAGCATAGATAAAAAGTTTTTTAACTTTCTAGCACTCTGGCAGAAGGTGTACCTTTTTTCTCTCACTCAGGAAAGCACAGTGGAATTTCAGTAAGTTTATTATGGGAGCAGCCTTGAATCAGCTCTAATTTATTCAGAAAATATAAATTACTTGAAAAAGTTGGTACTTTATTAGTAACTGTTACTTGTAACATATGAAGCTGTTAGACTAGGAAAGGATATTAGAAAGCAGTTACAGTTTTCAGCTTTTTTTAAAATAAGAAGTTTTTGATAGTACTCAAAGACTTAGTAACCATTTAAGTATGATAGTATCTGGTTACACCAAGTCAGGGTTCAATTTTAAAGTGAAGGTATTTAGTTACTATTTTTAAAAAGCTACTATATATTTATTTCACAAACATACTTTCACGCACTTTGTACAGCGTTAGCTATTTAACTAGAACCAAGCATACCAGAGTGGAAAAAAGATGCAGCCAAAACAAAAAAAGCTAAATAGTAAAGACTTCAGTGCTTGAGATAAAAGTGTAAAATACTCATAGAGTTTTCCCTTTTGGCCCTCAAAAACAATACTGTATGGTTTGGTTCTTTCTGTAATTATGTATCAACTTCTGGAATATATATATAAAGAGGGGAAATGACACTTAATTTAATTTTCAGTATCTCACAACTGAGAACAGTTGAGTGTATGAAGGGACTGTCACTGAGAGCTGCTGTTGTAGGAAATGGAGAACTTTGGAATACTTATGTACAGACTTCTGGGGTGAGTGGGAGAAGATTGTACTAGGGTGATGAACAAAATAGATTAGTGATGAAGCTGACCCCCTCTTGGTTTGAAACATTTATATAATAACTGTAATTGTTTAGTCCTTTTTTGAATTGTAATTTAAAAAATGACATCTTTAGCTGGAGTATTTTCTTCTAAGTTTTTACTCCTAAAATTGTCCAAAGAACCATCAGCCAATGTTAGTGGGATGCAGTCACGGTGAAGCTAAAAGTCTAGGCTCTTCATTTCTCCAGTATTAGGGAAGTGAAATGCCATTGAGGGTTTGTGAAGTGCCATTCATTTTTGGTGTACTTTTACTTAAGTTATCTAGCTGAACCATCCCACAATAGTGTTTGTTTTCGTAGGTGATGAACCTGAAGCTCTGAGACCTTGAGTACTTCAATCCATATCCTAAAAGTGACAAACTTGCGATTTAAAATTTGCTCCAAAGTCACTCTAAAAAGTCTGTTTGGAGATATTCAGCAGAATCTGACTTTTGTTAACATTTTTAATTAAGATATTTTTGGAGCATGAGTTTAGGCTTTAGAGAACATTCTTTGTGTTTTGTTACAGTGCTATTAATATATTGGAGATCCATGCTGAATAGTATTTGTTTTATAGGAGAAGACCCGGGAACAGAAAGAAGTAGATCTGATTCCTAAAGTTCAGGAAGCTGTGAACTATGGTTTACAAGTATTGGACAGTGCATTTGAGCAACTAGATATAAAAGCAGGAAACTCAGACTCTGAAGAAGATGATGCTAATGAGCGGGTGGAATTGATTCTCGAACCAAAGGTAAAGACATTCAGTTCAAGTATTTATTGTTACACCTCTTGTGTTTTGGGTATTATATTTGGGTACAGAATTAGTAAGACACGGACTTTACTTCTAGAAAGTGAACATGTCGCTTAGCAATCTGATATTTACTCCATCAGAAAGACTTGCTTTACATGAGCATTGCTTGAACACTTGCTAGGTACGAAGCAGCCAAGTTAGAGGAGTACAAAGTTGCAAGGCATAGTTCTTCTCTCAAGATGTTTATTACATCATTACCAGACTGTGGGAGAGAAGGAGACATATGAGTCACTTTTACGTCTAGCTGGGAAAATTAGGGTAAAGTTGAGTCTTGAATTGAGTTTTGAAGGATGAGAAGGCTCATAAGAGGTAAAGGTTGTTGGGAACCTGAAATTCTGTAGTTTGTGATAAGGGGGACTGCAGAAGTGTTGAAAGACGTTTGTGTTGTTTCTAGGTTTTAGCTATTATGAGTAAAGTTGCTATGCATATTCGTAAACCGACTGTTAGCCTAACAGGTACTTATCGTTTTCCTATTACTTCCTCTCAGATTGCTGGAGACAATTGGGGCAACATAGAATCACCTAGAAATAAACACAAAAGGTGGTTTTATCGCTTTTGAGAGTCCTTGTGACATACAAGTGCCTTAGGAATTGAAACACTACAGAACCAAACTCTAGTTCTAATCATTTATTTAGCTGCACATTTCTCTTCCAGTTTGAGCTTACAGTGTCATACCAAGTTAGGGCTGGTCATTTAGCACTGGTGCACTTGTTGGCTTGCTTTTTTACTGTAGGTATTTAGAAGTCATCAGTGGACCCTGGGAAATGTATTGCCTGGGCCACACTTGTTATCCAGTTGCATACCAGTTTCTCTTTTGTGGGAGGACTTGAGAAGGACTTCTGAGTCAGTGACTAGTTAGCCCAGTTATCACTTTCTTTTCTTTGCACTAAATTGGTTGCTGTTGTATCTTTAACCTTTACATTAACCTTCAGTTATTGTGTGAAGCATCAAAATTATTCTCCCTTGTCCCCTAGGGTCTTTTCATTAGGGAGGAGATATTATGGCCAAAGGGTCATGCCATGCAGAAGACAGGTCAGCTTCTCTTCTGGCAGTGAAGATGGGAGGTTGTCCTTGGGGTGGAGTGCTTTCTTGTCCTTAAATTTTTAATGTGTATGATGGGTGGGACTCTGAAGTAGAGGACTGAAATGCGAGGATCTCCGACGTGTATTACTGTGCACACAGTCTCCTTCATTTCATTGTTATTTTGTCATCTGGTCTTATTTTACTAACTTTACTTTTCTAAATTATACAGTGTGAACCTCTTGGGGGATATTATTATTCCCTTTTTTGAGTTATTTTTTCTCTCAGAGAGGTTCTTACTAATTTTTTAGACATTATAATGTTGACTATAGATATTTGTATAGTTGCCATTTTTTTCATCTAGCCTATACTTCATGTGGTCTGTTCCAGCTTTCTCCTTTCCGCTGATGCAGAGTGAAAGAGTCCTTGATTCCATTTGTGCCTTGTTTGTGACCTGTTTTTCCCTATCTCCTCCCTAAAACCTGCCTGGACATACCTGCTTGCCTTCTCATAGTCATATAAAATCATTTGGGTTTTTTCCTCAGTGTGCTTCTCTTCAAATTTAGGACTATTATTGAGGAATCTCAAGATTGATTGATTGGTTCATTTTTGCTTGCCAGTGCTGCTTTTTAGGGGAGGAAGGTAGGGTTAGGGATCACTAAAGCTTGCCAGAATTTCTGGTTTCTTTTCTAGATCCTCCTCCTTTTGAACATGTTGCTATGTAGTTGTACCCCTTTCCCTATTTGATTATTGCTGATAAATGTTTTGCAGGCTTTTGCCACTTTTGTTAATATAATTAGGCACTTAAAAAAGAGGATTCTGTGTGATTCAGCTTCACTTTGCCATCTTTACCTAGGATTTGACTTTTTTTAAATCAGTGATTTTTTTTTGTATTTTTAATCCTACTGTGTGTCTTAGTTTCTTATTACTTAACTTGTTTGTAGTAGTCAGATGAAACAAGGTATCAGATGGAAAACTATTTTTCAACTTAAATATTTAATGGTTTATTTCTTTTCATTTTTTACAGGATCTGTACATTGATCGTCCTTTACCTTATTTAATTGGGTCAAAGCTGTTCATGGAGCAGGAAGACGTGGGTCTTGGAGAGCTGTCCAGTGAAGGTTCTCTTTTTGTTACTTTTAACATTTATATGTTTACTTTTTATTTTAAAGTAATTCCAAACTTTACGTTAATATTGTAAGAATATTACCAAGAACTCCCATGTACCGTTCACCCAGGCTTACCAGTTAAGATTTCATCACATTTGTTTTGTCTTTTTCTCTATATATACATATTTTTTTCCTGAACTTATTAGAAATCAAGCAGACATTGTGCCCTATTACTCGTAAATATTTCTGTGTATAGCCACAGTATGATGATCAAAGTCAGGAAATTTTACTGGACATACTAAGATTAGCTAATTTTCAATCATATTCAGATTTTGCCAGTTGTCCCAGTAATGTCCTTTACAGTCTTCTTTTTTCCTTTGTTCTAGGATCCAATTCAGGATCTCTCACTGCATATAGTTGTCCAAAAAACAAAAAGCTTTTCTTTGCTTTTCATAGCCTTGATATCTTTAAAGAGTACAGACCATTTTTTTTCTTGGTAATTAATAGTTTTGTAATTAGTAAGTATCTTGTGGGGAGATACTTCGAGGCTATATAAATATTTCATTCCTTACTATAGTAAAGATACTTTCAATTTCAATTAATGGTATAGATTTATCAAAATCTCTCTGGTGATGATACATGGGGTTTATGAGTTCGAGAAGGAACTAAGCAAATTTTCTTATGAATATTGGCGATAACCCTTATCTTTCTTCTAAACAGAAGGTTCCGTAGGCAGTGATCGTGGTAGTATTGTGGACAGTGAAGAAGAGAACCAAGAAGAAGTAAGGGCTGTTTGGTGTGTCCAGTTCATGGTGGGCAGAAAACTAAAGTGTGTTTAGCAGGCTAAGTAAATAACATACTTGTGAATTAGCAATCCGTTTTCGTAAATCTTTTAACAGTGAGAGAAGCCATTGTCTGAAGTTTTTTTCCTTGGGATTGGATTTCTTTTTTGTCTTATGTACAAAAACAAGGAAAACTGCTTTAATCCCTTTTACTGTTTCCCTCCCTCGCACCTCACCACCATATTCTTCTTTTACCAATATATTTTGAGGGGCACAGCTTAGATATTTTAGTGAAATCTCTGCCTGAGATACAGTCTTTGAGTAAGTTGTACCTTTGAATAATTCAAAGAAAATAGTTCATATTTCAAACATTTACTTTAAAAATCTTCTAGACCAGAAGAATGCTTAAAGCATCTACTTATGTTTTAGCTTTGTTGCTGCCTCTAGCAACTTTACATCCACAGAGCATAATCTGACTTTTTCCTCTTAGGGTCTCTGGGTCTGTGGACCTTGATCACTGTTGTATCTGGATTTGTTCCTTTAGATGGAATATTATTGCAAAGGGCAGAGACATGTGAAGGATAGTTCTGAGAGTGGATTTCTAAAAGGAGACGAATGTATACATACACTTCTCTTATTCTCCCACCCTCTTTGCACAATCCTCCTCCCCTGTCCTTCAACCAGCTCTCCAAACAAAACACCTAACAGTAGGTTACAAGCTTTTCTTAAATAACCTCGCCGTAACTGAGGGTCCTTAGCTGAATCCTTTGCTTTTAGCCATCAGTGCAACTCTATGTAATTGCTGGTGGAAAATACTGATTTTCTCTTCTTGGGCCCGAAGTAGTTACTGTATTTAGAGGGAATATAGACAGTAGGGTCTAAAATGTAAAATGACATAAACCAATTTTGGATAATTTAGTTGATTAAATGTGCAACTCTTACTTTAAATCCAGAGGTTAGAGATGATAGTGTAGATAGATGTGAACAAATTGTTATAGATGTTTCAATTATTCACAAAAATTACGTGTTGATTGGAACAGCCCTTGGCGATATTGCCAGCTAGCCACCTTATCGCACCTTGATACTTCAGGTGACCAGTAATCAGTAAGGGGATCAAGTGTTGATTAGCCCCCAAAACCTACACCTGAAATCATTTCAGTGCTTCTCAGTAAAGCCTGTATTAACAACAAAGCTTTTTTTTTCCCCTAAAGGAGTCAGATGAAGATTTTGCCAATCATAGCGACAATGATCAAAACCGGGTAAGGCTTATGTATTGAAGTGACTTTATTTTAAATATTAATTGAAGCATAGTATATATACTAAATATATACCAAAATTGCTTTTGAGTGAGTTATGAGAAACTAAGGGTTTGTTCATTTTTACAACTAATTTGCCTTCAAGCATTTCATATTTTTAGGCTTACTAGCCCCTGATATAATTTTTCCCAATTTTGCTTTTATTTTACCTTCATTTTTCTTAGAAAACAAGTAAAAAAAAAATTGGGAAATAGAACCTCTAAAAAAAGGCCCAGTTACCCAAACTGAACTTTTCACATGAATCCCTCTCCTCTGTTTTAAAATTAAAGACAATGTAGCAGTAACGTTAAGGAACAAGCAAAAGGTGAAAATATTCTAATCTTACTGTTTTAGTGTCGTCTTAATTTTTGTGTACTCTTTTAAGATATATTTTCATAAGATAATTTATTTTCTACTATTTTATATTAACATAAGTGTTTCCTTGTCGTTTGTCTTTGTAATTTGCTTTGTAGACGTTTATATTTTTAAGCACACTGATATATGATACTGTCATAGTCTTTGAATGTATTTGGGAAATAGTTTATTTTTAGGATTTTATTTTTGAAGTAAGGATGCATTTAGTATTTTCATACATAAAAATCTTTTGCTTCTGTGAACTGTTTCCTTAAGAAGAAGGTGGTGTAGTTATATTAAGGGCTCTTGACATTACTGTTTAATGGATATTCTAAATTACAAATCCTGCATGATGATTTTCATACAGTCTCATCAGCACTGAGATTATGATATATGTATAGTGGTATAGTGAGATTGTTACAATTTGCATTTCATTTTCCTCATTGGGAAATATTTTTTCATAAAAATTGTAACTATCAAAGGATTTAGAAATTTTTATTTGGTACTTGTATTTTCCCAGTTGTATTCACAAATGTGGCTAGTCTTTATGATTTTAATTATCAATCCATATTTCTTTCTATGGAATTTACTATTAAGATCCATAAATTCAGACAGTTTTTCACAGTGCAATAAAATGATTAAAAGCCCTGGCTTAATCATTTATTTGTATTGTTGAAGACAGACTGGTTTTGCATGCTACAGCTAACCTCAGAGTTCTAAGGATTTTAGCATAGTGCACAGCACAGTTTATTGTTTTAAACATTAAAAATTTTTTTTAATTATATAAGTTATACATACCAGGGGCTGCTTTTGTAAAAATTAGAACTTAACAGATAGCTTGAGCCCTCCAATCTTCATTTTCTAACACTCTCCAGAAGTAACTGTGGTGTTATGATCTGGGAGTATATATTTCCAAGTGTTTTCTTGTACAAGTATATCTGCATTCATAGAAATGATGTAGGGTTAATGGGGAGTATAGGCTATCAGGCTGAGTTTATCATACAGCGTTTTTCACTTGATGCTTTGAATATCTCTCTAATTTATTCCTTTTAACTGTTAGTATTCTTATTATGATGATACTTATTTAGTTTATTCATTTCTCTAGTGATGGACATTTTAAATATTTCAGTATTTTGCTATTCTTGCACTGAAAAATCTTATGTATTATTTGTTCTAGCACATGTAGTGCTTCATAACTTTTGCTCCATTATCATCATCATATAACAACTGTTAACATTTTGTGTAAAGCCTAAGTGGCAATATCTCTTTTTCAGCTCGACCTTATCTAATAGCTCTAATCTGGTGGTTTATACTCTTAGCACACTACACAAATGAGTGATGAAGAAGAGGATGATGATGGTTGTGATATTTTTGCTGACTCTGAGAAGGAAGAAGAAGATATTGAAGACATTGAAGAAAATACTAGACCTGTAAGAAAGACTGTTGTTGCTGTCTCTTGGCAGGGTTTAAACTGGTACCTAAGACTCACTCTTTTTACTGTCATTTATATTGTAACTGTCTTGTTTTATATCATATTTGTATTTTCATTTACACTTTTGAAAATAGTGGTTGAGCATCCCAGGTTGCTTTATAAGTGTCACTTTCTCTTTCAAATATTACAATTTTATAAGTCAGATCATTTAAAATACATTCAGTCTTAGAGTTTTAAGATCTAAAAATCCGCCCCCTTCCCTCACCTCAAGTACCTCATTGTAGTTTTTTTTTTTATCTAGCTCAAGTATTAAAGTATTAAAAAATAAAGAAATGTAGAGCACTTCTCTTCGAAGGAACACTTGAGTTCTGTTTCTCAGGTGATTTGTATAGGGTGCATGTGTTTAAATTCATTTGTTAAACCCTATTTTCTCATCAGTTCAATTTTTTTGCCATTGTTCACATAATTTTGTTAGGTGTCCAAAAGTAAACTACTAGTTTGTATGTTGCCTCTAGAAAAGAAGTAGACCAACGTCATTTGCTGACGAGCTGGCAGCTCGGATCAAAGGGGATGCCACAAGCCAGATGGAAGAGGGGCAAACAGGTACATCCCAAGATGAGTAAACGTAGTGGTGGTGAAGTGCAGGACCCTCTGCTGGACTTCACTGAAGGTGGAGTTCCCTGCTTAACTTTACTAAAATTAAACATCGTACTTCTGATTCTTTTTTTGGTTTATAGACTCTGTAATAACCGAACACTGTGGACCTCCCAAGAAAACTGCACATACACACATTTATTTAACATTGTATATGTAGTTTCAGGGCATTAATGGGTACCTCAGTGAACCATGGGCCCCAGATTGAGAATTCTTGCCTTAATATTTACTCCTATCTAATAGCTCTAATCTGGTGGTTTATACTCTTAGCACACTACACAAATGAGTGATGAAGAAGAGGACTAAATGAAAGTTTACTATTCAGTATGTTCTAGTGATTTAACGGGGTGGAAAATAGGATAATTCTTTGAGCAGGTGTAGTCCTGGTATGCACATGACCCTGGCATGTAAGCTGAAGTTTTCTGCCTTAAACAGAGGCACTTTTGAGTGCCTGTTATGGGAAGGCACTGTTGGAAGTACTCAAGTGGAGGTGAGATACAAAGTTGAATGGCTTACTCTGAGCGTAGGAGTCATGAGGATGGCAGACATGTATGTAAATGTAAAAAATCAGTAGATAAATGCTAAGTGTGGACTGAGTATGGTTAAAACTGACATATTCTTCAAGCCTTATCTCCAGGAAAAGCAAAGCCTCAGAAGACATTCATAGAGAAGAAAGAAAGGAGAACTCCCTCAGATGGTAGGCTTTTTTCCTCAATTCTGTTATTTATGGAAGGCTCTTCATCAGGACTATCACTTGCATAATTTGTAAAGTTCTACTTTAAATGCATGACAAAAGAGTTTATCTCTCTATTTGCATTTTCAGAGCATTTAAGAGCATGCTTTGGGGTTTTGTGGGAGGAGAGATGGTTGTGGAGGGAAAATGCTGTGAAAATTTGAACTGTTAGATTTTATAGCAATCATTATCTGTCTTCTGTATTTCTCTAGATGTACAGAAACTAGAGCTCTCTAGCATTTGTTTTTAATAAAGAATATATCAGGCTCTTTCATATTAAATAGTAATGTCTGTTACATTTCCACTTGTGACTGTGTCAATCTGCAACTCTCTTTGTTTAGTCTGCCCATCCCTGAAATTCTTGGTGGGGTGGTATTGAATGGCAATTGAACCATATACTTGCTTCAAAAGAAATAAATCCACATGAAAGGGATCACCTGTGGAATTCACCCTGCTTCAGACATTTACAGACTTGAGAGTAGGAAACCAGAGAGCCTTTTAAGGGATTCAGTAGACCAGTTAATGAATTTTTGTTAGAAATGTCTCAGAATGCCAGCACTCAGATCCTCCATGTTATATATAGTTAGATAAACTCCATGCTAATTTTGGAGATGTTGTAAAGGCCAAACCCCAGAATTTGAGTTCCAACCCCATATTTTATTCTCTCTGTAAAGCATTTCTTTCTGTTTGCTAGATGAAGATGGTAACTTGTTCGCACCCCCCAAGCTGACAGATGAAGACTTTTCACCATTTGGCTCTGGAGGTGGCCTGTTCAGTGGAGGGAAGGGACTTTTTGATGATGATGAGGAGGAGGAGGTGAGTCAGTGATAAGCTGAAGTTCTCCATAGCTATGTTGTGGGTCCATAAGGAAGAAATATACTTTGTTGCTTTAGTAGGGAAAAAAATGGCTTCTTAGTTGGAAGTTGTTTCTATTTTCATATTTGGGGATATTTTGAACTAAGAATCACAAAGTGAGAAAATACTTTATCCTGATGCCCTCTTTGTTAGGTGGAAAGAGGATGTGAGAGTGTTAATAGTGATTTACTTGATTAAGCAAATTGTTTTTTACCTTATCTATTATCTTCCATGTTTATATTTAATTCCTGGACAGACCTAAATTATTTAAGGGTCTGATTTTGCCATAGTCCTCACTTTGGTACTGATTTCCTGGCAGAACAGCAAATACGTATCTTTAAACTTTACAAGGTACTTTTCTTTAGAATGCCTCAAATACAGCTACCTTTTCCACTGCTTTTTTGAATTCTGTGTTATATACCTTGTTACAATTAGAATGACCTCTTCACGGAAGCCCCTCAGGGTCGGGAAGCACGTGTCCCAGTTAATGAAGGTAAGCTTGGATTGAAGCTGACCGTGCTTCTTTGTGCATAGATTTCTAAAACTATTTACTTCCTATTAGGAGATGGAATCCCCAACGTAGTTCCCAAGCCTTGTTTCTTTGTTAGGCAGGAAGCTGTCATGTTTGCTTTGGTCTAGTTAAAAATAGCTTATTTGTACTGATTCATGTCTTGGTAAAAACTATAAATAGAGTACCATCTATAAACTTCTATCACAGTTTTACCTCTTAGAGAATTTGTAAAAAATCAAACAGGAAAAATGTCCTAGCACTATTGAAGATAATTTAATTTAATCAAATTTAACACAAAGAAACATTTCTAAAATTCTGTGTATAAGTTGGACATCAGTAATTTTTTAGTGTGCATTGTAATCATCTGTGGAGTTTTTAAAAGGCACACATAAAAAATGTAAAAACTTACAGATTTTCTTCTTTTAGTCTGTGGTAGTTCTTGGAAATTGGTAATTTAGTTATTTTAAGTAACTTGGTCTCCCCAGGCCAAAAGTTGTCGGATTTTGGATCTGTTATGATGCTGCCTTGATTGCCCTATGGTTCTTGTTCTCTACTTTTTGGCACTGATGACTTGCCTGGTTTTCTTCTTTCCTGTTCTTGTCTTCATTTTTTTCACTAATGTCTCAGGTTTACTGCTGTTCTTTTTTAATTGTTCGTTTTCACAAAAGGGAATGGATAGAGTGGACACTGAGGAGGAGCCCTGCTTTCTCTGCCCCTGCCGCCCATCGTGCTCTGCATCTTCCTTGGCCTCCCCAGCCAACCCCACTGCTTTCGTCTGCCCAGAGTCACAGTAATCTTCCATGGGTGTAACAGCTGAGATTGCATTAGTACCAAGAAAAATGCCATGACATTGGTAGAGCAGATAATACTAAGGAATTTTAAAATAGTTCTTTTAGGAAAAATTAGTTTTAAATGGTTTCGTATTAGCTATGTATTGTGTTGTACATATTTTATGAAGGTGTATTTAACATGGAAAGTTATTTTCTTTGTTGAAATGGTTATCTCATTTTTCTCATTTTAGTGTCATCATCCTCCAAACCTGGAAAGAGAATCCCAGCAGGAGCAGTTTCTGTGTTATTAGGTATCATAATATAGGTTTTGTTTTTTAAAAACTGTATAAGTATCCTTTTGTCATTTTTAAGTTGCCATCTTCAAAGGGCTGGCTGGAGAGTAGGAGGAGCTTCAGGGGCATCAAACAGCTTACATAAAGAGCTCATTACTGAGGTTAGCTCATATTCTCTATTGGACCTTTTTGGTTTAAGGGACCAGGTGTTTCTGCACTATGGGATGTTCTGTAACAGAAAAGTATAGAAGTTATTGGGTCCTCTTGATGCAGGACAAATTTCCCCAAGCGAGGGGAGACCAAGTGCTGCACCAAGAAGAAGGTCCTTTGGTGGAGAGTGTAGAAAGAATTCAACACACACGCCAAAGTTAGAGTCAAAAGGAAAGTCTATTAAAAAAGGGGTAACACTCCACAGACAGAGTGTGTTCTTCTTTCAGAGGCAGAGAGTGAGAGGGACTAAGAGACAGGGCAGTGAAAGAGACAGAGTAAAGAATACTGAGAGAGAGACAGTGAAGGACCTTGAGTGTTCAGGGAATTCAGTTTATATATCATTCTTTAGTTCCTGCAAGTTATAGTTTAAAAGACTTTGTTAACCCATTTCCTTTGATATGGACATACAATGAGGAAGAGGAAGAATATATATCGTGAAAAGGTAAGAATATGTAGAGTCAAAGGCCTGCTGGCAGTTTCCAGCTTTTAATCCTCCATAGGTTCCTTGTGGTTTTAGCCATAGGAAAGGAATGACTTAAAGACTCTTGTTTTTCCTGTTTCCCCTTCTCAGATATGGGGAATGGGTTGTTAGCAATTCCAGTAGAAATATTCCTTTGTTGTGCAGGTGTTTTCCTGGCCTGGCTGCATGGCTGATCAGCATTTGCAGTCTCTGAATGTAGCTTAATTTAACATTTTTAATTCTCTTGCCTCCTCCCTAAATTACTGTTGCTGTGACTTGTGGATGAACTGAAACTAACAGTTCTTGGTGGTTGGTAGAGTTTTTTTTTCTTGTAAGGTCAGGAGGCCCACCTACACTGGCTCACACCTGGGCTGTCTTGCCCCTGTACCCACAGGGAATGCTGATGTGTTTGGTAAAACATCTGCTCCATCACTGAAGGAGCCTCAGAAGCCCGAACAGCCCACTTCAGGGAAAAGCTCGTACCTCTCAGCGCCTGCTGGCCTCTTTGATGTCGATGATGATGACGACTTTTTTGCAGCATCCTTGGGCAAACCTTCCAAGACAGGTACCTGTTCCAGCCTATTTCTGGGAATTTTGCCAGAAAAAATAAGATTGACCTAAATAAGGCATAAAACTCCTCTAGTTCCTATATCTTGCAGTACCAGAACTCCTCCACCAAGCATTCTTGTTATAGAGTTGTCTCATTGCTACTTAAATAGTTACAGTCCCTTGGAGATTTCTATTTTATGAACGAATCTTTTCTGCTTCGGAAACTAATTAAGGAGTATCTTCTTTATAGAGAGCCGAAATCTGTTCCCCTATATCTGCTCAAGAATTTTGCTTCTCACCTTTGGAATTACACAAAAGCTTTGATCACACTTTTTTTCCAGCAGTCCTTAGTAAACGGTATGAGTAGAATGCCACATGCTAGCTCTTTAGTTCCCAGCTTCACTTTTCTGTTTCAGAAAGCCCAGGAAACCTTGATTTTCTCTTATATGACTGCGTTTTCAGCCCCTTGGCCACTTTGGCACTCTTTTCTTCCCTCAGATTTAAACCAGTTTGTTCAGGAAATCACTCCTCTAAATCAGTTCTTTAATGTGCAGATGACTCTCCCTGAACTGTTGTCAAAATGCAGATTATGATTCAGTGAGTGTGGGGTGGGGCCTGCGATTCTGCATTTCTAACAAGCTCCCTGGCGAGCAGAGATTTGCTGTTTTATGGGTTGCACTAGCCCTTTTTTCAGTGGTAGGTGTGGAAAGTAAGGTTAGAAACAGAAATTGAGGGAAATAATAGCCTAGTTATTTTAGAAAGAGTGCAAATGGATGCATAATACACTCAACTCTAGGGTGACTGAAATGATAGTGCCTCTTGTGGCTTGAAAGGGTTCTCACTGTAGCGGATGTCATTAAGAACTGATTTGGAATCACAAGTTGATACCGCTTTCTTTGACAGCTGCTTCTCTCCTGGGACACCCATGAGTCAGTGTGCTCATTTCAGTCACACATGCCTCATTCAGTGCCGCAGTAGTGGTAGTGAAAGCTTGGAAACACCCAAATATTCATCAATAGGGTAATTTACGTTCCATACATTCAGTGGATTTTGTGAACCTGTTTAAAAGAATGAGGTCTGTGTGTGCTGACATGGCAAGATATCCTAGGCACATTAAGTGAAAAACTTAAATTGTAAGGCATGTTGTTCAAATTATGTTATCATTTATAGCCTTATCTGTGAATGACTAAAGTTACTACATCAGCATATTCTTCGGAAAAATTAGAAGCATGTATACCAAACTGTTCCCAATGGCTGTTGTGTTTGGGTGGGGACATGGAGTTACAGAGGAGATTTCAGTATTTGCTTTTATATGCTATGGTATAATTTGATTTTTTAAAAGTAGGAGCTGACCCTCATTTCTCAGCTTCCTAGAGTGATTGACTCTTAAATGATCTTACTTTCTATAGGTCTCTCTTTACCTTTTATGCCAGTCCGAGCTACTCTAGGCATAGGATGCTGTTGCTTGGTTAAAACTGTCTGTCCTGTGTTTCATTTGAGTTACTGTTGTGTTCTTTGAAAAATTCCAGTCTAGTTCACTTAATATTCTTGATAACTAATCAAGAAATACCATACTAAATTTATTCTTTGAGAGGGAAGAATTTTTAGTCTGAATTTTGTGATGGGAGTTTTTACTTTAGTGTAATTTTATGCTATGGTATCTTTTTAAAGAAAAAGTCAAATCCACCACCAGTATCTTTGATGAGGAGGAAGGAGATCTGTTCAAAGAAAAAGCAGCGGCTTTGCCAGAAGCTACTGTGAATAAGACAGATGAAAATAAAGCAAGAGCAGAAGAAAAAGTGAGTAGGAGGGAAGACTGAACATAGGAGTATTGATTTATGGCATCTTGTTAATTCTTCTGAAACTCAGAGGGAGCTATTGTTTCAAGTGTATAGTAAAGAACTTCAAACTTAACTTCAAACTTCTTTTTTCAGAAGGCTGAAAAAAGAGTACAACAAACACTCAAATAACTACTACCAAGATTCAGCAGTTGTTAGGATTTTGCCCTTCCCAGTTGTTTTAGCATCTATTTATGATCTTTTCTTGAACTAGTTACCATGTTGTGGGATGCAAAATAATGTTTTTCTAGTTCTTGCATTTCTTCTACCTTTGTTAACTGGCATTCTTTTGAGTAGAAGAGCTGTTTCTTCTTTCCTGCTTTTTTAGTATTACTATAGGATAGTAGATTCTCTATTCATGTATTCATGAGCATTGTTATTATTTTTTGGTGCTCAAATTGACCTGTATTTGGCCAGTGGGATGCATCCCTCTCAGTCCTTAAGCTTTTCTGGATGCTTTCCCTTTGCTATCCCGCACACCTTGATCTTCCTAAAGCATATCTTGCGACATGTCCTTGCTATGAAACCCTGACTTTCCTGCTGCCAACCACCTAGATCCCAGCATTCAGAACCTGGCAAGCTCCTAGGGTGGCTTGCCTTCCTATGCTGGCTCCAGCTGTAAATGTCCCATTTGTGTCCTGTATGAGGTAGGCAACCTGTCCTACTCTGATCTACCAGATGTGTCCTCTCTTTTATCTTGCTTTTCTCTTTTCACATGGTTTCCCTCTGCCTGGAATGTCCTTGGTTGTACCATCTCCCATGTCTAGTCCTTGTCTATCTTGAGAAATTTACTTTATCAAGGAACTGTTTCTTTCCTCTTTTCTAACTTACACAAATTTTAAAATTCTTTTTCATGATACTCCTTTGGAATTAGTTCTTTGTACGAACTTGATACATGTCCAAGGCCCACGATGTCTTTATCCCCGGGTGTGTGACCTGGCGCCTTATTCCAGCAGAGACTCAGTACATTTTCTGAGTAAATGATTAAACCCTCATTTCCGGGTATATTTTTTTTAACTCTCGAAAAATTTTTTTTCCCACAAAGGTCACCATGCCTTCCAGCAAAAATCTCAAGCTCTTGTCAGAAACAAAGACTCAAAAAGGTTTATTTTCAGACGAAGAAGACACTGAGGTAAGGAATTCTTTTTTTAGTTCTGATACTTAGTCTGTGGATATATGACATTAGAAACTATTTCTGAATTCAGATTTTCTTAGTAGAAGTGTAAGACATTTTATTAAGTTCTTTAGTTCCTTTTTTGAAAGTAATCTCTTAAGAACAGATGGTCTTTAGAAGCAATACATGTACAATACTTTTCACTGTAGGATTTGAATCTAGTGCATCTCCTGGGAGGAAAATACTCTCTCTTCAGGATGCTCAAATTTTAGGCTATTTGTTGATCCACACTGATGAGGCACTTGTACTAGAATGGAAATCAACACACTGCTTCTTTTTTCGGTAGTCTCACTGAAAGTTGGGCTTAGTGATGAAGTGATAAGTATTCTGGCATAGCCTTTTATGTTGTGACTGGTAATAGTTTGTGGCTGGTGCTGGTTTGTAGATACCCCAGTTCTCCAGACACCCACCTGGAAGCACCTTTGCAGTGGAGCAGTATCAGCTCTCAGAAGTGGCACTGCTTTTTCTGACTTCCACAGGCCTAGGTCCTTTTAGAATTAATTTTAGGCTAAGCTTTTAAGCAATCAGAGACCTGTATGAGAATTTAATGTGAAATAATCCCCTTCACAGAAAAATATGTGGCAGAAATTTACATGTAATTTCATGATTTTGTGAACTTTGGAGGTAGCTCTAGTAGTTACTTTGCACTAATAGCTAGGATGAACATAAAACTTTTTGTAAGTAGAGTGATTACCATTGATATAAAAAAAATCTTGGAGGCTTCTATATCACTGAAGGCCAGTGTACAGAAGATAGGGATTAACCAAAGTCCAGTTAAGCCAAACTCCTGACATATGAGCACAGCATGTTGGTGCTTCACACTCTGGCCTTATTCTGTTCTCCCTGCTTCTTTACCGTCAAGCACACTTGCACTCTAAGGTCTTTGCACTGGCTCCTGCCCCTCTGGGAATGCTCTTCCCAGAGTCCAGTTGGCTTGGTTCTTCATTTTTTCCAGTTTTCTGTGAGGCATCCCCTGATAACCCTTTTTATGGTAACAAGCCTGCCAGCACATACCATGCTGCACTCATTTGCCCCCTTTTCTGTTTTATTGTCCTCCACAGTACATATTGCCATATGACATTTTATGTTTACTTGTTCATTGTCTTTGTCCCAACTAGAATAAACTCCGTGAGGGCAGGACATTTTGTTCCCTGCTATTATTCCTGATACTTAGACCAGCGGTCCCAAGGACCGGTGCTCCTATGAGAATCTAATGCCTGATGATCTGAGGTGGAGCTGAGGCAGTAGAGCTAGTGCTGGGGAGAGGCTGCAAATACAGATGCAGCTTGACTCACTCATCTGCCGCTCACCTCTTGCAGTGTGGCCTGATTCCTAACAGGCTGGCCGCAGGGTTGGGGACCCCTGACCTAGACTGTTGATTGGCATTTGGTAAGCTGTCAAATAGTCATCAACTATATGAAAAAAGAAAACAAATTTGAGCAATTTTAGTGACTTAAAAGGTGTTCCAGTTACTTATTGCTATGAAAGAAGTCACTACAAAACTTAAAACAATAAGTGGCTTAAAACAATAAGTTTTTTTGAACCTCTTATGGTTCTAGAAGTTGCTGGCTCAGCTAGGTAGTTTTCATTTAGGGTCTCACATGTGGTTTCTAGTCTGAGAGTGGCCGGGCTAAGAATCATCTCACTCACGTTTCTAGTGCCTGGGCGAGAAAGACTCATGCACTCCTATCTCTGTATGGTCTCCCAGCATAGCAGCTTCTGGGACTTCGTACATAGATTTCTCATACGGTGGCTCCAAGCTTCAGAGTGAGATTCTTGAGAGAGCTGCACAGAGGCTGTATTGCTTTTTGTACCTAGCTTTGGAAGTCGACATTGTCACTTCTGCCACATTCTGTTGGTCAAGGCAGTCACAAAGACGTACCCAGGTTTAAGACTGCAATTCTTGATGTAAAAGAATTTGCAGAAAGGTTTTAAAACCATCACTGAAGGCTTTGTCCCTTGTGTATTATCATAGTTTTTATTGGATACTGTCAAGGTGCTTATGCAAGAAGTAAAACAGTATAGTCTAGAAGATAAAGTTTTGGACTATAAGGCTTGATTCTTTACTCCTGCCTCTGTATCTCAAGTGCAGAGCTAAAGCCTGCCCTGTGAAATCATTTTGGAACATGTTTGAGGTAATGAAAAAGCATTTTTTTTCTTTTTTTTTTTTTTTACCAGCAACAGGGAAGATAGTAGTCAGGGGTCCAAAACCATGATGTTAAATTTTTTTTTAATTAAGCAACAGAGCCCTTTCCTTAAATAAAATCTTGCCAATGAGTAAAATGCAGGAGGGGCGTGGGAACCCTGGAGCTCCCACTGTGTGGCCTTTTTTACATAAACAGACCCATGGGATTTCTTGGGTCCCAGGTGAAAACCACTGGACTGAGAAGAGTTCTTCTCAGTTAATGAATTCATTAGGGCTTTGAAGAGCAAACATTGATTCCATAATAAAAAAAGTTTATCTAAAGACATCTTAGAAATTATGTTCTTGTCCTATTTAATGCTCCTGCATATTGAAGTTTCTTCCCTAGGAAATAGTTGTCCTATTTTGTTACATTTATATAGCTAATTTTATGCTGATTCATGCAGCTCAATTTGCAGATCTGTCTTTGCATTATAAGCTAACATTTTGAAGAATTTTGAAATATTCTTTAGAATCTACCAGATTTTTCTCTAATTTGCAACACCTACCTATAGTTCAAGTAGAACGCCAAACATTTTAAAATAAAAGTTGAGTTGGTGGTTATTTAAAAAAATAATATTATATTCTTATAAGAGGACAAAGGTGTTAGTAAACAAAGCAGAGTCATAGATCCAGTAATTTGGGAATCTAGCTTCTATTTAATCTTTCTGATTCTTTGGTCAGAAAAAAGAAGTTTTTTTTTTTTTAAGCATTATAAGAGATTGATTGGAAAATTTCCCCCTGCCTTAAGTCATTAGAGTGGGATGCCAGGATAAAGCAAAGTGGGAATATCACAACATCTGGATTCTAGTGAGGCCATCTGGAGTTGCATGTGGTCTTTCTTGCAGGCAGGCATTTGTGCTGCACACAGCTAGGATAGACTCTCATGTGTGTTCCTCAAGGACACTCTCACTGAGTTTTCCTCTCTGACAAAGAGACTTAGATGCGTGGCAGCCATCATGTCACAGTCTTTTTAGTGTTTCATATCTAACTGATACTTTCAAAACTGATATATCTTATTAACCAGGAACTTTAATCTTGCTCCAACAGGATTTGTTTTCTCAAAATGTGAGTAAGTCAAAAGATGCATCTCTCCTGCCTAGCAAATTTCCTACATCAGTCTCACTTTTTGATGATGAAGATGAAGAGGTAAATGTTGTTATTGAAGCATAAGCTAATCAAGTTGTCAATTAGTAGAAAACCATTGCTGATGTTGCTTTATAGCCAGAGGCTATATCTGAAGCTTGTATAACAACAACAAAAATTTGTTTTTATTTCAGCGACTCCTTTCTTAAGTTCTCTTAGTTATACAGTGGTCAGGACATTAGATTATTGACCCAGGTCTTATGGAAGGCTTTGTAGATTTTACTTTAAAAATCTGACTTTAAGAAATTCTTTTTAGAGGATGGATCTGTGTAATACCCAATGATCTACAAGAATGTCTTAGTTAAAGGGGGAGTCAAGAGGAGAAGGCAGCTATGTCCTCATCTTTTCTTTCTTTCCCACCCTGGATAAGAGAGCAAAGTGGGAGAGAGAAATAAGAGGAAAGACAAAGCAAGCCTTGATTCTTACACAGTACCGTGTGGTGGCTAAGCTTCTGGGCTTTGACATCAGACCCGTGTGTTCATATCCCAGCTCCACTACTTGCAAATCAGAGACCTAGGGCAAGTAACTTTACCTTTCTGAATGGTATATGGCTTAATAGTATGTAGGGTCATTGTGACAGCTAAAAAAACTAATGTACAGCCCTTGGCACAATGCCTAGCACATAGCAAGTTCATAGTAAATGTTAGCTTTTGTCATTAATATACCTATTAGATGCCAGTTCGTTATTCTCATGGCCTTTCCTTCCAACACTCTCTTTAATGGTTCCCTTTATCAAATCTTTACGCTTCAGGACTGTTCACCTGCTGTAGAATACTGTTAAGAGTGTTTTTCTGTCTAAATCAGGCTCGGGCCCTCTGATGGTTTTGTTACCTGGATCTAAGTAAAAGTATCTTCATAGGCAATTCTGGAGTGCTTGGCAATGCAAATATTGACAAATGCTTTTGAATCTATAAGAATCAGCCCTTATTAGGCCAGTGATTTTACTTAGTAAACTTTCTTAAGTTTATATTGTTTCTTTAAAATTAACCAGAAACCCAAGTTGTTCTTTCTTTCTGTCCCAGTTATGTGTCCTTCATAGATGTAAAAGAATGGAGAAAGCTCTGTATTTCTTTCCTTTTATCCAGTGCTCCAGCTTGTAATTCATAGAAAGGTGCAAATTGCTATCTGCGGCAGTGCACTATACTGCTCTCCTGGCAGTTGGGGGCTATAGGCCCTCCCTAGTAAGCATAGAGGGCCTGCCCACAGGACAACAGGATGGTGCCAGGTTTCCTCCTGTTTTTGTAACCTTGTCCTCACATTAACCACCCTTCTGCTCCTTCCAAAGTGTTCTGCCTTGCGTTTTATGCTATCTGTGTATCCCTTTTGTGGATAGAGAATACAGTTAGAGAAGATTGCAGACTGTCATCGCAGGCTTAAATGTAAGAGAAAAGTGGGATTTACTAGCATTTTGTGATCCCCCCAAAGGCGTTATATATATTCTGTACCTGACTAGAGATTTATTCTCTAACAATTCTTTTTCATGTAACTCCTACTTTTTTATTATTAAATTTATTGAAGTGACGTTGGTTAATAAAATTATATGTTTTAAGTGTACAGTTTAATAATATATCATCTGTATATTGCATGTGTGTTTACCACCCAAAGTCAAATCTTCCATCATCATATATATTTGACCCCCTTTACCCTTATCTACCTCCTATTTTTATTTTTTATTTATTTATTTTTTATATATGTTTTTATTATTGTGACATTGGTTAACGAAATTTAGTAAGTTTCAGGTATACAATTTAACAGTAAGGCATATATATATATTGCATTGTGTTCTAACAATTCAACATGAGAGAATGTCTTAAGTTTTTTGTTTTATATGTAAGATGTCATACTCTTCTGCCATTTTTTTTTCTAGGATAATCTTTTTGGGGCTACAGCTGCTAGGAAGCAGACATCATCTCTACCAACTCAAAGCCAAGAGAAAGCAAAACCCTCTGAGCCTTCCAAAAAGAAAGCATCTGCATTATTGTTTAGCAGTGATGAAGAGGTGGGTTGAAAGTCTCTTCTAGAGAAAAATAGGAGGTTATTTGATGAGATTTAAGAGTTATGGCTGTCCTAAACATTTTCTTTTTCTACCTATTTTATATCTAGGGAAGTTCAGTAACCAAAGACAATGTTGAGAAAACTAGCTTTCTTTTCTCGAAGAAAGATATTTAATGTGGTATATGAAAGATAAATCTTTTCAGAATGGTTAGGAATATAAGTATGGTCCTCAGATTATGATATATGCTAATTGAAATCATGCCTTACCTTATCTTGTTAAATCATCACTATGTTTCATTAATCAAGAAACATAAATCTAGACATGGTAGGAGTATCCAGTGCAAGTTTAACTTCCTTCTTTTATTAGTCATAATAATATTTCCATTTCCTGTCTAGATACATATTTAAAAAGCCAGTAATGAATATATTTAGGTGCTGTTCAGATTTAGCTGTACGAGAAAAATTTAAATATAACACTAAAAGCCCTGGGCATTGAAAATCTATAATAATGCTTTTTTTTTTTTAACATCATTGGCAAGTTTTTGAGAGTATGACGTGGCTAGATAAATCATAGGTACAACACAGCATAATTTGCTTTTTCTACTCAAACATACGAATTTGTATGTTTCTACTCAAACATACGAATTTTCTTTTTTTTACTTTTTAGCATTGTTAGTGATTGTTTTCCCTATAGAAATGGCCAACTATTAGTGACATTTTTCCTACCATAGTGGTTCTGGGAAAGTAAAAATATTAGCTAAAGCTGAGAACAACATTCCTTGCCGAGGAAAGATAACCAGAGTTCTAGCGACTCTAAACATTGGCTTACCATTGAAATCACTGGGAGAACTTTAAAGAGTGCTAATACTGGTATTCACCACTGGAAATTCTGAATTAATTGATTTGGGATATGACCTGTCAGTAGAATTTTCTAAAGCTCTTTCAGGGGTTCTACTGTCTAGTTGCTGCTCTAGAAGAGTGTGTTTCAAACCATAACATGAAGAAATCACCTGGGTGTCCTGTTACAAGTGCAGGTTCTGATTCAGAAAGTCTGGGGAGAACTCTGAGATTCTGCATAACAGATGCTACTGGCTTATGGACCTCACTTAGATTTGCAAAGCTCTATTCTCTAGAGACCAAAAGACTACTTAAGCAAGTGCTCAGGAATTCCTTGATTTGAAGGGATGAGCATAGCCAGGTGAGGTTTCCTTGAAGGCTAAGTCCAGATTCAGTCTTTTGTGGTAAAAGAGTCATTATCAGCTTTCATTGTATTGTGTTTACATGTGCATTACATGAGTTTCCCGCCCCCGCCCCTCTTTAATTCCCCGCCCTACTTCCACCCCTGACCTGTGGATGTTGCCGTTTCCCTTAAGAACTGGATCTCTGAAGGCAGGGCATCTCCTCCCACACGCTTGCAGCGTGTACCAGGAGCCTGGCAACCCCAGAGCCTGGCACACCTGGGGTATGGTCCCTGGTTCCACCTGGGGCGCGAACCCAGGACCTTCTGCGTGTAAAGCAGAAGTGCTAACCACTACACTGTGGAGCCACCTCCACATGAGCTTTTTATACATTTTTCTTAGCCTGCTTTGGGATTTTTAAATTAAAATATTTTACTCCAAAATTGAGAGTTCTTATTTTTTTTAACATTATTCTTCTCTTTAGCTTCCCTCTTTAATTTCGATCTTCTAAAGTAGACAAGTTCCCTTGTTCTAACAGAACAGAACCATGGAGAGGAGAAACATCATGGCAGACAGTGGAGGAGGAGGGCATGAGAAGGTCTGTGAAGTCAAGGAACCCAGCAATCTAGATTTGAGGTTAAAGAAAAGTTTTAGACATGAGATTTCTTCAATTGTGATACATTTTGTAGTATAATACTTAGTTTATATACAATTTAGTTTAATGAATGTAAATTTTATTTTACTTTCTAGGTTCTTTAGACTTCTAGATTTTAATATGTACTTTACATTTTAAGGACCAGTGGAATATTACTGATTCACAGACCAACTCAGCATCTGACAACAGGTCTAAAGGAGAACTTAGAGTCTCTGGGACCTCTCAGGACCAGAAGGCCAAGGCTGTGAAAAAGACCAGCCTCTTTGAGGAAGACGATGAAGATGACCTGTTTGCAATTGCTAAGGACAGGTGAGTGAGAGAGCCATACGAAATCATTTACTCTGAGTCTGTGGTAACAAGTAAGGTATTTGAAGTTATTAGTTACTGGAGTGAATTGCTGATGATTTATTACCTAGTAGTACTACAAATGAGGATGTCTTTGATTTTCACTTGCAAGATATTCTTCACTAATACTAGAAAATGTTGGTTGTCTTCCTAACGCGGAATCTTAATTTCTTCTACCTACCATTTTTTTTAACTTTAAAATATTTTTTTTAGTTTATTAGGGGTTTAAGTACAGTTTATTGTCTTTGGTTTTCCCCTGGGATACCCTAAAGCTGGGGTCCCCAGTCCCTGGGCCGCAGACTGGTATGGATCTGTGGCCTGTTAGGAACTGGGCCACACAGCAGGAGGTGAGTGGCAGGCGAGCAAGTGAAACTTCATTTGTATTTGCAGCCACTCCCCAGTGCTAGCATCACTGCCTCAGCTCCACTCAGATCGCCAGGCATTAGATTCCTATACGAACACCGGTTGGTCCCTGGTGCCAAAAAGATTGGAGACCTCTGACCTAAAGAATGTAAAGTTTGATCAAGGTTATTTAAGATTGTCATTTCTGTAGAAATCTGCTCAACATTGAACATCCTGTTACGAGGATGATTCTTTGCAGAGTTGGGCTGTATCACACCAGTTGCTGATACCCCTCCACATTCATACTTGGACTGAAGCCTGCAGGATGTGTAGAGTGAGCATGGGCTGTGGTGGTTGTTGTAACATGCTACCAAATTAGCTGTGGATTCCGAATAGTTTTCTTGCAAACTTTTTTTTTCTCTTGAGAGCCTTACATGATCAGTTTGAAATTCAGCAAAATGATAGTAGCATAAAAAGGCAATTAATTGGACATGTAAATCCTATGCATTGGTGTGGTTAAGCTTTCATTTTCATTTGATAGATTCAGAAGCACCTTATATTTCTATCTCTAAGTATTGTGATCTCTTCAGATGTCACCATTTCTACTTTTGGTCTCTGTGACTTCACTGCTAGTTGCATCCTTGGCCTCTGGTTACGAATATAGGTTCAGGAATCCCAAGACCCAATAATAAATTCTGGCCCTGCCAGTTCCTCTCTGGATAGCATTGAGCAAGTTACCCAATCTCTCTGGGCCTGAGTTTCCTCATCTGTTAAACAAAAATAATAATGGTGCTTCTCTTATAGGATCGTTGCGAGGATTAAATGAAATCCAGATGTGAAATACTTAGCACAATAGCTGGTACTTTGTAAGCACCTAAACATTACCATTTGTTGTCATGAGAGAAGGGGAGGTAACATTTCATTCCTTTACTTTGTTGCTCTCTCTTTCCTGGGACACTCTTCTTCCTTTGTTCCTTGGCCAGCTTCTTGCAAGATGCACTTTAAGCCCTCTCTTTTAAGAAGCCTTCCCTAACCCAAACAGCTGAGAGAGACAAGAAATAAATAGGGTTGGAATTGAGAGCAAAAATGGCTCCATCTCTATAAGCCCCTCCTCTGTGTCTCATGCACTTGAGCATTTTCTACATTGTATAGAAGTTATCTGTTTTCATGTGTGCCCCCTCCCTTTGTCCCAAGCACATAAACATGGTCACAAGTTTAGAGGTCGGAAGCATGTCTCATTTGTAAGTACACACAATACCTAATTTTCAGTAATGCTTTCTCTTCTCCAGACTCATTCCATCTCCAGTTGATCCAGAAGTTGTCTGTAAAATTTAGTTTATAAGCATTTTTCTGGGGAAGTAATTCAGAGCTTTCATCAGATTCTCAAAAAAAAAAAACCAAACAAAAAAAAAAATAGCAGCTTTTATTGACAACAAAAAGTAGGAGAGGATGTGGAGTAATTGGAACCCTCATACATTTTCCTGAAGGGAATGTAAAATGGTGCAGCCACTTTGGAAAATAGTCTAGCAGTTCCTTAAAAAGTTAAACTTGGAGTTACCACATGATTTAATTTTCACTGTTAAGTATATGCTCAAGAGAAATGAAAACATGTCCCCACAAAACCTTGTACATGAATGTTCACTGTAGCATTATTTATAGTAGCCTCAAATTGGAAACAACCCAAAAGTCCATCAACTGATGAAAGGATAAAAAAAAGTTGTATCCGTACAATGGACTCTTATTCAGCGGGAAGAAAAAATAAAGTACTAATACATGCTGCAACATGAATAAACCTTGAAAATGTTGTGATAATTAAGCCAGTCACAGAAGAGCACATGTATGATTATATAATGTCCAGAGTAGATAAATCCACAGATACAGAAAGTAGATTAGTGTTTGTCTGCTGCTGAGGGGAAAGGAGAATTGAAAGTGACTGTGAACAGGTATGGGGTTTCATTTAGAGCTGATGGAAATATTGTGAACTTTGATTATGGTGACAGTTGTATAACTCTGAATATATTAAAAACCAATTAATTGTATGCTATAAAAGGGTAAATTTTATGGTATGTAAATTATATCTCCAAACCATTCTAAAAAAAACAAGATTTGTGACCCTAACCAAGTTGTGAAATACTGCCTTGTAAGCAGGGCACTCAAATGTCTTGTCTTGCCTGGACTTCCCTGGTTCGTGCCTATCATTCCAGCGCGATTATTAATAATTTTCTCTTTCACTTCAAAAGTGTCCTGGTTTAGGCCATAAACCCTGTGGTCATCATAATGTTTTCTGATCTCTTTTTAAATAAATCAAAATACTTAACCTTTTATTTCTAATGAGAAATACTCTAGCTTACTGAGTAGCATATTTTTCTTATAAGGACTGCTCTTCATGAGAGGCCCAAATTTAACCAACAGTTTGAGAGTCTGTAATGAAGGCCAAGGTTAAGGACTGTCTTTTGTTTTCTATTGTAGCTGTCTCCAGAAAAACACTAGCTTTTCTCCAGCTTATTTTCAGAATCTGTCATCAGATATTTTTTTGTGGGTTGGGTTTTTTGTTTGTTTGTTTTTTGGCCTTTTTTTTTTTTTTTTTTTAAGAAATTACTTGTTTGGAAAATCATGCATAAGATTTTCTCCTGCTATAGTGACATAATGAGATTTCTGGTATTTTTAGACATCTGATATAGTTATTGTTTAAATACTTTGTGATCATCACCTAGTAATTAAATATTTTGGTTATAGTTTGTATAAATTTTTATTAGTATATATTCTTAAAGGCATATCAGATATTACCTCACTTATGTCATTATGAATTGGCTCTCTGCTTTTATAACTTCAAGGTATGGCCTTAATTTTAAACTGTTCTTTAGTGCCTGTGTCCAGTATAAGTGCACTTAATTATTTGGTTAGTTGTTCCCTGATCAGTGATCCTTAGTTTTTTTTTCTTTTAACATGTAGCAGACATCAATATTAAACTAATGAATAAGCTACATAGATTGTGCCTTGTTAATAATTAGACTTCAAAAATTATAATATTTATACATTACTGGTGTATATGCTAGTTGTATTCGAATGTAAGTAGAGGGATATGGTGCAATTTACTGAAATGACTTGCTAGTATTATTTTTATCTAGCTAAAATTGAATTTAAAGTTTTCATTATTTGGTAATTCTCTAGTATGCTACTTGGATGATTATCACACAGTAAAAATCAGAACTTGACCCTTTAGTAGTTAGAACACTTTCTATTCTGAACTCCCCATGTCCACTGCTAAGCCTCTACTTTTATGTTTCTGTTCCTTAAAAGGTCTTGAGCAGTGTTTGTTCTAGAAGACATTTATTGCCCACATTCTCTGTAGGGGCCAGGGCAGAACTTTAGGTAAGGAGATAGGTGAAGACAGGCTAGAGGAAGACAAGCTTGGTGTCAGGTTTGAAGAGAAGGCATAGAAGGGCAGAGAGGTGCTTGAAAAGACAGGGTTAAGTGGCTAAGGGGCACCATGTCACAGCCCAAAACAGGTCTTGGCCCTGCATCTTCTTGACAGCCGCCTTTCTGACCACTCTGGAAATAGGCATATAGGCTCTCTGGTTCTTCTTCTGTCATAGGAAGTGGTGAGAGAGAATGCTATGTTTGTGAATGCTAAAAATGTTATATGCCTTGACACAGCTAACAGTACACTTACACTGAGTCAAAAGTAACAGAAAAGGGGCAAGGCAAGATAAGGAAGGCCCTGGATAAAGATGAGAGGCAGAAGCTGATGATTTGCTAGATAGAAATTGCACCTACTTCAAAGGTTTTTCTTATTTGCTTTCAAATGTATAAGGTCAGCAGATGGCTCAGGTGTTCTGGTGGTAGATGGGTTCCTGGAAGTGTGGCATAGAAAGGGTACTGTTTGTTTTTTAATCACATTTGCCTTTTATTTGACTTTCGTTTGTATAGCCAAAAGAAGACCCAGAGAGCATCACTCCTCTTTGAAGACGATGCTGATAGTGGAAGCTCTCTGTTTGGCTCTCCTCCCACATCTGCTCCTCCTGCAACTACGGTATTGTTAACCTCTTATGTCCAGGAAATATCCTTGAGGCGATGTTACGTGAATAGTGATACTGACCTGAATTAGCTCTTAAAACCTGACCTTGGAAGCTGAATCTAATAAAAAAAAACCCGTTTGTGTAGTTTTAGAAAGATATCTGGTATTTTACAGGTGAAGCATACTCACAAAGTCTGGAGAAAAGGGTTCCTTCATGTCATGCAGCCCAGTGCCAGGTGTAGGTCTCCGGAGTCTCTGTGGGGAGCACTTTTGCAGTTCTGGAGGAATTGCCAAGCTTAGTGCTGGTGGCACTGAGTTCTGCTAACATTAGGCTAGGCCAATTAAGGCATAAATTATCTCTTTTAGGGGCATGTTTTAAGTATTAGTATTTTGATCCTGATTTGTATTAATAACCAACCAACAAAAAGGAAGGAAATTCTGACACATGCTACTACATGGATGAACCTTGAGGACAGTATACTGAGTGAAGTAAGGTGGTCACAAAGGACAAATGCTGTATAATTCCACTTACATGAGGTCCTTGGAGTAGTCAGTTATAGAAACATGAAGTAGAGTGGTGGTTGCCAGGGACTCTGGTTAAGGGAAATAGGGAGTTATTTAATCTGTACAGAGTTTCAGTTTTGCAAGATGAAAAAATTCTGGAGCTTGGTTGTACAACAATGTGAATATTTTTAATAGTATTGAACAATACACTTAGAAATGGTTACAATGGTAAATTTTATGTTAAGTGTTTTTTACCACATTTTAAAAAAGTGTTTTTAAAGTATGTGATGAGAAAAAAAAGTAGCCATTCAGTTGCTCTCTGGTTTAATATCCTTCCAGTGACTATATCTACATGGCAGCACTACCACAATCACCTATGCTAAAAAATTTAGCTAATCTTGATGTTAAGTTATGTCAAAAAGGAGCATTAGAAACGAGAGGAAGGCAGCATTATGATGATATTTGTCCAGGGAACCTAGGCATACTGAAATCCTGTGTTTGGCCTGTTATTCATCCTTCCTCAAGACATTGCCTAGGCAGATATATGTGAGTATGCACACATAGAACAAAGGCCAAGCAGTATTTCTTGCCACCTGACCATTGCTAGCAGTCCCAAAGGGAAATTTAGAACTTCTTAGGCTACACCCCATGAAGACCTCCTTTACTGTGTTGGGATAGCCTATAAGGCCAAGAATCAAGCTAACTCACAGCCTCCTATCTGTGAGGGCCTTCAGCCCCAACCTCAGACCACTCCAGTTTGGCATGTTAAGACAGGGAAGAAGGGATGAGCCCCCCTGACATTCCTTCCATGTGGGAGTAGCTACAGAATCCAAACTGGGCTTGATAGAGGAGACCTTCCTTCTCCCACCACGGTGACAAGTGACCATATCCTTGGTACCTGCACATCTTTTAAAGAAAATTTAAATAAGATCATTTCACATATTTTTATGCATCTTTTATTTTGTCCTGCAGCATATTTGTCATTTTTATAAGCTCTATCTTAACTCTTTTTCACCACCATGTAGTATTCCACAGTATAACTGTGCCAGGACATGTATGGACTATTTCTCATTTGACGGAGTAATTGTCACTATTTTCTGCGCGTTTTTTAGTAATGTTTCTTCCCATTCTTACTGTCTTGTCATTTTTAGCCTTGACTGTTGAAATAATTTCTTAACTGCCCTCTCTGTCAATGCTCCTTCCTTTCATCTGCTCTTCTTGCTGTTGCCCTGGCTCTCTTCTTAAAGACAACATGTTCTGTCGTCTCCTTGTTACAGTACCTAAGCTGAGTCTGCCATGCCACCTTTAATCTCATTCAAATTGGACTTATCTTTTCTAGCCTCATACACCATGTGCTTTAGGTGACTCATCCTGTCCTAGAATACTCCAGAAGAGGTGGATGTCTCTTGTCTGCAATATTCTTCATATTTTCAGACATAATACAAATGTCAACTTGTTCTATGAGAGAAAACTTCCCAGACCAGGCACATACCAGTTAATGACTGAAGAATTCTTTTTCATTAAGTGGGGTGGCACAGCTTGTACTAGAAGCTTTCAGCATTGGGGGAGCATACTTCCTTCCTTGGGCTCTGGGGCTTCCTATTGCTGCTTTTGAGGTGGTCATAATCCTTTCCTTGAATCTCTCATACTTGTACCTCCCAAAAGACATTTAGTGGCTCCATGGTTAAGAGTTGGGAGATATGAGTGGGTTTTCTTTGTAAATTATAAATAATAACTTCTACCTTGGATAAAGGAACAATAATTAATGAATTTTGAAGGTTCTGGAAATTAAAAAGTCTTTCAACCTGTAGTATTATGATTGTTAAGACAAAAAGTCAAAGATATACATCTTAAGTAGGTGGACAACCTGCACACATGATTTTTACTATGTGAGATATAATCACCTTTAGATAACAGTATTTAAAAGTTATTTTTTGTTTACAGGTCCTAGAATATTTTAGAATAAGTTAAATGTGACTCATCTGTCAAGAAAATTAACTTCATGACAAAAATGAAGAGTCAGCTTATCTTTAGGAAGGTTTAAAACCAGTAGTTAGGATAGCATTTTCTTGTTTAAGGCCCATAGTTATATGAGAGGAGAATATGTTTCACCATATGTAAGTCTCATTTTTTACCTTCATCAATTTGCATCAAAATTTATATGCAGTTTTCAGTGAGTCCATATTCCACAAAAATTTTTTTCTTTAATCATTGCAGTTTAGCCTTATCTCTTCTCAAACTCTTGTGGGTTTACAATCTTTTATTTCAAGTTCAAATGAATATGCATTTTAAGGACCTCTTCCTAACAAGTAAAAATCTCCTTACCTTATTCTTCTTATTTCATATTTTTTCTATCATAATAATGTTCTTAGTTTCCAAATCTGTCTTCCTAACTTAATTTAGATACTACTTCACAGCTTACTTCCTCATATCATCTAGTCTATTAATATGATAGAGTTATAGTTTTTTTCTCAAAATTTTTGATGTCACTTGCCCCAAGAGTGTCAATAACTCTAAGCAATCACATAACCCCAGTTTCCTAATCTCTGAAATCCCTGTCTTCCAGGTAAGGGACAGATGAGAGACAGGGCAAAGTGCTCGTAATCTTGTTGAAGCTCCTACTTGTTGTAAAACACAGTGACTAGCTGTGGAAATATTCTATATGACCTTTCAGTTAAATGGACAAACTGATGTGTGATAGTTATTAATATAAATTATGAAAACAATAAGGGCTAGGTAGGGATATAAATAATATTCTTATCAATGAGATAACTGGTACTTACAGAAGAGAACAGAAAAACCTTCCTGGGTGACATCTGAGCTGGGCCTTGAAAGATGAGGATTTGCTTCAACAGACAGGGAGAAGCAGGCAAAGGTTATTTTGCCCAGTTTTAACATTCCAAAGATTTGAAGATTAAGACAAGCAAGGCAGTTCCTCTGGGATGGCAGCTCTGACTCCATTTTAAAGTGATTCTGTCGATATTATTTTTCATGAGGATGTCATTTACTCATCTTTTGGTAGAAAAAAGAGACTGTCCCTGAGGTACCACCTTTGCTATTCAGCGATGAAGAAGAGAAGGAGGCACAATTTGGAGTGAAACCTGTGGACAAGAAGGTTGAGAGTGCCAAAGGATCTGCAGAAATTGGGAGAACTCATGTGGTTGAGGAGTTGGAAAAGGTAGACTTTTTTTGTATATTCTGACATGTTTATCTCTCATATATTCTGATATGTTTTTGTAAAATCCACACGTGCACACATATGCACACACCCTTAACATTTTTCTACTACAGAAAATAAATTGTCCTCTTTCTGTAAGCAGCCTGAGGTAACCTCTGAAAATGGTTTGCTATTCACTTGACCCAGAAAACCCCACAAAATTATGTAAATTAAAAGGTTCAGATTTTCGTGTTCACTTTAAGAACACACTTTGAGAACATTTGTGTAACTGCCCAGGCCATTAAGGTATGCATATCCAAAAAGCCACCAAGTATCTGAAAGATGTCACTTTACAGAAGCAATTTGTGCCATTCTGTCATTACAGTGGTGGAGTTCGGGGCGGAGGGG
>NW_006439718.1:2320865-2324889 GCF_000325575.1 Pteropus alecto
GGGTGGGGGGGAATGGGGCGTGTGCCCAGGCCATACAGTGGGGCCAGATGCAGGATTGATGGCCTGAAAAGAGTGCTGAATTTTTGTTCCACATGCTTAAAAATGCAGAGAGTAATGTTGAACTTAAGGGTTTAGATGTAGATTCTCTGGTCATTGAGCACATCCAGGTGAACCAAGCTTCCAAGATATTGGACAGATCCTACAGAGCTCATGGGCAGATGGATACATAAGCTCTCCCTGCCACATTGAGATGATCCTTACTAAAAAAGATCATACGGTTCCTAAACCAGAAGAGAAGGTTGCACAGAAGACAAAGAAGAAACTGAAGAAGCAAAAACTTATGGCCCGGGAGTAAATTCAGCATCAAATAAATGCTAAGAAAAGTAAAAGCAGAAAAAAAATAAAAAGAGTAAATGACACTGAAAATTTTGAAAAACTGAAAAGTATAAAGAAGAAAATCTCTGATCGCACAATTCAGGGACACCTTCAACATTGCTCTTGCCTTTCAGTCTCTTTTCTAAGCATATGTGTACACACAGCGATGTGCATGTTTCCTATTTTACATTATTACTGTCATTTTGTATTGATGTCCATTTTGCCTTTCTCCAAGCTGTTTTTCCCCATCTTATTTTTCATTTTGGTTTTCTGTCTGCATGTCTTCTCTTTCTGACTTGTTCTGTTTAACGTTTTTGTTATCCCTGGTTCTCTTCTAGTCCTCACCTGTACTTGAATTAAAATAACAGTCTTAAGAAGATTTTAGTTTACTATTCTTTTACATTTAGTTGATGTTGGCTGTGAATTAAAGTGCAATTTGTCTTCTAAAATATTAGCATTCTTTTCCTGAATGGTTTGTCATTTCCTGCAGGAGGCCTATGTATAAGGCTGCTGGCTACATCTGGAAATCAGCTACTGCTATCAGTCTCTGTATAACTTTTCTTTTTTTCTTTCTTGTACTCTGTATGTTTAGCTGCTTAGGTTTAATCTGTCTTCTAGGGCCTCGTGAGGAACATTGCATATATTTTTTCTGTTCAGTTTCCTTGGGGCTGCCGTGATACACAAATTTATTTTATTTGTACCTGAGACACTGTATAACATTCTCTTCTTTTAGTTTTGATGTGGACTTTTTCTGTGTTCCTGTAGCCCCTGAGTTTCTGTGGTCACAGCTCATTCCACACTTGAACTCCACACTTGAACTGCTGGTAGTACTGCTGTCTCTCTTGCTTGAGTATAATATACACTCCTTGAGGATTGGGGCCAGGTTTGATTTGCCCACCACTATATTTATAGTACTTAATGTTATTACCTTGTACATAGTAGTCACTTTTAAAATTACATATTTCTTCAAAGCATTTTTTTCACAGTTTAACCACTCTGAAATTAGGATGCACCTCACAATCAATGGCATGTTTAATTGGGAGCTGTTTTTTCTTCCTTGGTAGTTCATATAGTAATATTGATTCTTACAATCAATGGTAACTTACCTGAAATGTGGTACCTATTGAGTGAATAAATGCTACATTTTAGGATTATTTTAGAGATTATTCCAATTGCTTACGATGTAAACCTTCTACAATTTAAGTGTCTAATTTTATCAATTAAGTTTCTCCTTGGGATTTGTGTATTAGTTAACTATTAGGAAATATATGATGCACTCTCAATGATTGGTATTTGTGTTATCTCTGTGACTTAGAAGTTACTTATAGCTCTTGAACAACCTATGTAGATCAGTGTTATAACTGACATATATCTCTTGGTAGGAAAGAGGGACCCATGTCTTTAAACTGATTGGAAAAATTATCTTTGGCTATGAATTATCTACATAAGACTCTCCGTTGGAGCAGCCAATCAAGGATTGGTCTCAATATTTTGTTACCTGGGAGTAGATGTGATGAACCGTAGTGTCCTGAACCCTGCAAATGTGACAGTTACCAGATTAATGAGAAGCTTGGTAGGCCCCACGATAGAATTTGTATTTTCAGATGTTACTTATTTTTTTCTTTAATATTTCCATTTTTCAGGAAGGAGCTTTGACTGTATCTACTCAGGAAGTAATCAAGCATTCTGATTTATTTTCTTCATCATCCCCCATGGACAAAGGAACCAAAAGTAGAACCAAAACTGTTCTGAGC
Organism: Pteropus alecto; assembly: GCF_000325575.1. NCBI lineage: Eukaryota > Metazoa > Chordata > Mammalia > Chiroptera > Pteropodidae > Pteropus > Pteropus alecto. The sequence continues at coordinate 2,322,995 of NW_006439718.1, forward strand.
TTATTTGATGAGGAAGAAGATAAAACAGAAGATCAAAACAGCACCCAGGCTCCAAAGAAAGAAGTAGGAAAGGTGAGCAAAAGCAATAAAGGCTCAAGTCTTTAGAAGGATAAAAAGATTTCATTTCATGGTATCAGTTCTCTCTTGTTGGTTGCTATAGAACTGAGGGTTTCAGTTTCTTTGTATCCTCACCATCACTTTTGTTATATTTTCTTCCAGTCTCTTCTGTTCTCTAGTTTTTGTTTTGTTACGATTATTTTACTGCAATTTTCACAGTTATGGAACTTTTAAGCTTACTTGCTATGTTATACTGGTTTTTATGTATAACTAATAATTAACTATTAGTTTACTTTTAATGTGACCCATCTTGTCAGAAGTGTGTTTTTTGTTTGTTTGTTTGTTTATTTTAATCTGTGATTGTGATACTAAAGAAATAGGGGAGAATTTTAGAATGTTAAGTCTGGGGGTATTATAGTGACAAACCAAATACTGTAAATAATGACTTTCAAATCTCAGATATCTTAGCAAATAAGAACTCATTTGGAATCTGAAGGTAGTGGGATAGAAGGCCGATGGACATAGGGAAAAGTGGATTGGTCATACCTGTGCCAGGTCTTTGGCCTAAGATGCTGACAGGTTAAGGATGCATGCCACTCTGTAGTTTCTAGTATTAAGTCAGTTGCTATCTCTTCTTCTCTTTGGGAATGAGATGGAGAAAACTCGTTTAACTGTGTGTTTTCACCCCTAAAATGTTTCTCATTATGGAACTAAAGGATTAAGTAAAAAGTTCAGACACTGTAGAAAGGTTAAAAGATATCGTTCCAGATTAGGTATGTGTTATCCATATTTATATATATTTCCCCTATTTTTGGTAGCTGCCTAGTATTCCATAGTGTGTCATTCCCTTTTTGATTGGCACTTAGGCTTTGTACAACTTTTAGCTATTGTAAGCAGAACCACAGGGAACATCTTTGTTGTTCCATCTCTGTAGCTGTATGTGATTTCCTTGTGATAAATCATTAGAAGTCTAAATACACATGAACTTCTCTTTTTTTCCAGCGCCCCAATCCTGATGCCCGCCCCAAGAGCACAGGTGTCTTTCAGGATGAAGAGCTCCTTTTTAGTCACAAGCTCCAGAAGGACAATGACCCAGACGTTGACCTTTTCTCTGGCACCAAAAAAACCAGGGTCAGTTCCACATGGTACTCCACATCATAGCTTTATTGTTGTACTAGATATTTTCTCAGCAACTCACCTAGCTCTCTTTGTAAGTTGTTTTTGTTTTGGATATTGAATTTGAGTTTTGTCTGTTCTAGTCATTAGAGCCAAGTGTTGGGAGCCTATTTGGGGATGATGAAGATGATGACCTTTTCAGCTCTGCCAAGTCCCAGCCTTTGGTACCAGCCTTTTGTTCTCAGTACTGGGATATGTGGGAAGGCTTCTGGGAATGGAAATTGATGTCCAGTTATACCATTAAAGAAAATACTCAGAGAATTGTGGTGCTTAATAGTAAATGAATGGCAAATAATGTGCTGATAAGGGCATTCATGTCCTAATCTCATATACTCTAACTAACATTAAAACATTAACTAACTTAGATTCTTTTATTACAGATTCGTTTGATTTTTTTGAGTCGTTTATTAAAGACCAGTGCATGTAATACGGTGACTAAATATTCATGCTTTTCAGGTGCAAAGCTTTAAATCTGAATGTTAGCCTGTATGTGTGTTCCCCTACCCCAGCCCCAGTAGGTTTTATAAGTATTCTCTATTTTCTTTTTATCATAGAGAAGACTCCAGAGAAGTTTAGTCTTTAAAATGCTATTTCTGAAATGCTGCTTTTGAGTTAGTTCAATTATTGTTTGAAGAATGAACTCAGAACCCAGAACTTTTTTT
>NW_006439718.1:2324996-2329554 GCF_000325575.1 Pteropus alecto
TTAAAATGTCTGAGATACTTGACAGACTTATTCTGGTATTCTCTTTCTCTTGAAGATACCAGAAAAGAAGAGGGTAGTAAAAAAAGACCATTCTGTTTCCTCTTTCAAGAACCAGAAACATCCTGAATTCACTCAAGGTATCAAAGAAAAAAGCATATGGAAACCGGAAACCCCTCAGGTTAGATTGATTCCTTTAAGGACTGAGTTCTTGTTTGCGTCCCAGTGCAAATTAACTCCATCATGTAGACCCAAGGTTATTCAGAGTTCTTTTAATTAAGAAGGAAACAGCACCTAGGACTACCTCTTTTTCTTTACTTTACTTTTTATTACCCCCACTCATCTCTCTTTCTCAGTTCATATTCCAGTTCCATGAATCTCTACTTTTCATTATTTTGTGGTGAGTACTTTGAAATTCGATCCCAAGAAAGAGTTAAGGTAGGGAGAAGAATCTTCTTCCCACTAGAACTCCCATTTTTCCTTTTGGGTTACCTTGGAGGAGTATTACATTTGAATTTAAATATGAATTGCATCGAATTTTTGGTTCCCCCTCCATGTTACCTCTTCTTAAATCATTGCTGTTAGGTCTCTGTCCTCAGCAGTCTTCTCTGTGGAGTCACTCCTGAGAAGAGGCCAGAACTGGAGAGTGAGTTCTCATTCTGGCTCGCAGTTGTTCCTGGATGTCTCACAGAGGCCTCAGTGAACTCTAAGCTGTGAAATAGGCAGTAAAACTAGTATATCTCCAGTGACTTGTCCCAAGTCTCAGCTGCTTTTGCTTCTAGAACTAGTGCATTAGTCTGTGGGTGAATAACATTTGCTGTGTGGGATAACCAGCATGGCAGTTTTGCCAACTGGTCAGGTTTTGGTGCTCTGGCAACACTGCGATTCTCATGAATCTTATTTATGATTTCTATCTCCTACTCCATGTACAGTTTGCCAGCCTTCCACTTATACAATGGACGAGGAGGCATAAGGGACATGTTTTAAGGCCCTAGGAGAGATTCGAATGCCTTTCTCATTAGAAAATTACAGAAAGCAACAGCTTAGCTTCATCACAGATTTATTTATAAGCCTAAGTATAATCCAAGAGACACTTTTCTTTCTATTACCTCAATGGATTTTTAACTGAATGTAATTTCACACAGGACTCACCAGGTTTCGCTCAATTTAAAACCAAAGAGCCATCCCCCCGGATCTGGAAAATACAAGTAATTATATAACATGTCTGGAATCTTCATTGCCTGCCTTGTGGCATCTATACACTTTTTTGGATTTGTACTTTTGTCTGCTGCTGCCAGGCATTTTCTCATCTTTTCCCCACCCTGTAGTTGTTGCTTCTTGTGTGCTATGTCTGTAACATCTTTGATCCCAGTGGTGGACATACGCGTATAAGTCTGTTTTAATTCTAAGACTGGATGAGAAGACTTCCCTGCATTTCTCTTTCTCCTCTAATATTAGACATTCTGTACAGTGAGTCTCGTCATGTGTCACAGTAATAATAATAGACTGCTGTGTTTAAGAAAATATATAGAATAAGTTTTATTTTTCTTCTTTAGGCAAATTTAGCGATTAACCCAGCAGCCTTGCTGCCTGCAGTGACTCCTCAGATCTCTGGAATGAATCCTGTTTTGCCAGAATTGGCTTTTCCTTCATCTGAACCCGAGAGAATCCACAATCTGGAAAGTATGCCCACTCTTCCTGGGAGTATGGAGGCCGGCGTGAGTTTTGATCTTCCAGCTCAGGCCGACACCTTACACAGTGCAAACAAGGTGATGAAGCCACCTTTGCTTGCTTGCTTGCTTGCCTTTTTTTTTTTAAACCAGAACAATTTGTATATTTCTTCTTAGTCTATCAGTTACACACAATAGATTGACTTCCCATTTGAAGGAGGCACCTCATCCTTCCTTCAGCCTCCTTGCCCTCCTTCCATCTCCTTAATTCTGGGTCCACTTTTTCACTCCCTATATTTGTTACATTTACATTCTTCTCAGTAGCCACAGTGAAATTCCACTGCCACCTGGAGGTCTTCTAAACACAGAGCAGATTGTGTCCCTCCCTCCTCTGCTGGCTCCTCACTGTTCAAAGGACATTTGAGTTCCTTAGTTTGGTATTAAAGCCTTTTATAATCTGTGCTAACTAAAGCTTCCAGCTTCCCCACCAGTCACCCCACACTGTATACCTAAACTCTGGTCACACTGGACACCATTCTTTGATCTGGGCCAGCTGCAGCCATCAGCTGGTGCTGCTTCCTCTTTCCTCATTGACAGCTCTGCTCAGACCTCACTGTTTCTGTGACATTTCCCCTACTGCCCTCTTATCCTGGGTTCCCTGCTCAGATCCCTGGCTAGTCTTGTCCCACCACACTATTCCACAGTTTATGCCAGATGGACTGTGAACTCTGTGAGGTTTTGCTTTTATTTTTGTTGGTTCTCTTTTTCCTATCCAGTCTTCCTTCTCCAGAAAGCCTTAGCTATCTACTGTAAGAGACAGTAGATAGGATAACCCTGACTGATACATTCATTTCAAGTGTTTTCAAACCTGTTTTCCTTGTGAAATATAAAACATCCTTCTTTTTATTATATATATTTATTTATCTATTTTTGGTTGAGTTTAAATTGGCTACTTTTTTAAATTATATGTGAAGTTTCTTTGAAATAGGTAATTACAGTCAAGTACTTTTCCCAAAGTAGCTTGTTCCTTCTCAAAACTATTTGATTGTATATTTTGGAAAATATCATGAATACTGCATTTTTGCAATAAGTAACTCATATTTTGAGGTTATATTAAAAGTTCTGATTTCTAAGCCACAATTTTATGTAAAATATTTGCCATTCGAATTTACTGTTCATTGAAGAAAAGACTTGAAGAAAAGAACACCTTAGATTACCTCTCTCTCTTTATTGTCTGATATCTCCCTGCTCCTGGAGCCTGATTTTAGGCTAGCCCCTAGTTCCAGAGTTCCCTCTGATTCTTGCTTTGAAATATATCCATATTTAAATTAGAGCAGAGTAGGGGCCAGGGAGGGTTTTGGGACACTGAGCACCAGCATGCCTATTTTGCAGGATTCTAGTGGCAGATGAAGCCTTTTGTATGAAATTGAGCAGAAAATGCCCTCAAAAGACTGAAAAATGGAGAACAGTAAAGGCTTAGGAATGACTTTGTTTCGGAGTACTAGGAGCTATTAAACTTTTTTTTAAAAATCTTTAAAAAATAACCTCCTTTGTGTCTTAGATGATCTCTTGATTGAGCTAGATCAGATAACCTTACAAAACTTTTGAGTTGCTGATTATTACGCTAGCTTTGGACACTTTTTTTTTAATCGGGTCAACCCATGGTCTTTTGCCGTTGCAGAGCCGGGTCAAAGTGAGAGGGAAGCGCAGACCACAGACCCGTGCAGCTCGGCGATTGGCTGCACAGGAGTCCAGTGAGAGTGCAGACATGAGTGTGCCCAGAAGATCTATTGCACAATTGGCACATGGTGCCATTTCACCAGATGGCCATCAGCCACAGCCCAGGGCAGCTGGTGGAAAAGATAACTCTGAGGAGATGGTGGCAGCTGCCACTTCAACTTGGACAGGTGGTCTGGTGCTGCGAGTAGACAGAAGCTCCTCTGGGAAATCTCTGGGTCAGTCTCTTGAGGATGACCTTTTTGATTCTGAAGATACCTTTTCCAAAGGTACTGGATCTCAGTCTATGGAGATCAGAAAAGCCATGGGAAAGGCAGCAGAGGGACCAGCCAACCTGCTAGGGGGAGGTAAGGAAAAGAGCTCCATGTTTCCTGTTCTAGGTGAGACAGGTAGTGATGATGATCTCTTCCAGTCTGTTAAACCAAAACCAGCAAAGAAAAATCCCTTCCCTCTCCTGGAAGATGAGGACGATCTCTTTCCAGATCAGAAAGGCAAGAATGAGTCAAAACCCAACAGTCAGCAAGATGTCATCTCAAACGCACAAGATATTTTTGAGGTAATAGGATATAACAATATGTTTTTGTTCCTGGTTCAATGTTAAGGAAAATGCCAGTTGGCTTATTTGAGCCATAGATTTCATTAAGCTTATCTTGTTGCTGCCTGATATCTACTTGCTTAGTAATTATAATTAGGTTCCATTACTAATAACTCTGAAACTTAACCAGAAGTAGTTTTGTGTTTTGTTTCATAGTAGATGGTTGTTCCTGGCTGGACATAACCATTGACACAGGTTTTGATTTTGGGGATTTTTATGAGAATGTTGCTTTAGTCAGCTGCTCTGGCAGGTCACTCTGTGATATATATAAAGCAGTATTGGTACAGCTTGCGTGTTTAACCTCTAGTTCTTGGGGAAACAGGCCCTAGCTGATGACTGAGCACAGGTGTTAAGGCCTTCAGTAGCACCCTCTGGGCAGGTGCGTTTTGAACATCTGGGTATTGGAGACAGAAGATGAACTAAAACCATTGCTCTGCTCTCCACCACTCTCAGGGAGGAGAACTGAATACAGACAGGGCAACAGATAAATATGTTTTCAGATAATGTTAATTACTATAAAGAGAACAACCCAGTGCAGTGAGGCAGAGTGATGAGCAGG
>NW_006439718.1:2329639-2331393 GCF_000325575.1 Pteropus alecto
CTCTATATAGAATTAGCATTTGAGCTGGAACAAGAAGAATGAGAGAGACTGGGATAGGCAGAGATTTGGCAGCAGGGGTAAGTCACGTGGCTGTTCCAGAACACTGTGGCAGTTTGCATTTTTACAACTTGTTGAAATAAGTGTTTTTAGTATAAAAAAAGTTTTTGTTCTAATAGTAGTTTTGCTGGGTTTTTTTTTTTTTTTTGCCTTAACAAGGATGATATATTTGCTACAGAAGCAATTAAACCCTCACGAAAAACAAGAGAGAAGGAAAGAACATTTGATCCCAACTTGTTTGATGATAACATTGATATCTTTGCCGACTTAACCATAAAACCAAAAGAAAAGTCCAAAAAGAAAGTGGAAGCTAAGTCTATATTTGATGATGATATGGGTAAGTCTGGTTTTCTACACATGACATAGAGAGCCATTACCATTTAATGAGTTGATATTTCTCCTGCTACCTTTATCTTGGCTCTTTCCTGGAAAATGTTCCCCAGTGGGTTTTCTTTGGCTTGCTGTGTAATCCTGTGTTAGGCTGAGGATGGGTAAATAAATGAACTAGTCATTTTGGTGAAAAATCTTTTTGGTAGGATGGCTATAAAGGATTTGAAGTAGCCCTGAATTTAACTTTTAAGTATAATTTAACTTTCATTTTGGTATGTCCTCTGCCAATTATCTGTGACAAACCTGAACATTGATGTTACTATAGGAGGTTCAGAAACTACCACACATGCGAAAGTAGGCTAAAGTGGTTATCTCGGGCATGATGCAGTTGGGTAAGTCAGAGTTTTAGTTGAGAGTGAGCATTTAGTTGAGAGTGTTCAGAGAATGGAAGGACAGTTCAGGAGGAGAACAGGGCAGTATAAGAAAGCAGGTTATAACTCAGACTTCACATCTCACTGAGATCTTCTGTGTTTGTAAACATGCCAATTTTCACTCCCTGGTATTACATCTATTTATTAATGGGCAAGCCAATTGCCCCAAAACCGTAAATTAGGGCTTCTGAAATGTCCTGTGTTGTGTATTGGTGGATGAGGTTGGGGCTGAGGTCAGATATACACTTTATACAGCCTCCCCTCTGTCTCTTAGGTCTATTACATAGAGTTAACTGGGAGAAAGAAAACTGGTGTCGTAATGCCACTTTGGGTCTTTCTCTAAACAAGCCATGTGCTCTGTCTTCAATTGCTTTCTACCCCATCGGGTGCAGAAGAGACTTTGTTTTATAACAAAAAAGTTATATATGCCTGTTGTAATATATTAATACTATTTAGAAAATGTAAAAAGTAAAAAAGCAAACTCTAGAGGTAACTGTTACGGAGAGTTTGGTTTATATATATATATATTTTTTCCAAAATAAGAATATACTTTACCTATTCTATTGTTCCTTTTAGTCACTTAATGTCTTCCCATGTTAGTTGAGATCTGCTTCCTTGTTTTTTGTGGTTGTGTAGTATTGCTTTGTATTCAGCCATTAGCCTATTGAGGATGATCTAGATTGTTTCTAAGTTTTCTCTATTACAAATGATGCCATAGTCTTTACCATTTGGGTGTACATAACCCTATTTACACATGCTAAAATGTCTGTTGGAAGGAATCCTAGCAGTAACATTACTGGTTAGTAAAAATTAGTAAGGTAAGTCATAGAACACTAGAGTCAGTGAAACGCTAAACATTAGTATTAAAGACTTAACATTCTTAGCATTGAAATTCCTCAAATAGATGCACTTATTCTGAAAAAGAGTGACTCTTGT
>NW_006439718.1:2331430-2333415 GCF_000325575.1 Pteropus alecto
CTTTCCCTTTTTTATTGCCCTTTCCTTTTAAAATTCCTTTTAAAATTCCTTTTAAAATTCATGGGTTGGCGGTCCCCAACTCCCGGGCCGTGAACTACTACTGGTCTGTGGCCTGTTAGAAGCCGGGCTGCACAGCAGGAGGTGAGCGGTGGGCAGGCGAGGGAAGTTTCATTTGCAGACACTCCCAGGCGCTAGCATCACTGCCTTAGCTCCACCTCAGATTATCAGGCATTAGATTCTCATAGGAGCACAGGTCCCTGGTGCCAAAAAGGTTGGGGACCACTGCCATGGGAAAAGAATGTAGAAATAAGTATAAAGTCATAGATAGTAAAGTCAGGGACTGCTTTGGAGATGCAGTTATCCTGCCCTTTTTCCTCTCTTGTGTGTGCACATACCTTCATAGCTGATAAAATAGTGTTCAGAGAGAACATAAGACTTGTATGTGATCATAAAATTTAATTAGTAGCAGAACCAGTACCAGAGTCTAAGAGGCTTGGCTCTATCTTGGTGTTTTTTGGTATCCCATACTTGTTACCAGAGTTGAGACTTCGGTGGTTAGTGTAGATGTGTCTTAAAAGCCTTTTTCGTGTGTGTGCATGTGTGCCTATTCAGCAACTTTTTCTTTTTTTCTTTTTGAAGATGATATCTTTTCCTCTGGTGTCCAAGCTAAGACAACGAAACCAAAAAGCCGATCTTCACAGGCAGCACGTGAACCAAGATCTGAACAGAAGGTTGCCAACATATTTGATGATCCTCTGAATGCCTTTGCAGGCCAGTAGAGCCTACAGGGTATCACATCTCAGTCTCTAGCTACATCCTTGAGTTAATGATACTGTCTTATATGCTCATTATCCTAACTGAATTATAAAAAGCAAATACTGAAACAGCATGCTCACCTCTTACCAAATGCACCTAATCATGCTTAAAACAGCAAGGCAAAAATAAACATTTCACAGTATTTTGTTTTGTTTTTTGAAACTCTATTTTGATTTAATTCATCTTGCTAGAGCCACAGTATGATTTAGAGCTTATTAGAGAAGAAACCTGTTGATGCATATCATGGGTAGGCAAGGAATCCTAGAGGTAGCAAGTGCCAGATAGACGACCAGGGGTCTTCCTTACATGGACGGGAGCCCTGTCTTCATCACAGTCTGGGTAGGTGATAGAGGAAGAGGATGAGAGATTATCTACTTCATGAGTCTTTGCAATAGGAGAGAAGCTTTCTCTGATACCACTGAATTCTGAAAATGCCCCTTCAGACCCACTAAGGCAAAGTTTGACAAACTATGGCCCTCCCTCTGGTCTTTTTTTTTTTTTTATTTTAATAAAGTTTTATTGGAACACAACCATACCTATTTTAATATTATCTGTGGCTATTTTCATCCTACATATAATACGAGAGTTAAGTAGTTGTGACAGCGACTGGATGGCCCATAAAGCCTAAGTTATTTTCTTTACAGAAAGTTTGCTGATCCTTGCTCTAAGGCATTCATTTCCATTCCTTGGATCTTTGCATTATTTTGTGAAAGAGGTGGAATGAACCCAGTGGTAGGGAGAAGATGGAAATGTCAGCCTCTAGAACAGCACTGTTCCTTAGAGCTTTGCACTTATGGAAATGTTCTGTAACTGTTGTCCAATGTGGTATCCACTAGCCACATGGATGGCTGACCCTCCTTCTAGTCTATTTTCCTGTGCTGTGCCATGCCATCTCAGTGCTGAGTAGTCAATCTGTAACCATGGCACAATCTTGTAGGTAGGCCTGTTTGGCTTCACCAATCCTGAAGCCACTACTTCCTTGGACACTTTTAAGATCAAACTGGGAACTGCTCGTATTCAGAGATTTTGTACAGCTCCCACAGACCAGCTGTTTACCCTGCTCTGCTTTGAGAGTGACCCTACACAGGAGACGGTGCATACTAGTTGCCTGCCCTTTTCCCTGTCCCTTTTGTGCATCTACCTTCTCTCCCTTAGTTTTCATAGGTATA
>NW_006439718.1:2333473-2341649 GCF_000325575.1 Pteropus alecto
TCCTGCTGAGAGCTTACTGTGGTGTCTGACTCAAAAAGCATTGGCTAAACATGTTTTTCTTCTGGAGTTATTGAACCTACTGATTTATCATTGGGATTGATTCCAGGGAATTCAGGAGAGTTAGAAATATATGGAATTAGAAAATATGCAAATTGCTATTTTGAGAGGTTCGAAAGGGGGAGGGAACTTATTAGCCATGCGGTAGGCACGTTTCATGTTATTTTTTATTCAGTCTCCATTACCTCTACCAGATAGGTAATGCCCTCATTTTATAGAAAAGGCTAAAATCTGAAAGCAGAGTAGAATAGTGGAACAGGTTGGATTTTGATTCTGAGACCTAGATTTAAATCTTGTTCTACTTAGGCAAATTGTTTTCCTTCTTAGTTTTTATTTGTTCCTTTGTTAAGTAGAGGTTTCAGTACCAACCTTGCAGGATTAATGAGGGGAGAGAAAATGCTAAACTCAGGAAGGGAGATCTGTTCAAGGGAGGCTGGCCCAAGACACAAAAGCACACAGGCTCTTCAGGCCATCTATTGGCCTGCCTGAAACCTTCCTTACCCTAGCACATGGGGTACCTCTAAGGGCACCTTAGGTTAGGTTGCTTGCAGGGAAGGTGCTGTCCACACACTCGTCAGGCCAGCGGCTAACCCGGCGGTTCCCCGCAGCCTGTGCGATTGGTCTCTAGTCCGCCCACTTGGGCCCTAGTCAGGTGTCCACTCATAAATAAAGGATCAACATCCGGGCAACTCCTAACTGACAGCAACCACCAAACGCAGAAAAAGCCCCGGGTTCCCAGCAACCGCCGGCGCCGACGGCCACGCCTGATTGGAGGGCAGCATGAACTGCAGAGAGCGATTGGCGCGCGGTGTCACAAAGGGGCGGGGCGCGGCCGCGGAGCGTTGCTCGCCAGTGCCGGCTGCAGCGTCCCTCGCGGGGCCGCGCCTCTATGTAGGCCTGCGGGCGGGCGAGTGAGCGAGCGGACCAGACAGCCTGTGAGGGCGAGCAGGCCAGATGGGGAGGGCGCCCGGGACTGCGGGCCGCTAAGCGGGGCCACGTTGCCATCGCGGGCCAGAGAGGAGCGCAGGCCTCTGGGCGCCGGGCAACCGGACCGCGCCCCCTCCGCCGCCTCTTGCTGCGCTTGCTGTTGTTGCTCCGAGACCGCCGTGGCGGGCGGTCTTCGCCGAAGACTCAGCCTCCACTTTTAGCCCCCGCCCCGCGAGCGCGACGCGGGGCGTCCAGACTCGGCAGACGGGAGCTGCTCTCTGAGTCGCGAATTCTGACTTGGACCCTGATTGCTGTCCTCCAGATCAGGCCCCTGTGTATGCGGAGCTGGAATTTCTCTTGGAGGAGCACGGGCTGCGCAGGTGACTCAGTGGTCTTCGGGTGTCTGTACATTGACGTTGGCTTTGAAGGATTTTCTAGTCCCGCTAGAAAATTCATTCCAGGCTAGAGTTTAGGATACATTTGCATGGTGTGATATAATTTCTGTAGCTTGTATTTAAAACTTAGAGGTATTTTCACACATTAGTAAAAGCAGCCTATTAATAGTCACTATTTTTAATGGCTACATATCTTTCTGGATCTCTTTATGTTAGGGGAAAAGTTTAAAAGATAACTGCTCTTATGTGGCTGTTATTCTTTAGAACGGAGAATAATAAACTGATCCCAAGTTACAGAAATTACGAATTTAGCCTTATTATCACCTGCCTTTAATTTCTCTTTCATCTTTGGCGGTTGTTTTTTAGAACTCTTTCAGAAGAAATGAAAGAAGTGTTTTGGGAATTGATTTAGAAATATTTTTTGACGCCGTGACTCTTAATAGCTAAGTATGTTTTTAAAATTTCTGGTAAAAATTTTGAAAGTACTTTTTTTCCTGTCTTCCTTTCCTTTTCCTCTTCTGTTTTTTTATCTGTTCTTGTTCTTGCATCCATTTCCCATCCTGTCTTTGAAACTTCATTGTTCCTCTCTTTCCAACATCATAATATGCTCAGTCAAGCATGACCACACAACACTTAGAAACTGTCTATAGACCCTGCTTTTAATACTGGCTAGATATTTGGCCTTCTGAGCTTGTTTGCTCCTCTGCCATCATTTAGTCTTCCAGTCAAGTTTAACAAGATTTAATGGCCTCATTTCATTGTAATTTCTACAGCTAGGGAGAAGTATATTTTCTTGAGGCATACATTTCGGTTTTGAATTTGGTTACCAACCTTACTGCTTCTTGGATATTGGCAATTACTCCACTGATTAGGCTAAACGTGTGGTGGGTGTTCCAGCCGGACAACTAAGTGCTGTACTAGGTTGCTGTTTTTCTTTCAGCCAATAGTTACTTTACCCATTATTGTTATAGATGAAGGACTTCCAAATCTGTCTTTCTGTAAGCTTCCATCCCCAACTCGTTTATTCAGGGTATTGCTGTGGAAGAGTATTGTGATGTGCTCCTTATATCTTCTGTCTCTAAATTCTTTGGTCAGGCATTGGTCTCCTATGTCTTTATTTCTGTAACGTATTTCAACATTCCTGATCCCTGACTTCTGTTGCTAGAGCTGCTGCTATGTAGGTAGGAGCACTGTTGGCTTTGGGGGAACAGATCTGATAATTCTGTAATCATTCTTATTTGCTATAACATGATAAGCATGTTCTTAAGAATCCACATGTTATCAAAAATTATATTGTAAAAGCAGTTGTTTCAGTGAGAGGGAAAAAGGGATCAGGGGTTAGCTTCATACAAAGTCGTTTATCCTCCAGGCATTTCAATGTATTAAAGATACAAAGAACAAAACCTGAGCCATACAGCCATTTATTTGGCTTTTGTTTAAAAGCAATGGCCTTTTACTACTATTACCAGCAGTTTATTAGCACAGTTCTTTGTGTTATTATATTTGTTACTCTATTTTGATAAACAGTATGATAGCACTCGAAGTAGCTGTGCTGCCTGCAACAACTTTTCTGTGATGCCATCTTTCTAGGACCATTAGCAGTTTGCACAATACAATTTAGGTTCCTTGATTAATTATACTTCTGATTGTATTATAAAAATCCACACTATAGCAGAAATGTCTGTATGTGCATGTGTATAATGAGTTGGGTTAACTTCGGTGGACTTAGTTTGGAGTGAATCGTAACATGATACCAATGGGAAACCAAATATTCCTCTAGACAAACTTTTGGAGCATAATCAAATCTTCCTTCATCTCTAAAACAGGGATGATACTTTATTTACATCACAGGTTTGTTCTAAGAATCAATTGAGAAACTAAATATTTATGTACTCTTTTATTGAACAAACCTTCAGTGAGCACCAGTATGTACAAAACACTGTGCTAGGTGATAGGATGGTAAATCAGTTGTGGTCTTTCCCTTAAGTAGCTTACAGCTTAGGTCCTCAACCCCTGGACCGTGGACCAGTACCAGTTTGTTCCGCGGGCAAGCGAGGGAAACTTCATCTGTATTTGCAGCTGCTCCCCAGCGCTAGCATCACTGCCTCAGCTCTACCTCAGATCATAAGGCATTAGATTTTCATAGGAGCACCGATCCCTGGTTAGGGACTGCTTGCTTACAAATTAGTCGAGTAAGAAATCCATGTAAAAAATGAAATTGATTATATAATGGGTTCAATATGTGATGGAGATAAAAGTTCAAAGCAAAGTAACCATAAAAGGCTTTGTGGAATAGTTGCTAATGAGCTGAATGTTGAAAGATGATTAAGTGCTTAAGTGCTTGTCAGGTAGCCAGGTGTGGTGCTGGCAATGAGTAGAGCAAAGCACGAGGAACAATATAGAGGCTGATGATGTATTCCAAAATTGCAGGTGCAAATGTTTAGAGAACAGAGGTACCAGTGGTGTTGCAGGGTGGGATGAGGTACATGTATAAATAAAATGGGGCTGGAAGGTGAGATGCATGATCGTAGGACCCTTTCTAAGGAGTTTGAATTGTATTCTATAGATAGTGAGAAGCCACTGTAGGGCCTTGAGTTAAGAAATAGCATGATTGGTTATATATTTTAAAAAGATAGTTGTACTCCACAACATAAGTCATCAGGGAAGTACAAATCAAGTGAAATACCACTACACACCTATTGGCATGCCCCAAATCCTGAACGCTGATATCATCAAATGCTGGCAACGGTGTGGTGCAATAGAACTCCTATTCATTGCTGGTGGGAATGCAAAATGGTACAGCCACTTTGGAAAACACTGTGGCAGTTATTACAAAACTAAACATACTCTAACCACAAGATCCAGCAGTTGTGCTCATTGGTATATTTACCCAAATACACACACACACACACACACACAAAGGTACAATTAAGAAATGGGCAAAGGACCTGAACAGACATTTTACCAAAGAGGATATACAGAAGGCCAATAGACATATGAAAAAATGCTCAACATCACTAATCATCAGGGAAAAGCAAATTAAAACCATAAGATCACCTCACAGCTGTCAGAATGGCTATCATCCATAAAGCAGTAAGTAACCAATGTTGGAGAGGATGTAGAGAAAAGAGAGACTTTGTACATTGTGGGTAGGATTGTAAATTAGTACAGCTCCTATGAAAACAGTATGGAAATTCTTCAAAAAATTAAAAGTAGAGCTGTTATATGATTTAGCAATTCCACTTCTGGGTATTTATCCAAAGAATACAAAAGTACTAATTCAAAAAGATATATGCACCCCTATGTTCACTGCAGCATTACTAGTAATAACCAAGATAATGGAAGCAACCTAGATGTCCATCAGTAGATGTCCAATAAAGAAAATGTGACTGACAGATACACACAGGAATATTATTCAGTGATAAAAATGAATGAAATGTTGCTATTTGCAGCAACATGGATAGACCTAGAGGGTACTGTACTGAGTGGAGTAAGTCAGACAGAGACAGACAAATGCCACATGATTTCACTTACATGTGAAATCTAAAGAACAGAATAAATGAATAGACAAAACAAAAAAACTCATAGATACAGAGAACATTTTGATGGTTGCCAGAGGGTAGGGGGCAGGGAGGTGGGTGAAAAAGGAGAAGCAATTAAGAAGTACAAATTAGTAGCTACAAAATAGTCATGAGATTGTAAAGTATAGCATAGTCAATCATGTAATTATTGGGTACTAGATTTATCAGGGTGATCACTTCATAAGTTATGTAAATAACTCGTACACCTAAAAGTAATATTGTATTATATTTAATGCCAACCGTAATTGAAAAACATTATTTAAAAAAATCCAAAAAAATCTAGCAATATATATAAAGTCTTATATACCATATACAAATGGTTTGTTCAATGTACAAAAATCAGTTAATGTAATACAATATATTAATAGTATAAGAGACAAAATCCACATGATTATCTCAATAGACTAGGAGAAAGAAAAGCATTTGATAAATTCCAGCACTGTTTGTGATTCAAAAAACAAACACCTAAACAAAGTAGGAATATCAGGTTGTCTTCAACCTGATAAAAATTATGAAAACCCCACAGCTAAAATTATACCTTATGATGAGAGGTTTAATGCTTTCCAACAACAGTCAGGAATAAAACAAAAGTGTCTGTTTTCACTACTTCTATTCAACCTTATATTGGAGATTCTAGGCAGGGCAGTTAGGTAAGAAAAGGAAATAGTGAGCCTCCGGATTGGAAAAGAAGAAGTAGCAATATCTATTCGCAGATCATATGATCTTGAATATAGAAAATTCCAAGGAGTCCACAAATAATCTTCTAGAACAATAAATATGTTCAAGATTGTAGTATACAAGATCGATATATTAAAATCAATTGTATTTCTATACAGTAGCAGTGGTCGATATGAAAAATTATGGCAATAATTTCATTTGAATGACATCAAAAAATAAAATTCATAGGAATACATTTTTTTAAATGCAAAATTTGTACTACTTTAAAAACATAAAACATTTTTGAAAGCCTTTAAAGAAGTTATAAATAAACTGAAAGACAACACATGTTTATGGGTTAGAAGACTTAATATTGTCAATTAGAAGATTCAACACAATCCTTATCAAAACCCCAACTGGTATCTTTGCAAAATAGACAAGTTGATCCAAAATTTCTATGGAAATTCAAAGGACCCAGAATAGCCAACAATCTTGAAAGAAAAAATTAGAGGACTCACACTTCCTGATTTCAAAACTTACTACGAAGCTAAAAAGACAGCAGAACTGGTATAAGTATAGAACTATATATAGTTCAATGGTTAGACTTGAGGGACCAGAAGTTAACTCTCGTATTTATGGCCAGTTGGTTTTCAACTAGGGTGCCAAGACAATTCTGTAGAGATAGAATAGTTTTTCCAAAAAATGGTGCTGGGACAGCTAGTTATTTACTTGCAAAAGAATAAAGCTGGACCCTTATTTCACACCATCCACAAAAATAAATTCGAAATGGACTATAGACCTAAATATAAGGTCTAAAATGATACAATTTGTAGAAAAGTATGTACATGTACAGTTGACCTTTCAACAACACAGGCTCAGTGTGCCAACCCTGCTCGCAGCTAAAAATCCATGTATAACTTTTGACTCCCCAAAAACTTAACTGCTGTCTACCGGAAGCCTTACCAATAACATAATCAGTTGATTAACACCAATTTTGCATGTCATATGTATTATATACTGTTATTTTTACAATAAAGTAAGCCACAGAAAAGAAAATATTAAGAAAATCATAAGGTCTACGGCCATGCCGCCCTGAACAAGCCCGATCCCATCTGATCTCGGAAGCTAAGCAGGGTCAGGCCTGGTTAGTACTTGGATAGGAGACTACCTAGGAAGACCAGGTGCTGCAGGCCTAAAAAATAAGGGATTGTAAGCTGACAAGGTCCTTGCAATCTATGAGGTCAATCAAGGGTTTTCTCGCCTAAAAAAAAAAAAAGAAAGAAAATAATAAGGAAGAGAAAATACATTTTAAGTACTGCAGTGTATTCATCAATACTGTAAGTTTACACCCTCTTTATAAGATTATGTTTGTCAGTATCTATGTCAGTATTATCTCATAAGATACAAACACTGTAGGTGTTATACATATTACTAACACTATACATCAAAAATGAAAAGATAATGTGAAAAAATATTTATTTACAGATATAACCTTTCATACATTGACAAGAAGTAGCAATATAATTGCTTCATGGTAACCTATCCTATACACTAATAAAGGAATCAGTACAAAATTTTTTATGGCATATGGTATTAGAGTCATATTCACAAGACAGTATTGGAAACATTGTTACATTTTTTTCAAAAAGCACTTACCTGTGATGATAGGCTGATATGCAGTTTCTCCAATTATGAGAGAGAGAGGCATACTGTACAGTAATGCAGTTCTTTGAAAGCACAGTTATAAAACAGTAAGAAAACTAACACATTATTAATTTTTTATTAAATATCAGTCACCTCAAGCCTATGTAAGGATAGGCTATCCACTCCATACAAGTTTGCACACAATGTTCTACACGATGAATACTTAGTAATTATGATGATGACACAAAAATGTCATGTAGTTCTTGCCATACGGTTACTGAATTTTCACACAAAGAAATTCACACACATGCACAACAGATAAGCTTATTAACTGTATGGCATGATTCTTTACTATTCACTAGGTGGAAGTGGATCATTATTGTCTTCATCCTAGTCTTCACATGTCGTAGGCTGAGGAGGAGGAGGGGGAGGAGTTGGTCTTGCTGTCTCAGGTGTCAGAGGCAGAAGAGGAGGAGATGGAAGGAAAGGCAGGCATACTCAGTGTAACTTTACAGAAATATAATTCTTGCCTGACTTCTCCTTTTTCATTTCTCTAAAAATGTTTTTATACACTTCCAGTCCTTTCACTGTTGGCTTTAGTATCACTTCCTGTATAAGAGAAGGGTCAAAAGAAGTCAAAAGCAGTCTTGAATAATCGGAACCCTTATATCAGATTGCCTAATATCAATTTGTTTTTTGGCACTGCTTCTTTTACATCTTCATGCAGCATTGGTTTAAAAGCACTCATTTACATCAAATTGTCTTCTCAATTCATCTGGTGTGGTGTCTATTAGCTCTTGAATTTCTCCAAGATCCATATCTTGAATCCCTTCACCCGCATTCCCCACCTTTTTTGGGGGCCATATCCATAACCTCTTTTATTATTTCCCTGACTGGCTCTATTGTAAATACACA
>NW_006439718.1:2341689-2357415 GCF_000325575.1 Pteropus alecto
TTATTGTTTGGGGCTTGTTGGCTCTTACAGCTCTTTCTATAACAATGATGGCATCTTCAATGGTATAATCCTTCCAGACTTTCATGATATTCTCTCCTTTGAGGTGCTCTTCCATAGCATTGACAATCCTTTCCATAGAGCACTGTGTGAAATGAGCCTTAAAGGTCCTTATAACTCCCCTGATCTAGAGAGTGTAGTAGAGATATTGAGTTTCAGGATAAGTAGACTGCTTTGATGCCTTCAGTGTTGAACCCATGGGGTTCTGGGTGGCCGGGAGCATTGTCCAATATCAAGATAACTTTAAAAGGCAGTTCCTTACTGGCAGGGTACTTCCTGACTTCAAGGATTGATGGAACCAATCCAGAAAAAAGTGTTCTTGTTGTCCAGGCCATCTTGTACAACCAATACTGGCAGCTGGTGTTTATCTTTTCCCTTCAAGGCTCAGGGGTTAGCTTAGCAGCTTTATGGATAAGGGCAGTCCTGATCATAAGTCAAACTGTATTTGCACAGAACATTAGAGTTAGCCTGTCCCTTCCTTTGTTGCATTTTTCCTTTCCAGAATAGGGCACTTTTATCTGCATTAAAAACCTGAGAGGCAGATATCATTTCTCCTCTGTGATTTTCTTAATAGTGCCTGAGAACTGGTCTGCTGCTTCTTGGTCAGAAGCTGCTTCTCCTTGTATTTTGACATTTTCTAAGCCAAACCTCTTTCGAAAATTATCAAATGATCATTTACTGCCATTAAATTCTTCAGCTTTAGATCCTTTAAGTTATAGCCAAATAATGGCTTTGCTTTTTCTTAAATCATATAGAGTCTATAGGTATACCTTTCTTATATCAATCTTGCACTCACGTTAAAACTGCATTTTCAACACAAGTTAAAAAGGTATATTTTGCAAGGTTTTCATGCCTGCTGTTGATGTTGCAGCAATGGGTTCACAAATTTCCTTTTTTTCTTTTTTTTTTTTTAAACGATGGTTCTTATGCTGGATTCTTTTATCTTGAAATGGTGGGCAACTGCAGCTGCAAACCTTGCTCTATAGTACATATCAAGCAATTCAACTTTTTCTTCTTATGTCATAACTTTTCTCTGCTTTTTGGTAGGACTTATAGCATCACTAGTAGCACTTTTTATGGGTCCAATGGTATCATTCAAGATTTAGGGTATTACACTAAACACAGTGAAAAATACGTGAAAACCTTGAGAGATCACTTTTTACTGCAATACAGTTCTACTGGAGGGATGAACTGCTTACGTGGAGGTGATTAGCATCACATAGTTTTTCAAGTAGATTCTTGCAATACTTGCTCACCGCAATAGCAATAGGAGATGACTATAGAATTATTACATTAGTACAGTATATACAACAGTTAATTTTTATGCAGTTATGATTTAATATGACATTTGTTTACATTCCTCTCAACTGGCGTGATTATGTGCTTAAGTTTTGTTAAATTTTAACTCTTTAGAATAGATTTGTGTATATATTGTGGTAGTAAATGATAAAACAAACTAGTACCTACATAAATTTTTTGTATATATGACGTACCTAACTTTTTCTTAATTTTTCAATATTTCTAGGCTTCACGGTTTGTCTGTGTTTCAGATTGGCACTAATCTCTAAAAATGTTTTAAATATATTTATTGAAAAAGATCTGCATATAGGTGGACCTGCACAGTTTAAATCTGTGTTGTTCAAAGATCAGCTGTAAATCTTTATTGTCTTGAATTAGGCAAAGCTTTTAAAATATGACACAAAAAGCACAGCAACAACAGAAAAATAGCCAAATTGGACTTCATGAAAGTTTAAAACTTTTGTACTTCAAAGAACACCATTAAGAAAGTTAAAAAGACAACCCTTAAAACTGGAGAAAATATTTGCAACTCATGTATATGTTAAGAGGCTTGTATCTAGAAAACTTAAAAAATCCTTACAACTCAATAATAAAAAGACAACCCAATTGAAAATGGACAGAGGATCTGAATAGACTTTCTGAAGAGATATTTCTGTAAAGAAGGTATACAAACGGCAATAAGCACATAAGATGCTCAGTACCATTGTCATTAGAGAAAGGCAAGTCACAATCACAATGAGACAGTACTTCACACCAGTAGGATGACTTTAATCAAAAAGACAATGAAGAGTATTGACAAGAACACGGAGAAATTAGTACCCTAATCCATTCCTGGTGGGAATTTAAAATGGTTCAGATGTCTTTTGAAAACAGTTTGGTAGTTCCACAAATTGCTAAATGTGGAGCTACCACATACACAGTAATTCCACTCCTAGATATATGTGGGGAGAAAAGAAAACATGTCCACACAAAAACTCAAATGTTCTCATAGCATTATTCATAATAGCCAAAAATTGGAAACAATTCAAAATGCCCATCAACTGATGACTGAATAAACATTTATTTAGCCATTAACAAAGAATAAAGTACTGATACATCCTAGAACATGGATGAACTTTTGAAAACATGCTAAATATTTCACAAAATATTATATATTATGATTCTATTTATAGCGGAAGGTCCAGAATAGGCAAAATTATAGAGATAGAAAGTAGATTAGTGGTTGCCTAGGGCTGAAAGGGAAAGGGAGAATTTGGGAGTGATGTCTGAAGAGTGTAGCATTCCTTTTTGAGGTGGTGAAAATGTTCTAAAAATGATTCTGATGGTTGTACAAATCTTAAACATACTAAAAACAAGTAAATTTTAGACTGTAAATGGGTGAATTCTGTGGTATGTAAATTATATTAGATAAAGCTATTAAGATTTACTTACCTCTCCAGAAAGATGTGTATCATCTGTCGTCTAGTTTAAGGTCAAGACCCAACCCCCTTTACAAAGTTTTCACTGATTAATAGCAATTTATCAATTTCATTATTCCTATTCTTCTAATTATACACTTGTAATTTATCTTAGTACTTCTGTCAGTTGTGTTTGCCTCTCAGATTTATTAGTCATTGTATGTTTGTGTATGGAGGTTATGAGTAATGTCTGTTACCAGCATTAACCATCTCAGTGCTATACTGATGGATAACCTCTGGAAACTCAAATGCTCATTGATTATTTAGTGGGTCCTATTTTTAAGGAATCTATTAAAATGGTTGGTATTCCTTCTATTCAGTGTGGTTCAAATGTATAGCGGCTATAAATTATACTTTATTTGGTTAGAAAACATAACTTAGGTGTTTTAGAAAAGGATATACGTAAATTTTTCAAAGTCTTGCAAATACATACTTATTGAGTTCGTTGGTTTAAATATCATTAACAAGAAAAATAATTGTTGAGCATGTACTGTATATAAAGAACAGTGCTGAGCTCTAGTAAGATACGGAAAATTATTGCAAATACACCTGGTTTTTAATAATCTTACAGTCTAATTGGGGGATGGGAGTGATTTCAGAGACAAATGTGAAAAGTTCGGAATTAGCATAGTAAGCACTAAAATGAATCCTGGGGCTGTCTAGAAGATTAATAATGGCCAGAGTTGTTCAGAAAATGTTTATGGAGGAATGAGATTTTCAAATAGGCTTATTAAAATAATTATTCTTGTTTTTTAGGTACAAAACTCAAAACATGAACAACAATACATATTACCAATGTTCAAAGCTGATTTGGCTAGAACTGGAATACAGTTGCCTACAACATATTCCAGAGGAATTAGAAAAGTCAAAGTAATGGATAACAGAAAAGATCCTCCATTCTTCAATGAAGATAACGTGGGACCATTTTATTACAAACTTCCTTTTTATGATACCATGGAGCTCTTCATTGAAACATTGACTGGAACATGTTTTGAGCTGAGAGTTTCACCCTTTGAAGCTGTAATTTCTGTGAAAGCAAAAATTCAAAGATTGGAAGGTACTAGTCTTTCTTTACTTTTAGGATATGAGGATTAAATTTGTTTATCAAGAGTATACAAATAACTTAAATTTTTCTTATGGAGAAAATGTCAAACACACATGGAATTTTAAAGTCTAGGGTAATGGGCCGCCATATACCTCTTACTCAGCTTCAACAGTTATCAATTCATTAACTAACTTATTACCATTCCTGGATTTCTCCCACCCTAGTCCCCTTGTACCAGATTCTTTTTTTTTTTTCCAAACATTTTATTTTATTATTAGTTTCAAGTATACAGTACATTGGTTAGATATTTGTACAGCTTATGAAACGATCCCCCCGATTACTGTTACCCCTCTGGCTCTACACATAGCCATTATACTACTCTGACCACGTTCCCTCTGCCGTGTTCCCCATCCCCGTGACGATCTCTCAACTACTAATTTGTACTGCTTTAACCCTTCACCCTCTTCTCCCAGTTCCCTAACTCCCCTCCCCTCTGGCAGTCACCAGATTGTTCTCTGTATTTCTGAGTCTGTTTTCAATTAATTTCTTCTTTTTGTTCCTTGGGTTCTGAAAGTAAGTAAAATTATATGGTATTTATCTTTTTCTGTCTGACTTAACTTCGCTCAGCGTGATAACTGCTAGGTCCATCCATGTCGTTGTAAATAGTAGGATTTCACTTTTTTATGGCTGAGTAATATTCCATTGTATATATGAACCATAACTTCTTTATCCAGTTGTCTGTTAATGGGCACTTGGTTGTTTCCATATCTTGGCTATTGTGAATTGTGCTACCATGAACATAGGGATGCATAGATCTTTACAAATTAGTGTTTTGGTTTTCTTTGGGTAAATACCCAGAAGTGCAACTGCTAGGTCAAAAGGTTGATCCATTTTTAATTTTTTGAGGAACCTCTAGACTATTTTCTATAATGGCTATACCAGTTTGCAATCCCACCAACAGTGTAGAGGGTTCTCTTTTCTCTATGTCCTTACCAACACTTGTTGTTCTTTGATTTATTGATATAGCCATTCTGACAGGTGTTAGGTGATATCACATTGTGATTGTAATTTGCATTTCTCTGATGATTAAAGACCTTGAGCATCTTTTCGAAAATATGACTATTGCCCATCTGTATTTCCTCTTCAGAGAACTATCTGTTCAGATCTTCTGCCCATTTTAAAATTGGATTGTTTGTTTTTTTGTTGTTGAGTTGTATAAGTTCTTTATATATGTTGGATATTAACCTCTTATCAGATGTATCATTAGCAAACATCTCCCAATCACTTGGTTGTCTTTTTGTTTTGTTAATGGTTCCCTTTGCTGTACAAAAACTTTTTAGTTTTATTAGTCCCATTTATTTATTTTTTCTTTTGTTTTCCTTGCCCAGGGAGATATATCCAAAAAGAAATTACTGTTAGTAATATCAGAGCGTTTACTGCCTATGTTTTCTTCTAGAAGTTTTATGGTTTTGGGTCTTACACTTACATCTTTAATCCATTTTGAATCTATCATTATATATGGTGTAAGAAGGTGGTCCAGTTTCTTTTTTTTGCATGTATCTGTCTAGTTTTCCCAACACTATTTATTGAACAGACTGTCTTTATCTCATTGTATATTCTTGCCTCCTTTCCCAAATATTAAAGGAGTGTATAGATGTGAATTTATTTCTAGGCTCTCTATTCTGTTCTCTTGATCAATGTATCTATTTTTGTGCCAGTTCCATGTTGTTTTGACTACCGTAGACTTTGGGTAGTATGGCCATTTGAATGATGTTGATTCTTCCTACCCATGAGCACGGTATATGCTTCCATTTATTTGTTTCTTCAATTTCTTTTTTCAATGATTTATAATTTTATGAAAACAGGTCCTTTACCTCCTTGGTTAATTTGATTCCCAGGTATTTTATAGTTTTTGATGCAATTGTAAATGGTATTGTTTTCTTAATTTCTCTTTCTGAAAGTTCATCATTGGTGTATAAAAATGCCGCTGACTTCTGAATATTTATTTTCTATCGTACTCCTTTACTGAATTCATTCATCAGTTCTAACAGTTTTTTGGTGGAATCTTTAGAGTTATCTATATATAGTATCGTGTCATCGACAAATAAGTCGAGTTTTACTTCTTTCTTTCCAATTCAGGTACCTTTTATTTCTCTTTCTTGTGTGATTGCTGTGGCTAAGACTTCCAGTACAATGTTGAAGAGGAGTGGTGAAAGTGGGCATCCTTATCTTGTTCTTGATCTTAAGGAAAAGGCTTTCCCCATTGAGTGTGATGTTAGCTGTAGGTTTGTCATATATGGCCTTTATTATGTTGAAGTATGTTCCCTCTAAGCCCACTTGCTGAGATTTTTTATCATAAATAGATGCTGGATTTTGTCAAAAGCTATTTCTGCATCTATTGATATGATCATATGGTTTTTTATCTTTCGTTTTGTTAATGTGGTGTACCACATTAATTGATTTGCAGATATTGTACCAATCTTGCATCCCAGGAATAAATCTAACTTGATCATGGTGTATGATATTTTTAATGTATCACTGAATTCATTTTGCTAATATTTTATTGAGGATTTTTACATCGATATTCATAAGAGATATCAGCCTGTAATTTTCTTTTTTTGTAACGTCTTTGTCTGGTTTTGCAATCAAGTTGTAACGGTGGCCTTATGAAAGGAGTTAGAAAGCCTTCTCTCTTCTTGAATTTTTTGGAAGAGTTTGAGAAGTATAGGTGATAATTCTTCTTTAAATATTTGGTAAAATTCATCTGTGAAGCCATCTGGTCCAGGACTTTTGTTATCTGGGAGGTTTTTGATTACTGATTTTATTTTGTTGGTGGTAATCGATCAATTCATATTTTCTGTTTCTTCTTGACTTAGTCTTGGGAGACTGTATGTTTCTAGGAATGTGTCCATTTCTTCCAGATTGTCCAATTTGTTGGTGTATAATTGCTCATCGTATTTTCTTATGATTCTTTGTATTTCTTTGGGTCAGTAGTTATTTCTCCTCTTTTGTTTCTGATTTTATTTATTTGAGTCTTCTCTCTTTTTTCCTTGATGAGTCTGGTTAAGGGTCTGTGAATTTTCTTTATCCTTTCAAAGAAGCAGCTCTTAATTCCATTAATCTTTTGTATTATTTTTCTAGACTCTATTTCATTTATTTCCCCTCTGATCTTTATTATTTTCTTCCTTGTATTCACTTTGGGCTTTGTTTGCTGTTCTTTTTCTAGTTATTTTAAGTGTAAGGTTAGATTGTTTATTTGAGCTTTTTCTTGTTTCTTGAGGTAGGCCTATATTGCTATGAATTTCCTTTAGGTCTGCTTTTGCTGTGTCCCATAGATTTTGAGTTATCATGTTTTCATTTTCATTTGTCTCTAGTTATCTTTTGATTTCTTCCTTGATCTCATTGTTAACCTATTCATTGTTTAGTAGCATGTTATTTAGCCTCCATGCATTTGTGTATTTTCCAGCTTTTTCTTGTAGTTGATACTTAGTTTCATTCATTGTGATCAGAGAAGATGGTTGATATGTTTTCGATCTTCTTAAATTTATTGAGACTTGTTTTGTGTCCTGACATGTGGTCTGTCCTGAAAAATGTTCCATGTGCACTTGAGAAGAATGTATATTTTTCTGCTTTGGAGTGAAATGCTCTGAAAATATCTATTAAATCCTTCTGGTCTAGTGTGTCTTTTAGTCCCATTTTTTCCGTGTTGATTTTTTGTCGGGAAGACCTGTCCATTGCTGTCAATGCTGTGTTAAATTCTCCTACAATGAGTGTACTACTGTTGATCTCTCCTTTCATGTCAGTCAATAATTGCTTTATGTATGTAGATGCTCTTATGTTGGGTGTGTATATATTTACTACGGTTTGTCCTCTTGATATATTGATCCTTTTATCATCATGTAATGCCTTTTTTTTTTGTCTCTTATTATAACCTTTGTTTAAAGTCTATTTGTCTGATATAAGTATTGCTGCTCTACCAGATTCTTTTGAAGCAAATTCATGGCATCATGTTAATAGCGTGAAATATTTTTAAACAGTTTTAAACAGTGAAATATTTTTAAACTGTTTTTCAACAGTTTATGGTGATACACAAACTCTGTCATAACTATGTTACAGTTACTTTTAATAGGCAATAGTAATTGAGGTCCCTTTGGGAATACTTTTTTTTTAATGTGCAGATTTTCTGAGAACTCTTTTTGGCTTACATTTACATAATTTGAAGTTTCCTAAGTAGAGCAGGGTTAGTCAATATTGTATATTATCCCTTTTGTGGTTTGTATATTTGTGAAAAGTCATAAATTACCTTGTGTAAAATACGTCTTTTTCTTTATACTTTGAAGATTTCTGAAATAAGTGGTATTTGCCATTTACAGTTGTTAAAATGCAGTATTGACTGGAAAATTAAATTGCTTTATATACCACTAAATGGATCTTTACTTTTCGAGCCAGCTGGAACTTGATTGTAAAGGTAGTAACTAGCACTGCCCTCCAGCCCAGTTTAAGTTCAGGATTGTAGAAAGATGAAGAGGTTTGGAATTTTTATCTTTGTTAATCAAGAATCCTGGTAACTGCAGAATTGCTGTTCCTCTAGTAAGTAACTTCTGTCGAAGTTAATGTCCAACTGAGTCCAATGACCACATCAGTACATCCAGTAATGGCACATTAAGCTTTTGTCTTCCCAAATGATTTGGTGAGATGTGGAGTCCAAATAGTTTATTTTTGCTTTGTTCTGTTGTTGTTGTTTTTTCATTTATTTATATGATGGTGTAATAATATCTTTTTTATCAGCAAGAAGATAAAAATTCTCTTGTATTCTAAATAATTTCTGTATTTTTTCCTCCTTTCATACATTTTGAATAATCTCTGTACACCAAAAGCACTTTAGAGAACATCCTGTTTAGGTCTCTTAATGTTAGAAGAGTAAACTCAGGCTTAGAGAAGATTAGGGCTCAACCAAGGGAATTATTTAGTTACTGATAGAGTTAGGACCAGAACCAAAATGTAGACTTTTTGTCCTCTGTAGGAGGAGGCATTGTCAGGGTAAAAGCAATGGCTTTGTAGTTATTAGTTGAATCCTAGGTTAGAGAATTATAAAATGAATACAGTTATTGGGATATTAAATGAGGTAATATGTAAAATGCCTGTTGTCTTAGTCTGCTAGGGCTATACAAAATACCATAGATTGGGTGGTTTAAAGAACAGAAATTTCTTTTCTCACAGTTCTGGAGGCTAGAAGTCTGAGATCTGGACAGCCGTATGGTCAGGTTCTGGTGAGGGCTTTCTTCCTGACCTGTAGACAGCCATCTTCTCAGTGTGTCCTTACATGGCAGAGAGAAATAGGGGAGAGGGGAGATGGGGGACAGGGGAGAGAGAGGGGAAAGAGGGTAAAAGAGAGGAAAGAGAGAAAAAGAACAAAATGAGCTCTCTGGTATTTCTTCTTATAAGGGCACTGATCCCACCATGAGGTCCTTACCTTCATGACTTCGTCTAAGTATCTCCCAAAGGCCCACTGGGAGTTAGGGTTTCAAAATATAAATTTTGGGGGACACAGTTCAGTCCGTAGCACCTACCACTAGTGGTCAATAGATTTTAATTCCTGTTCTCATTCTTCATCCTCATACCCTACATCCTTTCCTTTTCTCTTATTCCCAATACTGTCTTATAACTTCATGTAACCCATGGGCAATGACAGTCATTCTGTTCTTCAGCAGGCTTCAGGAGGCTTTCATGAAAAATTATTTAAATTTTTTTTTCTGGGTGACCTTTCTGTTTTCACCAAGGAAGACATTTGGGGCTAACGTGGTGGGTATGACTCTCCGAGACAGAGGAATATGAGGTAGGAAGGATAGAAGGTAGAGGTGACACTGCTTGGTTTAATCCTTTAGGGAAATAGTTGCTCTGACAGATGATTTTTCCTTTTGGGCAGCTTTTGGTAAGTCCAAAACTAGAGCTTAATAGGAGATAGAAGGGTAGATGGAGAAGACTGTGGAGAAAAGGCTGAAGGAGTATGCTGGATGAGGAATGATGATCCTGTAGTGAGAAAGGAGGAGTACCTTCAGGGCCTTGAAGGCACAGGAGCACTGAGGCCAGGCTGCCTGATTTCACATTACTTGCTGAGCAAATTATTTAACCTCTCTTTACCTCAATTGTGCTAATTTTAAATGGGAATAATAATAATACCTATCTCAAAGAGTTGTTCTTAGGATAAAATGAGTTAGTAAATGTAAAGCATGTAGCAGAACGTTTGTGTTCTTTATCAGGAGAAAACAGTCTATGTAGATAGTGTAGTGTGTACCCAAGAATATAAGAGCTCTGACCTTGGGGGTAGATGTAATTTAGCTGAGTTTCTAGAGAAGGCAAATTATTTGGAGCTTGTCATTACCTAAAATATAGGTCTGCAAAGGAGAGTACATACTACTCAGAGGATATGAAAAATTATCCAATGGAATTTGGAAAGAAAAAATGTGCCAAGAAATGGAAAGGATTATTGTCATTGGTTCTTTATTGCCATAGGCTGTGGATTCCCTGGACTTGCCATCTAGAGTACTTATAAATTTTGGGTATTAACCTCTTATAGGATGTGTTCTTGGCAAATAGCTTCTTACATTTGATAGGTTGTTTTTTTGTTTTGTTGGTGGTTTCCTTTGCTGTGCAAAACCTTTTTGGTTTGATGTAGTCTCATTTGTGTATTTATTTTCATTTGTTTCCCATGCCTGAGGTGACGTGTCAGAAAACATATTACTAAGAGCAGTGTTAGAGAGTTTACTGCCTATGTTTTCTTCTAGGAGTTTTATGGTTTCAGAGACTTAAATATGAGTATTTAAGTCTCTAATCCATTTTGAGTTTAGTCTTGTTTATGATGTAAGAAGTTGGTCCAGTTTCATATTTTTGCATGTTCTGTCCAGTTTTTTCAGCACTAATTATTGAAGAGACTGTCTTTACCCCACTGTATAGTTTTCCCTCCTTTGTTGTAAATTAATTGACCATAAAGGTGTGGGTTTATTTTTGGGGTCTCTCTTCCATTGATCTACGTATCTGTTTTCATGACAGTACTGTGCTGTTTTGATTACTATAGCCTTATAGTATAGTTTGAGATCAGGTATTGAGATACCTCCAACTTTGTTCTTTGTCAAGATTGCTACGGCTATTTGGGGTATTCTGTGGCTCCAAATTTTGAAAAAAATTTTTGAGTTCTGTGAAAATGCCTTTGGTATTTTGACAGGGATTGCATTTAGTTTATAGAATGCTTTGGGATATTTCAACAATGTTAATTCTTCTTATCCATGAACATGGTGTATACTTCCATTTATTTGTATCTTTATTTTCTTTAATGTCTACTCATTTTGTGAGTACAAGTCTTTTACCTCTTTGGTTAAATTTATTCCTAGGGTTTTTCTTTTATGCAATTGTAAGTGAGAATGTTTTCTTAATATTTATTTCTTATATTTCACTTTTGGTTTATAGAAATGCAACTGATTTCTGAATATTAATTTTGTATCATACTACTTGACTGAATTCACTTATCAATTCTAGTTTTTGGTAGAATCTTTAGGGTTCTCTATATATAGTGACTGAAGCATTTAATCCACTTACAGTTAAAGTGATTAATGACAGTTGTGTAGTTAGTATTCTTTTATTATTTGTATTTAAGCTCTTTTTTTTTCTTTTTTTTACGCAAATAATGACAGTTTTACATCTTTCTTTCCACTTTGGATGCTATTTATCTGTTTTTCTTATCTGATTGCTGTGGCTAGGACTTCTAATGCTATGTTAAATAGAAATGGTGAAAGTGGACATCCTTGTCTTGTTCTTAATTGTAAAGAAAATGTTTTCAGTTTTTCACCATTGGGGTTGATGTTAACTGTGGTTTTTCATATGTGGCCTTTGTTATGTTGAGGTATGTTCCCTTAGTTGTCATTGTGTTGAGAATTTTTATCATAAATAGATGTTGGATTTTGTCACGTGCTTTTTCTGTATCTACTGATAGGATCATATGATTGTTATCCTTTTTTTTTTGTTCATGTAGTGTTTCATGTCAATTGATTTGCAGATATTGAACCAACCTTGCGTTGCAGGAATGAAGCCTACTTGATCAAGTAAAAATATGTGATATAATGTTTTATTTAAGTCCATTGTTTTTTTATTGATTTTCTCTCTGGAAGATCAATCTCTTAATGTCAATGGGATGTTAAAGTTCCCTACTATGTCTGTATTGCTGTCAGTCTCTTTTTATGTCAGTTAATATTTGTTTTATGTATATAAGTGCACCTGTGTTGGATGCATAAATGTTTACAAGGGTTGATTCCTTTATCATTATATAATGTTCCTCTTTGTCTCTTATAATAACCTTTGTTTTAAAATCTATTTTGTCTTGATATAAGAATTGCTACTCCAGCTTTTAATTGTTTCTATTTGCATGACCTGCCTTTTTACATCTCTTTATTTTTAGTCTGTGTGTGTATTTTAATCTGAAGTGGGTCTCTTGTAGACCGTATACATGTGGGTCTTATTTTCTTATCCATTCAGCTACCCTATGTCTTGACTGAAGCATTTAATCCACTTACAGTTAAAGTGATTAATGACAGTTGTGTAGTTAGTATTCTTTTATTATTTGTATTTAAGCTCTTTTTTTTTCTTTTTTTTTATTCTTTTTCTTAAAGAAATTCTTTTAATATTTCTTGTGATACTGGTTTGGTGGTGATGAATTCCTTTAACTTTTTCTTGCCTAGTAAGCTCTTTATCTGTCCTGCAATTCTAAATGATAGCTTTGCTGAGTAGAGTAATCTTGGTTGTAGGTCCTTGCTTTTCATCACTTTGACTATTTTGTGCCAATTGCTTTTGGCCTGCAAAGTTTCTGTTGAGAAATCAGCTGATAGTCTTATTTGAGCACCCTTCTAGGTAACTAACTACTTTTCTCTTGTTCCTTTTAAGATTCTCTCTTTGACTTTAACCTTTGGCATTTGAATAATGAATGATGTGTGTCTTGATGTGGGCCTCTTTGGGTTCACTTCATTTGGGACTCTCTGTGCTTCCTGGGCTTGTATGTCTATTTCCGTCACCAGGTTAGGAAAGTTTTTCATCAATATTTCTTGAAATAAGTTTTCAGTTCCTTGCTCTCTCTTCTCTTTCTGGCACCCCTATGATGTGAATGTTGTTACACTTGATGTTGCAGAGGCCCCTTAAACTATTTTCATTTATTTGGATTCTTTTGTCTTGTTGCTGTTCTGATTAGGTGTTTTCTGCTACCTTATCTTCTAAATCACTGATTTGATCCTCTCCTTAATCTGTTGATTCTCTAATGTATTCTTTAGTTATTGTATTCTTCACTTCTGACTGGTTCTTTGATATAAGAATTGCTACTCCAGCTTTTAATTGTTTCTATTTGCATGACCTGCCTTTTTACATCTCTTTATTTTTAGTCTGTGTGTGTATTTTAATCTGAAGTGGGTCTCTTGTAGACCGTATACATGTGGGTCTTATTTTCTTATCCATTCAGCTACCCTATGTCTTGACTGAAGCATTTAATCCACTTACAGTTAAAGTGATTAATGACAGTTGTGTAGTTAGTATTCTTTTATTATTTGTATTTAAGCTCTTTTTTTTTCTTTTTTTTTATTCTTTTTCTTAAAGAAATTCTTTTAATATTTCTTGTGATACTGGTTTGGTGGTGATGAATTCCTTTAACTTTTTCTTGCCTAGTAAGCTCTTTATCTGTCCTGCAATTCTAAATGATAGCTTTGCTGAGTAGAGTAATCTTGGTTGTAGGTCCTTGCTTTTCATCACTTTGACTATTTTGTGCCAATTGCTTTTGGCCTGCAAAGTTTCTGTTGAGAAATCAGCTGATAGTCTTATTTGAGCACCCTTCTAGGTAACTAACTACTTTTCTCTTGTTCCTTTTAAGATTCTCTCTTTGACTTTAACCTTTGGCATTTGAATAATGAATGATGTGTGTCTTGATGTGGGCCTCTTTGGGTTCACTTCATTTGGGACTCTCTGTGCTTCCTGGGCTTGTATGTCTATTTCCGTCACCAGGTTAGGAAAGTTTTTCATCAATATTTCTTGAAATAAGTTTTCAGTTCCTTGCTCTCTCTTCTCTTTCTGGCACCCCTATGATGTGAATGTTGTTACACTTGATGTTGCAGAGGCCCCTTAAACTATTTTCATTTATTTGGATTCTTTTGTCTTGTTGCTGTTCTGATTAGGTGTTTTCTGCTACCTTATCTTCTAAATCACTGATTTGATCCTCTCCTTAATCTGTTGATTCTCTAATGTATTCTTTAGTTATTGTATTCTTCACTTCTGACTGGTTCTTTATCATATTTTCAATCCCCATTTTTGCCTTCTTTTTGTTAAAGTTCTCACTGAGTTGATATCTTCTTCCTCTAAGTTTGTTGAGCTTTTTATAACTAGTGTTTTGAACTCTGCATCTGGTAGATTACTTGTCTCCATTTTGGTTAGTCTTCCTGGAGTTTTGTTTTGTTCTTTTATTTAGGATGTTTTATGTGTCCCCATTTTGGCTGCCTTCCTGTGTTTGTTTCTATGGTTGTGAAGATTGGCTGTTGAGGGGCTGACCTTATGGAACAGGATTCACTTCCACAGGGCTCTGGTTCCTGCCTAGTCTGCTCTTTGTGTGTGTCCTCCTCAGATGCAGGCCCAGGTGGTATTCTAGCTCTAGTTGAAGCTGACCACTGGGCGTGCTAGCCCAAGGGTCTCCTGGGAGTGGCCTACCTGCAGGCCAAGTTCAGCTGCAGCCTGTGTACTCCCTGGGGGCCACCTGGAAAGAGTTACTAAGCAATCCTCAGATTGCTGCCACCCGTGCTGGGCTTATAGGTGCCTTGAGATGCGAACCCAGGATCTGATGCAGGCTGCTGCTAGTGCCAGGCTTGGGGCTACTCAGCAAGAGCTATGGGATATGCCGAGGCCAAATGCTGCTTCTTTGGGTTTTATGATCCTTTGAGAGATTTTAGAAAAGTCCACAGCAAGAGCGAAGACGGGCCATTTGTATGGAATAAACTACTAGAGGCAGCTT
This sequence comes from Pteropus alecto, assembly GCF_000325575.1. Classification (NCBI taxonomy): domain Eukaryota; kingdom Metazoa; phylum Chordata; class Mammalia; order Chiroptera; family Pteropodidae; genus Pteropus; species Pteropus alecto. The sequence goes on from NW_006439718.1 coordinate 2,356,577, forward strand.
GGCTGCAGCAGCCTGCATATTGGGAGGGGTGGGATCTCAGAGGCCTGGTTGCAGCATGACCAGTGTTAGCCAGGTTGATGGAGCTCAGATATGGCGGCCACCTGCATCCACCCATCAGAAATGGGAAGGGCTCAACAAAAGAACAATGAACTCCACCAGGATTTTTGTTTGGAATAAAGCCACTCCTCCAGCTCTCACTCTGAAGTCAGACAACTCAATTCCTCCCTGTAGGTCCCCGGTACCTTTCGAGGAGCTGCCCCAGCGCTGGAGCTCAGAGTGAGCAAGTCTGTTACCGAGTAAGTCTGCGTGCGGGCCCCTTAAAAGAAATGTCTGTGATTCCTGCAGCCCTCCGTCTCACTCAGCCATAGTTTCCACTGGTTTTCACAGCCTGAGATTGTGATGACTTCTCTTCCTGTCACTGGAACCCTGGGCCAGGGAGCCCATTGTGGAGCCGGGATCCCTCGCTCCTCTAGTGGGGAGGCCGCCTCTGCAGCCAAGTTATCCCTCCTGATTCTTGACCACTTGTAGTTGTGGGACTGGCTCATCTCACGTCCCCACCCCTCCTACCAGTCTCAAGGTAGCCTCTTATGTATGTCCCCAGTTGTAAGACTTCTCTTCCGCCAGACTCAGGCAAGTCCCAGTGATGTTTGTTCCATAGTTTTGTTGTAATTTTGATGTTGTCACGAGAGGAGGTGAGCACAGCGTCTACTTTCTATGCCATCTTGACTGGAAGCCTGGTCATATACTTTTGAGTTATTTTCTTAATGATTGCCTTATTAAATACTGTTAGCATCTTAATTTATAACAATACAGTCCAGACTTCTACCAACTTAATGTTA
>NW_006439718.1:2357663-2360359 GCF_000325575.1 Pteropus alecto
TTCTTATATTTCACTTTTGGTTTATAGAAATGCAACTGATTTCTGAATATTAATTTTGTATCATACTACTTGACTGAATTCACTTATCAATTCTAGTTTTTGGTAGAATCTTTAGGGTTCTCTATATATAGTATTATGTCATCCGCAAATAATGACAGTTTTACATCTTTCTTTCCACTTTGGATGCTATTTATCTGTTTTTCTTATCTGATTGCTGTGGCTAGGACTTCTAATGCTATGTTAAATAGAAATGGTGAAAGTGGACATCCTTGTCTTGTTCTTAATTGTAAAGAAAATGTTTTCAGTTTTTCACCATTGGGGTTGATGTTAACTGTGGTTTTTCATATGTGGCCTTTGTTATGTTGAGGTATGTTCCCTTAGTTGTCATTGTGTTGAGAATTTTTATCATAAATAGATGTTGGATTTTGTCACGTGCTTTTTCTGTATCTACTGATAGGATCATATGATTGTTATCCTTTTTTTTTTGTTCATGTAGTGTTTCATGTCAATTGATTTGCAGATATTGAACCAACCTTGCGTTGCAGGAATGAAGCCTACTTGATCAAGTAAAAATATGTGATATAATGTTTTATTTAAGTCCATTGTTTTTTTATTGATTTTCTCTCTGGAAGATCAATCTCTTAATGTCAATGGGATGTTAAAGTTCCCTACTATGTCTGTATTGCTGTCAGTCTCTTTTTATGTCAGTTAATATTTGTTTTATGTATATAAGTGCACCTGTGTTGGATGCATAAATGTTTACAAGGGTTGATTCCTTTATCATTATATAATGTTCCTCTTTGTCTCTTATAATAACCTTTGTTTTAAAATCTATTTTGTCTTGATATAAGAATTGCTACTCCAGCTTTTAATTGTTTCTATTTGCATGACCTGCCTTTTTACATCTCTTTATTTTTAGTCTGTGTGTGTATTTTAATCTGAAGTGGGTCTCTTGTAGACCGTATACATGTGGGTCTTATTTTCTTATCCATTCAGCTACCCTATGTCTTGACTGAAGCATTTAATCCACTTACAGTTAAAGTGATTAATGACAGTTGTGTAGTTAGTATTCTTTTCTTATCAGCTACCCTATGTCTTGACTGAAGCATTTAATCCACTTACAGTTAAAGTGATTAATGACAGTTGTGTAGTTAGTATTCTTTTATTATTTGATTTGAAGCTCTTTTTTTTTCTTTTTTTTATTCTTTTTCTTAAAGAAATTCTTTTAATATTTCTTGTGATACTGGTTTGGTGGTGATGAATTCCTTTAACTTTTTCTTGCCTAGTAAGCTCTTTATCTGTCCTGCAATTCTAAATGATAGCTTTGCTGAGTAGAGTAATCTTGGTTGTAGGTCCTTGCTTTTCATCACTTTGACTATTTTGTGCCAATTGCTTTTGGCCTGCAAAGTTTCTGTTGAGAAATCAGCTGATAGTCTTATTTGAGCACCCTTCTAGGTAACTAACTACTTTTCTCTTGTTCCTTTTAAGATTCTCTCTTTGACTTTAACCTTTGGCATTTGAATAATGAATGATGTGTGTCTTGATGTGGGCCTCTTTGGGTTCACTTCATTTGGGACTCTCTGTGCTTCCTGGGCTTGTATGTCTATTTCCGTCACCAGGTTAGGAAAGTTTTTCATCAATATTTCTTGAAATAAGTTTTCAGTTCCTTGCTCTCTCTTCTCTTTCTGGCACCCCTATGATGTGAATGTTGTTACACTTGATGTTGCAGAGGCCCCTTAAACTATTTTCATTTATTTGGATTCTTTTGTCTTGTTGCTGTTCTGATTAGGTGTTTTCTGCTACCTTATCTTCTAAATCACTGATTTGATCCTCTCCTTAATCTGTTGATTCTCTAATGTATTCTTTAGTTATTGTATTCTTCACTTCTGACTGGTTCTTTATCATATTTTCAATCCCCATTTTTGCCTTCTTTTTGTTAAAGTTCTCACTGAGTTGATATCTTCTTCCTCTAAGTTTGTTGAGCTTTTTATAACTAGTGTTTTGAACTCTGCATCTGGTAGATTACTTGTCTCCATTTTGGTTAGTCTTCCTGGAGTTTTGTTTTGTTCTTTTATTTAGGATGTTTTATGTGTCCCCATTTTGGCTGCCTTCCTGTGTTTGTTTCTATGGTTGTGAAGATTGGCTGTTGAGGGGCTGACCTTATGGAACAGGATTCACTTCCACAGGGCTCTGGTTCCTGCCTAGTCTGCTCTTTGTGTGTGTCCTCCTCAGATGCAGGCCCAGGTGGTATTCTAGCTCTAGTTGAAGCTGACCACTGGGCGTGCTAGCCCAAGGGTCTCCTGGGAGTGGCCTACCTGCAGGCCAAGTTCAGCTGCAGCCTGTGTACTCCCTGGGGGCCACCTGGAAAGAGTTACTAAGCAATCCTCAGATTGCTGCCACCCGTGCTGGGCTTATAGGTGCCTTGAGATGCGAACCCAGGATCTGATGCAGGCTGCTGCTAGTGCCAGGCTTGGGGCTACTCAGCAAGAGCTATGGGATATGCCGAGGCCAAATGCTGCTTCTTTGGGTTTTATGATCCTTTGAGAGATTTTAGAAAAGTCCACAGCAAGAGCGAAGACGGGCCATTTGTATGGAATAAACTACTAGAGGCAGCTTGGCTGCAGCAGCCTGCATATTGGGAGGGGTGGGATCTCAGAGGCCTGGTTGCAGCATGACCAGTGTTAGCCCGGTTGATG
>NW_006439718.1:2361739-2373257 GCF_000325575.1 Pteropus alecto
TTAGCCCAATGGTCTCCTGGGAGTGGCCCACCTGCAGGCCAATTTCAGCTGCAGCCTGTGTACTCCCTGGGGGCCACCTGGAAAGAGTTACTAAGCAATCCTCAGATTGCTGCCACCCGTGCTGGGCTTATAGGTGCCTTGAGATGCGAACCCAGGATCTGATGCAGGCTGCTGCTAGTGCCAGGCTTGGGGCTACTCAGCAAGAGCTATGGGATATGCCGAGGCCAAATGCTGCTTCTTTGGGTTTTATGATCCTTTGAGAGATTTTAGAAAAGTCCACAGCAAGAGCGAAGACGGGCCATTTGTATGGAATAAACTACTAGAGGCAGCTTGGCTGCAGCAGCCTGCATATTGGGAGGGGTGGGATCTCAGAGGCCTGGTTGCAGCATGACCAGTGTTAGCCAGGTTGATGGAGCTCAGATATGGCGGCCACCTGCATCCACCCATCAGAAATGGGAAGGGCTCAACAAAAGAACAATGAACTCCACCAGGATTTTTGTTTGGAATAAAGCCACTCCTCCAGCTCTCACTCTGAAGTCAGACAACTCAATTCCTCCCTGTAGGTCCCCGGTACCTTTCGAGGAGCTGCCCCAGCGCTGGAGCTCAGAGTGAGCAAGTCTGTTACCGAGTAAGTCTGCGTGCGGGCCCCTTAAAAGAAATGTCTGTGATTCCTGCAGCCCTCCGTCTCACTCAGCCATAGTTTCCACTGGTTTTCACAGCCTGAGATTGTGATGACTTCTTCTTCCTGTCCTGGAACCCTGGGCCAGGGAGCCCATTGTGGAGCCGGGATCCCTCGCTCCTCTAGTGGGGAGGCCGCCTCTGCAGCCAAGTTATCCCTCCTGATTCTTGACCACTTGTAGTTGTGGGACTGGCTCATCTCACGTCCCCACCCCTCCTACCAGTCTCAAGGTAGCCTCTTATGTATGTCCCCAGTTGTAAGACTTCTCTTCCGCCAGACTCAGGCAAGTCCCAGTGATGTTTGTTCCATAGTTTTGTTGTAATTTTGATGTTGTCACGAGAGGAGGTGAGCACAGTGTCTACTTTCTATGCCATCTTGACTGGAAGCCTGGTCATATACTTTTGAGTTATTTTCTTAATGATTGCCTTATTAAATACTGTTAGCATCTTAATTTATAACAATACAGTCCAGACTTCTACCAACTTAATTTTAATTGTATATAAACTTTGCTGCTTTGTCTTCCCTTTTGTGATGTTGTCACAAATTACACCTTTATACATTTTGTGTTCATCAACAGCTTTATATTTGTTGCTTTATGTAGTTTCTTTTATCATATTGGAAAAAATAGGATTTTCAAACAAAAATATACTAACACTGTCTTTTATATATACCTATATAATTTTTTTAAAACCAGTATTCTTTATTTCTTTGTGTGGATTCAAGTTAGTCTCATGTCCTTTCATTTTAACCTGAAGGATTAGCATTTGTTGTATGACATATATGCTAATGACGAACTCTCATTTTTTGTTTGTCTGAGATTGTCTTTATTTCTTTCAATTTTTAAAGGATTATAGAATTATTGGTTGTTAATTTCTTTTTTCTTTCAACACTGAATGTTATCTCTCTTCCTTCTGTCTTCCGTGGTTTCTGATTAAAAATCAGCTATTAATCATTATTGAGCATACCTTTTCATGGTAAGTAGCTTCTGTCCTGTTGCTTTTTGGATTCTCACTTTGTCTTTGTTTTTGAGGGTTTAATTATGCTGTATTTCAGTCTCTGTCTCTGAGTTTTTTCAACTTGGATTTCATTGAGATTCTTGGGTGTGTAGATTGTATTTTATTTTTTAATCAAATTTGGGAATTTAGGGGCCATTATTTCTTCAGCTATTCTTTCTGCCTCTTTATCTTTTTGTCTTCTAGTACTCCCATTATGCAGATAGTATGCTTTATGCTGTCCCACAGGTTTCTTAGGTACTGTTGACTTTTCATTATCCTTTTTCCTTTATGTTTCTCAGACTAAGTAGTCAAGTAACCTACATTGAAGTTCACTGCTTCTTTCTTCTACCTGCTCATATATGCTGTTGAGCTCCTGTAGTGATTTTTTTCATTTCAGTTATTATACTTTTCAACTCTATAATATCTATTTAGTTTTATTTTATTATTTCTAGGTCTTTATTGATATAGTCTTTATTTGGTGACATATGGCTTCCTTTCATTCTTTGTCCTTGGTTTCTTTGTAAAATATTTAAAGTAACTGACTTCATGTATTTGTCTAATAAGTCCATTTTTCCCTCACTGAATTAATTTTGCATAATCCGTTCTTTTTAATGTTTATAGCCATGCAGTCTTTGTTCCATTAGCATAGATGTCAGCTGAGTGGACAGAGAATTTTTTTAAATGACTGGAACAAAACGTTCGGCTAGTTTTTGCAGAGGGACTCTGTGTATGTATGTTGGGGTACCCCTTTAACACTTAGCCAGGCAGTTTAAAGCTGTTATAGCCTTCACATCCTGGTTATATAGAGCCTGAAAGTTAGATAGATGTGAAGGCTTATTGCCTTTTCAGCTTTTTGTTGAGCATATGCACACCATTGGGCATGTGTGTTGCCTTCTAGGTTCCCAGGAGTATGTCTAAGATTTTGAAAGCCACTAATTCCCTATCCTTTCCCTTCTAATATTTCTGATTAATCTAAGTTGTTTTCCCCAACTTGTTTCATTTACTCAGGCAGCAGCAACTAAAACATTTGCTCATAAATGCTTTCAACAAATGCCCCTCTGGAAGTGACTTATAGTGCTCAGTAAGTTCTGAGTGAGGTAAGACAAAACAGACTATTTGAAAAGATCTTCTCGTAAGGTACTAGATAGGTCAAAAGAAATTATTTTAATTTTTTTGTGAATGAGGTCCTTTGTGTTCCCCCTGGTACTGGTGTTGAGAATGAAGCTGTTATTTTCAAGGCTGCTCCTAAGATGGAGAGTAGAGTCTAGAATTAGTGCGAATTAAAATACAACAAAAGCTCATTGTTCTTAACAAGTTTGAGCGTTTTTTATGACTGCTCCCTGTACTGCTATAACTAGTTGGTCAATTTCCAGTGTTTTTTCAGAGTTGATTTTGACAGTTTTGCCATTTTTAGTTTCTTTTACGAGGATGTACTTTTGGAATTCCAAGGATTCCAAACTTACTAATAGGAATTATTTTGCTATTTTCCCTGTCATCCTCACCTGCGTATTTTTAGTTATTTTAGCAGAAAGGGCATTCTAACGTGACCTTTTTTTTCCCCTTCAGTACATTAAATGTGTTGCTCTATTGTCTTCTGGAATTGTTTAAGGAACAATTCTGTCATCCTTATTTTATTCCTCTTTATGTAAAATATCTTTATTTTTTTCTGGTTGCTTTTGAGATTTTCTTTTTATCACTCATTGGTTTTGAGCAATATCATTATGTTATATCTTTCTTTAGTTTTCTCAATGTTTCTGTGTCTGGTGTTCATGGAGCCTTTTGAATTTGTGAGTTGTATAGTTTTCTTCAAGTTTTGAAAATTTTAAACCATTATTTTAAAAAACACTTTTTTGTTTTCCCTTCTATCTTCTCCTTTGTCCTCCTCCTCTTCCTCCTCCTCCTCCTCCGCCCTCTTCCTCCTCCTTTTTTAGACTTTTTGCTGATGTAATAGTGGGTTGCTTGAAGTTTCCCACAGCTCCTTTTTTTCTGGCACTTTTTGTTATTCCACATTCCATTTTGCTTAGTTTCTCTACTGCTTATGTCTTCAAGTTCACCATTTATTTTTCTCTAAAGCCTGTTCTGTTGTTAATCATATCTAGTGTATTTTTCATCCCAGAATTGTAGTTTTTATCTCTAAAGTTTGAATTGAATCTTTTTAGGTCTTCTTTGTCTCTATTTCAGTTTTCGAACATAATGTAACTATAATAACTTTGAAGGTACTTCTCTGATAATTCTAACATCTTTGTCAGTTTTACATGTCTTTGATATTTTTCTGATTAAATATTGTACTTTTTTTTTTTTTGCTTACTGGAAATCTTTGACCAGATACCTGACATTGTGTATTTTAGTTTTGGGGTGCTGGATATTTTTATATTCTACAAATCTTTTAGAGTTTTACTTTGTGATTTATTTAAATTACTTTGAAACAGTTCAACCCTTTCTGTTCTTGATTTTATAATTTTTTTAAAAAGTGTTACTGGAGCAGTATTCACTGTAGATTTAATCATTCCGCATTACCGAGGCAAGATCTTCATGAATATGCTACCGATTGCCAGATAAATTATGAGATTTTTTTTCCAATCCAGTCCTGTGTGAGTGCTGGACAGTGTTCTCTCTCAGATGGTTTCTTCTTGCCCTGAGGTAGTTTCCTTATAAACACATGAATACTTGAATGGTACCGTCTGCACATCTATTTTGCCATTCTTTTCTCTCTGGCACTCTTTCTGCTCGATGAACTCTATCTGCCTTTCACTTTTCAACTCTCTGAGTCTGCTGATATTCATCTCAATTTCCTCTCTCTACGTGGCTTGGAAGTTCTCTTAGAGCAATAAGATGGGGCAGTCTTAGGGCTCACATGATTCCTTTGCCACCTTTCAGAGGTCACTTTCTTTTTATTGCTCGATGTTCTAGTGTCTCGATAGTCATAGTTTCATGTATTTGTGTCTTTTTCCTTTGATTGTTTCATTCAGGAAGCTACATCTGGCCCCCCTTATTACTCTTTCTTAACTGGAAACAAAAACCTCCACTATGATATTTTTAGAGGAAGCTCTACCTTCACTATGTTTAAAGAGGCATTGTTGGTTTTCATTGCTCTCCTTAGTTTTTCCTCACATTCCTCTGTCAAATTTGGTAGAAAATCTTTATAGATTAGGATCTCAAATTATGTATACTTCTTTTTGTTATTTGAGGTTGGAACTTTTTATATTCACATTTTCAATGATTTTTTAGAGAAGAGAATGGAGTAGAACTCTGCTGCTCTAACAGTTGTGACCTCAGTTACTAGAACTACTCCCTTTATCTTTTACTCATTCTCATATTATCTTATGAGAATAATGTGTTTTTAACATTTTTTGAACGGTTTCTTTTTTTAAGTTAAAGAACTATTTTTCTATTACTTGTATTTGAAAATGTTATTACTTCAACAGCTGGTTCCAGAATTTTTCTTTGAGTGAAAACTTTGGGAAGAATAACTAGAAAAGATACTTGGCATAGAAGGCAAGTCCATCAAAGCCTGAATATTAGAAGAGGACTACAGCCTTCTTTCTCCCCAGTGATATAAAATGATGGGTATGCTCTTTATGGGAAAATGAAATGGGAGTAATTTGCAGGCCTGTTATATGGGATGAGAAAAGTAAAGAACTGAGAGGCTGAAAGGGTAAGGTGGAAAATAGAAGTGACGAGATAGTGTGATGGTGGTTTTATGTGTCAACTTGACTGGGCCATGGGATACCCAGATATTTAGTCAAGCATTATTCTGAGTGTTTTGGTGAGGGTGTTTTTGGATGAGATTAACATTTAAGTTTGGTGGACTTTGAGTAAAGCAGATTGTCCTCCATAATGTGTGGCAGTCTTTTTGTTCTTTTCAGTCTTAATAGCGTTCAGACTTCATCTGCAATATTGCCTACTCCTGGTTCTACAGCAGACTGTCTTCAAATTCAGATTGGAACATTAGCTCTCCTGGGTCTCCACCCTGCTGTCTTTCAGACTGAAACTGTAGCCTCAGCTCTTCTGAGTCTCCAACCTGCCAGCCCATACTGCAGATTTGGGACTTGCATGCCTCTACAATCGCATGAACCAGTTTCTTATCAACTAAGCAATCAATCCCCATGCCTCCCCCCACCCTCTGTCTCTGGCTCCCTCTCCACACACATACCAATTTGTTCTATTTCTTTGTAGAACCCTAACTAATACAGATGGTGTGAACCTGGGGTGTTACATGTATTAATGAAGCAATGGAGAATCACTAGAACAGAATAGCCAAAGGATGTCAGACTCATTAATGTAGGAATTAAAGTCATTCCTACACAGATCTTTAATGCTATCTTTCATTACTCTCCATTTTAATAATTCTACTTGAGGCACACTTGCCTTTTTGCTTTCTTCAGTAAATCCAGCTTCTTCCTACATACAGATATCTTTATTGTTCCTTTCCCCACTTTATTGAAATTCTCATGTCATTTCCTCGTGGCTTTCTTGACCACTCTTATAAAAACACACCCCACCCTCACCTGTGCCAATCTTTATCTCCTTACTCTGCTATATTGATTTTCATTTAATTGAGTAACTTGGCATTATATTATAGTTAAGTATATGAAATAATGGATTTATTGACTTATTCTTTTCTGTTTTAAGTAAAATCTAAGTTTCATCAGGACAGGGTCTTTTTTCTTATTCACCAATATATTTTTAGCTTAGAGAATAATGCTTCATATAGGATAGGCATTGAAATATTTGATGAATGAATGATGGAAATCAGAATGTTGTTTAATAGTTCTTAACTATATCTAATTGAAATGTGGTCTTCTGATGTGAATTATTTTCCTATTTGTGACTTTAAAATATGTAATCTTCTCTGTGTACATACCATTTCTTCTCTAGTTCATTCTTAAAATGCTCTTTCTACAATTATTTCTTTTTTGCTTTTTCTGAAGTGACTACAATCCTACATTGTTGGATCTGATTTGCAAATATTTTTTTAGGATATTTCATCTATGTTCATGTGAGATATTGGTCTGTAGTTTTCTTTTATTATAATGCCTTTGGTTTTGATATTAAGGTAATGTTGGCCTCATAGAATGAGTTAGGAAGTAGTCCCTCTGTTTCTTTCTTCTGGAAGCAGTAGTAGAAATTGGTATCATCTGTTTTTTTAATTACTAGTAGAATTCACCAGTAAAATGATCTGGTCTCAGTGCTTTTTGTTTGGGAAGATTATTAATTATTGATTCAATTTTTAAAATAGATAAAAGCCTATCCAGATGGTCTATTTCTTGTGTAAGTTTTGGCAGATTATGTCTTTCAAGGAATTGGTCCATTTCATCTAGGTTATCAAATTTGTGGGCATAGAGTTGTTCATAGAATTCCTTTATTATCCTCAAGCTCAGGGATTCTTTCCTTAGCCCGTGTCCAGTCCACTAATAAGCCCATCAAAGGCATTCTTTCTGTTACAGTATTATTGATCTCTCTAGCATTTCCTTTTAATTCTTTCTTCCATCCCTCTGCTTACATTGCCCATCTGTTCTTGCATGGTGTCTCTTTTATCCTTTAAAGCTCTTAGTATATTAATCATAGTTGTTTTACATCACCAGTCTGATAATTCCAATTTCCCTGTCCTATATGAGTGTGCTTCTAACACTTGCTCTGTCTCTTCAAACAGTGGAGTATTTGTGTTGTGTATTTTTTTTTTTTTTTGCCTTTTTTGGTATGCCTTGTTATTCTTCCTCGATAGCCAGATATAGTTGGTTAAAGGAACTGCTATTAATAGGCCTTTAGTTATGTGTGGTATGATGTGGAGTAAGGTGAGGGATAGGGGAGCTTTCCACAGTTCTATGATTAAGTCTCAGTCTTCTATTGAACCTGTGCCCCTCAACTGAGAAATGTATGAGTACTTCTCATCTTCTCCCTGGTCCCCTGCACTCTCCTTTAGGAATGGCTAGAGTGAAGTATAGTTAAATATTTCCCTTCCTCCATATGGAATGCTAGAGCAGGGAAGGCTAGAGTAGACTGGAGATAGGTATTTCCTTTCCCTCAGGTCATTTCGGCTCTAATGAAACCCCAATAGATTAGGCTTCAATAAAATGGTTTTTCCTGAGGGCAGGCCTTGTTAAGAAGAATAAAATGGTTTGGCATATTTCAAACTGGTTACTTTCATTCTCCCCTTGCACTAGGGGATTTTCCTCTGATATTCACTGTGAGAACCTGGTCAAGCTCCTGGAGGTAAAACTCACTAACTGTTGGATCCCCTGGTTTTTAATTTTCATCCTTGTCCACACTGAGCCTGCAGCAGTTCATCAGTCATACTTTAGGTTTTCTTACCCACTGGTTCCTGGCCAAGGTTTCTGGTCTGGTTTGTTGTGATTTTCTGTTTTCACTTGTCTCCCTCTCAGATTTGGGGTTTGTAGTTTGCCCCGTGACTTCGTTTCTTTGATGGATCAAGAAGAGTTGTTGAGCTTTTAGTTTGTTCAGCTTTTTACTTGTTAGAATTGAGTGGTGACTTCCAAGCTCCTTACATGCTGGACCAGAAACTTGAAGTCATTATATTTTAACAGGGTCATTCTGGCTACTGTTCTGAGAATAGTAGAGAGAGGAAGGGAAGGCAGAAGCAGAGGCTGCTACAAAAATAGAGGTGAGCAATGGGCTGTTTTGGACTACGAATTGATAACTGGAGAGAGAAATATTTGTATTTGGAAGTTTGGATGGCAGGGAGCCAGAAAAATTTGCTGACAGATTGAAAGTAGAGTGTGAGAGAAAGAGAGGTGTCAGGAGTGACTCCATGGTATTTGACATGAGCAACTTGGATGGATGGAATTGCCGTTAATTGAGATGGATAAGTCTAGAGCAGAAACAGGTTTGGAAGAGTTTAGTTTTAGACATGTTAATTTTAAGATAATTATTCATCATCCAAGGAAATACGTTGAATAGCCTAGGGTTCTGGGAACAGATCCAGGCTAGGGAGAACATTTCGAGAGTCTTCAATATTTAACTGGTAGGATGAGATCTCCAAGAGAATAAGTCTACATTGAAAAAGAGAAGAGATCCAAGGGTACTGCAAAATTAAGAGATCAGAGAGTTGAGGCTGAGCAGCTAAGGAGGTTGAGAGGGAGTGGCCAATGAAGTAATAACAAAGCCAAGAGAATGTTTTATCTTGAGAATAAAATATTTCCAGGAGGAGGGAGTTTTCAGCTGCTTTAGTAAGCTCAGTATGAAGCGAATTGAGAGTTGACTGTTGGAACTTTGATTGCGTGACTAAGTTGGTATCGGCCAGATTTCTATGCTTTAAAGTTACTTTTTAAATCTTTTTAATTAATAAATAACTTATGAGGAGCTCTCGATACTATACAAACATCCTGTTTCTTCTTATCATTTTGGCTAATAATTTTATTATTCGTTGATGGCCTTGCCAGGAACAGTTGTTACTGTATGTAGTATTTACTTGCTGTTGCTTTTTCTATTTCCCTTATTCCTTCTTTATGGGCATTCTACTATAAGGAAATGCTGTCCTTTAGCCCTTATGATCTATTTATCTAATTATTTATTTATATCAGCAGGGACTTGTGGATATTTATTTTATTTTGTGGATTTTAATCTATTACTGTTATTTTGTTGCTGAAATTGTATCAAATTTGGCTATCAGTAGTAGCTTCACATTGGTTCATATGTCCTTTTGAAATGTTGCTATCATTTTTTAGGCATATCCTTGCTTTGCGTGACACTACAAGATATTCCAGATTCATTTCGTATTTTACCTGTCTCAGTCCTGGTATCAATCATTTCAGTAAAGTATTTTTATAGGAATTCTAAAATTACTTTTATTGGAATGGTATTTAGAAACCACAATCCAAGTGCTAAGTGTGCTCATCACTCTTGGGGTATCATTACATCTAGGCATTCTTAATGGACAGAGATAGAAAATATGTATATTTACTACTTACATATACACATACTTCTGTGTCTATCCAAATTTTATATATTGAAAACCAGGAGTTCATTTAGATACCTCAAATTCCAATTTTCACTGTAGTGTTCATTCTAGCCTTTTTATTCTAGCCTTTTCCCTTTTTTCATTTGTAACCTCTTTTTCTCACACTGAGAAACTCTGTTCACATTATGCAAAGTGTATGTACTTATTTGCTCGAACTTACTATACACAAATTAGTTTAGAATCACTAACCCATGTTTATGTAGGAAACAAATGAACTAACTATAGTATATTTGTGTGCAGTCCTCAGCCTACAGTATACAGTCAGAATACCGCATTTTCTTTATCCATTTATCTCTCAATAAACATTTAGGTTGCTTCCATCTCTTGGCTATTATGGATAATGCTACAGTGAACATGGGTGTGCAGATATCTCTTCCAGATCCTGGTTTCTTTTGATACATACCCAGAAGTGGAATTGCTGGATCATATGGCAATTCTATTTTTAATGTTTTAAGGAGCCTCTGTACTATTTTCCATTGTGGCTGCACAATTTTATATACAAGGATTCTCATTTCTCCACATCTTCACCATCACTTGTGATTTTCTGAGTTTTTTTTATTTGTTTGTTTTGATAGTGGACATCCTAATAGGTTTGATATCTTTTAGTGGTTTTGATTCACATTTCCATAATGATTAGTGATGTCGACTAACCATTTTCATATGCGTGTTGGCAATCTGTATTTCTTATTTGGAGAATGTCTGTTCAAGCCCTTTGCTCATTTTAAAATCAGATTGTTTGTTGTTGCTGCTGCTGTTGTTGAGTTCAGTCTAATTCTTTTGCTTTATAAGTTAGAGAGAGAGAGAGAGAATAAAAGTTGAGGATTTTACCTTTAACATTGAAATGGAATAATTCTGGGCGAATTTTCCCAGGTACCTAGTAGGTCCTTTCAATGTGCAGATTCAGGTCTTTTCTATTGCTAGAAGCTTCCCAGGATTATAGGGTTTTTTTTTTTAATTTATTTATTTTAATTAGTTTCAAGAATACAGTACATTAGTTAGACATCTATATAGTTCGTAAAATGATCCCCCCAATTGCTCCCTCCCTCCCCTGCCCCTCCACCTTAGCCAGTGTTTTAATGCTGACTGCATTCTCAATGCTGTGCTCCCCAACCCTGTGACCATCCATCAGCTACTAATTTGTACTACTTTAACCCTTCAGCGCATTCTCCCAGCCCCACAAACCCCCCTCTCCTCTGTCTGTCTCCAAATTGTCCACTATATTTGTGAGTCTGTTTTTGATTAGTTTGTTCTTTTTATTCCTTAGATTCTGCATATAAATGAAATCATATAGTGTTTATCTTTCTCTGTCTGACTTAAATACCTTCTGGGTCCATCAAAGCAATATCTTTTTCCATCCCCTTCCTTTTCATATGTAGGGGTCTTGTTTTCTTATCCTTTCAGCCACTCTGTCTTTTGGTTGGAACACTTAATTCTTTCTCATTAAAGGAATGTAGTTCTTACCGTTCTTTATGTTTTTGATATATGTTCTTTCTTCTTGGTGATGATAAATTTCTTTAGCTTATTTTTGTCTTGGAAGCTCTTTATCTGTCCTTCAACTCTAAATGATAGCTCTGCTGGATAAAGTATTCTTGATTGTAGATCCTGGTTCTTCATCCAGTTGAATATTTTTGCCAAGTCCTTCTGTCCTGCATAGTTTCTTTTGAGAAATCAGCTGCCAATCTTATGGGTATCCCCTTATAAGTAACTAACTGCTTTTCTCTTGCTGCTTTTAATATTCTTTCTTTGTATTTAACCTTTGGCATTTGAATTATGATGTGCCATAGTGTGGGACTCTGGATCCCTGATTTTTGGAATTCTGTGAGCTTCTATGAGGTTAGGAAAGTTTTCCATCATTATTTCTTCAAA